>NC_134471.1:16655090-17212590 GCF_964194025.1 Convolutriloba macropyga | reverse complement strand
AAAAATATGGCACGTGCGTCTGGGAGTGCAAATAAAATGCACCCACTAAACTGGGGGAGGGGGCACAAACGGAAAAGATCCGAATTGTGTACAAACTTTACTTCAAAACTTTTTCTGTAGTTATTTACATCGATTAGAAATTTTGCTTGATCCATGACTACAGAAAACAACATTATTACTTTTAACTGCAAATAGGTTCGAAAAATTGACTAACAAAACTTTTTCTGTAGATTTCTTCGAAGATGAGACAGGATGCAGCAACGCGTTAAGAGGAAACATAACGAAATCAATTGACAAGCCAAACGAACAATCCGTTGACTCGGATGAAGTTGTCAAAATAGCCATAAAAGGAAATAATAAACAGTGAACAAATTTCATATCTGATGAAATCCAATCATTGTTACAGACAACTGAGTACAACTGGATCAGTGCATAGCTTAAAATATTTTGATTAAAAAGGTGAGAGTGTTAATCTGTCAAGCTGTTAGTTAGAGTACAACGTTTCAGTTATTAATGGTATGTAACAACTCTTGTAGGAGAGGGCAGCTAGCTATTAAAAACGAATTTCAAAAAGTAATAGACTAAATAATGGATAAATGATTAAAGTACCAGGCAGAGTTGAGACGAGGCGAAGAAGAGTTGAAAAAGCCCGGCACTAATCAATGAAGCATCAAAAGTAGCTCTCTAATTGTTTTAAATCATCTATCCAAAAGTGAATTCTCAAGACATTACTTTCATAACTACTGGGGGAGACCAGTGATGAAACGTAAAGCTAAACCAAGAATTTTTGATGGTAAACTTGAGGTAAGAATTCAAAACACATAATTGCATGTAAAATCTATAACTTTATCAAATGAAGAGAACCAAAAGATGATCAACTCACAATCAACTAAAGAAAAACGGAAATGTCAAACATTTTTATGAGTACAAATATTCGTCACGATAATTTCCAGTTTTTTCTAATTTGAATTGCTAGCTCTTTAGAATTTTGACGTGAAAGCTGTATTTTAGAGGAAAGTTATGGAAAAATTCAGTCATTGAGGTGTTATACAGACCCAATTAAATAAGAAACATTGAACTTCCAAAACCATATTAGATAATTAGATAATCGTAATATGGAAAAGGTAGTGTAATTTCACTACGAAGTCTGCAACAAAACAACAACATAATGCTTATTGATGTACAAAGAGAAGTAAAGTAATGATTAAAACCATTTCGTTCTTTTTGGGAATCTAGTGTCCTTCCAAGAAATCTGATCACGTATAAAATTTCTTTCGTCCCTCAAAAATTCATTCTAAAAAATTTTGTGGCGTTTTTTTTCAAACTCTTTTATTGATCTGCAGAAGCTTAGGCTCGATGAAATACTGTTCTATGGAATAATACATTGACGAAATAAACTTTTTTCGGTCAACTTGCAGTTAGCCTTTTGTGTGCTATAGAAATTGCATAAGCACTGATGACTATATTATTTTCCAACTGACACTTTATGTCCTCTTTGTGAAGAAACTGGTTTGGAAATTAATAGAATTTTTTTGTATAATAAATAGCTCTGTAGTTCAGCATAGTTGATATTGAAAAGATTGAATATTTCATTTTGAAATCCATGTAGCCGTATTTTTTTTCTGTTAAAACAATCTTTGACAGCCCAGTATGAAGTTCGAGGGAAGGTATTTTTGTTCAATAGTTGACAGAAGTACGACTAAAAATTGCAGAATATATAATACAGAACAATTTATGTGTTATTTTGCATATTTTAAAGAACACAGTCTTGTAAGATATATAAGATTTTCATTTCTTGCGGCAATTTGGTCAATAGCATTTGACGTGTTCCTGATAGTATTATTTATTGCCAAGAGCAACTCGCAGATTTTTAACATGCTGCTTTTTCGAAAGCCTGCGATTATTTACCTGTATATCAACCTGCTTCCGTTTCCCATTACCACATTTGAATGCAGGTATTCAGCAATGCAAATAATTCAGTAAGTCAAGTTTTAAATGTTTCCGAAAGCGGAAGCTTCAAAAGCTAATTTAACAAGCTGATCTTAGTATTTTGACTGACAAAAATGTTGACGGCCTGGCCTCATAGTCAAAAATGTTAATCTAAACAAAAGCAATAAAGCCTTTTTCTGAAAATTAGATATCCATGAGAGCTTACTTAGAGTTCTGACAAACGTTATACATGGGAGGTCCAATTCACATCGAAAATCCAAATACAATTTGAACAACAAGTACCTAACTCTAACGGAGTGATGATTTTTGCCCTGCCCCTAGAGCAGTACTATAATAAAAGTAGGAGGTTCAAAACACTTCAAATCGCAAAGCAGCTACTCTCGTTCAGAGTAAGTTTCCAGGGACTACAAATGAACATTACCACACGGTTGTTATCGCCACCGAGAAGTTATCAAACTCCGATGCGAAGCCGAGGTGTTATGATACCTTCGAGGGCGATAACAACCGTGCGTTAATTTTTTTAATCAACACCTGTTGCGATCATTTCAAAATTGAACACAGTTTTATTGGTTTTTCCTTTCCATTTTTGAGGACCAATACATTTTCAAAAGTAAGTGATATTTCTTCGGATCTGTTCTTCCTTTTGTCCTCATGCGCCCCCTCCGCCCCACACACACACACTTACAGACACACACACACACACACACACACACACACACACACACACACACACAAGTACACACGCACCCACACAAACACACACACATACACTTGGGCGTACACTTACGAACACGCACACACATGCACAAACACACACACGCACGCACAGAAACACACCGCACACACTCGCACAAAAACACACACGCACCCACGCTCAAACGCACACACACACACGCGCGCGCACGCACACACACACACACGCGCACGCGCACACACACACATACGCACACACGCACAAACACACACAGGCACACACATGCATAAACACACACACGCACGCAGAGAAACACACAACACGCACACCACACCACATACTCACCACACACACCACACACACATACCACACACCACAAACACCATACAGCACACACACACACACACACACACACCACACACACACAACACCACACAAACACACACACACACCACACACAAACCACACACATACACACCGCACGCAAACCACAAACACATCACACGCACACACACACGCACATACACACACACTCCCTCACAAAAACACTCACACGCACGCACGCACGCACACACACAGGCACACACATGCATAAACATACACACGCACGCAGAGAAACACACAACACACACACACCACACCACACACTCACCACACACACCACACACACATACCACACACACACACACACCACACACACCACACCCAAACCGCACGAACACCACCTACACACCACACACACACACACACACACACACACACACACACACACACACACAAGTACACACGCACCCACGCACACACACAAACACACGCACATAGACACACACACACACATACACTTGGGCATACACTTACGAACACGCACACACATGCACAAATACACACACGCACGCACAGAAACACACCGCACACACTCGCGCGCACACGCACGCACAAAAACACACACGCACCCACGCTCACACGCACACACACACACACACACACGCCCGCGCACGCACACACACACATACGCACACACGCACAAACACACACACACACTTACACACACACGCACACACACACCCTCACAAAAACACGCACACGCACGCACGTTCACACACAGGCACACGCATGCATAAACACACACACGCATGCAGAGAAACACACAACACGCACACCACACCACATACCACACACCACAAACACCATACAGCACACACACACCACACACACACACACCATACACTCCACACACCACACTCCACACCCAAACCACACACACACACACCACACCACACAAACACACACACACCACACACAAACCACACACAAACCACAAACACATCACACGCACACACAAACACACACACTCCCTCACAAAAACAGCCACACGCACGCACGCACGCACACACAGGCACACACATGCATAAACACACACACGCACGCAGAGAAACACACAACACACACACCACACCACACACTCACCACCTACACACCACACACACACATACCACACACACACACACCACACCCAAACCACACAAACACCACCTACACACCACACACACACACACCACAAACACACACACACACCGCACACACCCTACCCACACCACACACACACACACACCACACAAATTTTTTTTAGACTACAAGGTTATCAAACTGTTTCCATCATCAGACTACGAGTTTATCACCACTCTTTTATCGCCACTGTTTACTTAGTAACAGTGGCGATAAAAGAGTGTGATAAACTCGTGGTCTAATGCTGAAGTGTTTTTCCAGTGTTGATCGGGCATTAAAATTTATTACACTGGCAGTTTATTTAACTGCTTTTATCGCAACAAGTGTTGATTAAATATATTGAGCACTAACGTCATGCAGTGGAAATTAATTCATCGTAGGCGCTCTGTCGCCGGATTTTTCTTCTGAGGAACTAATTGAATCGTAATTGAATAACTTCTGAACAGCAAAACTTGTCGATATTTTGATATCGAATAATCAAGACTCAGACAAGAAATGATTGAATCTTCTTATTTTAAAATCCAATTGCGAGCGTAATTCTTAGATAATAAGATTTGTGAAATGACTGTCAACCAATCACATTATTTCCAATCGTTGTTTAGTTGTTTCAAAACTTACGCATATAAAGTTCTTCTGGTCAAAGTATTTTTCAAACAAACTAAATATTGCGTAAAAGCGTTGCTGAATCAACTGTTGATCTTTTGTGTGAAAAATTAGGTTTTTCAGCTTCTGTGATAAATTCTTTATTAAGAAAATGGGGGCTGCCTAAGCATTCAATGAGAAAAATTCATTGACTTCTGTTTTCCATTTGGATGGTTCCTCTAAACATTCAAACAGACTATTTTTAATCAGGGGCGAAGTGACCAGATTCAAAAGTACAAACGATAATCATCCCTGCAAATTTTATGCGGATAATTCTTTTTCAAAAACATAAATTTAATAACTTCGTAACGATGCCTTTGAAAAGGGCTAGCACGGAAGTATATTAAGACTTACTTGAGACTTGAAAAAAAATACTGTAATGGTGACCTAGCAGAGCTATATTCCACAGTATCACTTTCAATTAAATTTTCTGAAAATTGAATTTCAGGATCAATCTAGCACTCTTTCTGCCCTCCAACCCGTTTTTTTTGGCTCCCAGTTTCAAAATATACTTCATTCAGCACCTGTAAAACAGTGCACCTTTGCCCAGGGGCGTTATATGATTAGGTAGGCAAATTTGGTGCTAAATTGTTCATCCCCGAAATTGTTTGTTTTGGAAGAAAACAACGCTTTTTGAAATCTGAAGAAAACATAGCCGGAAAGTTGCTTGAAAATAGCCGCCAGTGACGCGCATGACGCAAACCGGGGTTGAAACGGGAACGAAACAAGAACAGATAAAAATTGACAGAATTTGTTTCTAAGTGTCAAGAAGTGATCTAAATCGTTGTGCAGATTGGGACGACAGATTACACTATACTCAATTCAGCTTCTAAACTGAAAGGCTATTGAGATTAATATACTGAGTGGCAAAGTAACTTAGCGCCCCGTAATTTCAACATTTGAGGCAATATTTTCCAAACTAAAATTCTTTTTCGGAAAAAATTTTTACGCCATTGATCTCCTACACTAGTCGTCTCGCCCAGTTATGAAACTGCACCAAACGTAACGTTGACTCATCAGAAAAGCCAAAGTAAGATTGATGAACTCTATCAAAGCTCTGCAGTGAAAAGAATATAACCACAATATTACAATTTATTCTCATTTTTTTCTCATTTTTAACACAAGTGCAAATTTAGCCATACTTGAACAAACCTGAAAACATATCACATCTTGAGACAAAATGCTTTTTACTGCGAAAATTCGATGGAGTTCAACAACTTTACTATGGCTTTTCTGGTGAGTCAACGATACGTTAGGTGGAATTTCGTAACTAGGCGAGATGACTAGTGTAGGGCATCATTGGCGTAAAAATTAATTTTAGAAGCGATTATATTTTGGAGAAAAATTGCCTCAAAAATTAAATTTTTACTTCGTATATTTGTTGGTGCTAGCCTGCTTTCGCTGTATACTAAAGCCAGCCAGCAGTTGCTCTAATAAACTTTGATAACCTAATGCACTTGGACCATCGAAAAATAATTTATCTCATTTCTTACGACTTTGTTCCCTTGAACTTTGCCATATTTTTACATAGCGTAAATCATTGAGTAAAAAAAAGCTGATGTTCTTTCTGTTGTAACAGTGAGTGAATTAAGTCAGGAGTCAATCGTTAAAATCTACTTTTGTAAAAACGTTTACCTCAAAGAAATTCCCTTGACTGAACAAAAAACTAGACCTAGATCGGAGTGTGAATGGATTGGAAAACCATTCAGAGAAAATACTATCAAAAAAAGAATTCCCGGTACGACTCGAAGTCGTGTTCACCGAAAGCACCGGCATTTCAAATAACTATTATGTACTGGCACAAAGCAGAGCCAGCAAAATTTCGGATTTAAAGTAGTTCGGAAATTAGGTGAATACCAAATAAAAAATTTAGAGAAGGTTTTGCAAAGTCAGATTGGTAATGCAGTATAGTCAAGTGACTAACATCTGTCTTCATTAAAAAATAACTAAGGATAACAAGGGACTAATTTTGAGCATTTTATAAATATTCTAGATTAATTCCCAACTTGCCCATTGATTCCGTTTTTCTACCATTAATCCTAATTTACTTACCTTAAAGCAATTGATAAGTAATTTTAGCCATCACTTTTGCTCTCGTTTTCCTTTTTTTAAAACAAAAATTTAAGTCATTGGACGTGATGACACTGAACTTAATAAACGAGAAACCAAACAATTAAAAATGGAGCACTTTGTTTATATTGTTTAGCAACTCTTTTGTATGTAATGGCGACTGTAAGGGACACTTGAAAATTTTTCTGCATCAAGTTCATTCTGAAGTACCTCTACGCATTTTAGTTCACGTTCGCGCTTTTGCCGAATATCCCATTCCCCCTAAACAAAATCAGCAATTCGATTTGATTTCACAGGACAAGAAAACGCTGAAACAGATCTTTAAAAAGATTGCGCCCCAATACAAGACAACTCTTCAAATTGTATAAAGGAGAGCACCTACATAATTCCAATTCAAAAGCTAAAAAACGGCAAGAACGAAGTTTTAAGTCGGGCAAATCCTATCAAAAAAATATAGGCATAAAAATTCCCGGAACATCTCGAAGTCGTCTTCACCGAAGAAATTAGCATTTCAAATAACTATTATCTACAGGTACAAAGGATCAAAGCAGAGCCATTAAAATAAAATTCTGAAAAAAAATTTGTGGAAATTAGGTGAACACCAATTAAAAGCCTTAGAAGAGATATCGCAAAATCAGATTGATAATACAGTATAGTGAAGCGACTAACTTTTCTCTTAATCAAAAAAAGTAGCTCAGAATAACAAGAGACTAGTTCTGATAATTTTAGAAATCATCCAGATTAACCACAACTCCCCCATTTTTGATTTTCCAACATTATTCCTAAATTATTTACATTAAAGCCATTGATAATTAAGTTTAGCAATCACTTTTCATCAGATTTTTTCATTAAAAAAATCAATATAATTCGCCGTGATGACACTGAACGTCTGCTTACTAATTTTCAGGTAATTGTCACTATATTATTTCCAATATCCAAATCTTTGTAAACTGTAATCTGCTGTTAACCCCTCAGCCATATGTAAGCTAAAATTGGTGTTGCCGACCATAAATTTAAGTCTTATGATCTATACTTTCTCACCTAGGACGTGCGTCAGTCGGCAGCTTTTGATGTTATTGTGACCTCGCCTCTG
Source organism: Convolutriloba macropyga (assembly GCF_964194025.1). Taxonomy (NCBI): domain Eukaryota; kingdom Metazoa; phylum Xenacoelomorpha; order Acoela; family Convolutidae; genus Convolutriloba; species Convolutriloba macropyga. The sequence goes on along the minus strand of NC_134471.1, from coordinate 17,204,635 downwards.
CTTCCTAGCTTGATCTCAAATGCGTAATGCTGCGAGATTATTTAACCCATTTGGAGAGAACATTAACAAGTTGCAACATAGGCCCACTGTATATTGAAAAATTCCGAAAACTGATTTTTGATTCTTTAAACCGTTGAGTTGATATATACAAAAAAAATGAATTCGGACGCACTACTCAAAAAAATTTCTGCAGTCTTCATAGAGTTCTTGCATTTGAAGAGAAAGCAATTCATAACCAACTAACGTCGGGCGAGTTGCTCTCAAACGACCGGCAAGTGATTGGCTTCAGTAGCTAGCCACGGTTTAGTGAGACTAGCTTTAGCTTGATTCGACTCTGCAACGTTTAGTTTTCTAGCCTTGTTAGTAAATAAATAAAATAAAAAAATTATAATTTTAAAATTTGCAGATTTAAAAAAGCTTCCAGATTTCGCAGTGAAAATGTTCAAAAATATTTTTTTGTCACTGGAGGCATGTCATGAAACCCGTCTGCAAGACTTGAAAAGCTTCGTTGGTCAGTAATGATCATAAAACTCAGAAAAGGACAAAAATATTCAAAAATTTTGAAAACAAGCGCAAATTTTAACAAAATTTTGCTAAAATTCAAGATACTAAAATCTGAAAACCCGTTTCATTGTCTTAAGAGATTGTCCAGTATCCCTATTGCAAGCTTTAAATAGTTTCACTGGCTCATAAAGATTCATAAAATTGGAACATGATAATTTTCCGAAAATTTAAAGAATTTAAATTTTATCAAAAAATTGCAAAAGCTGGAGTCATTAACAGATTGATAACCACTCCATTAACTCTAGAAACTATTCGACAGCTTATCATCAGAACTTGGAGGAGGTCCCTAGGACCCTGGTGCCGGAAAAATTCAAAGATTCAAGATTCAAAAAACTTGAAAAATTGCAAATATTTCAAAAACTGCAGATACTAAAATCTTGAAAAACATTCCATTACATCTAGAAGCTATGAAGTAACCTATAATCAAAACCTAGAGGAGTTTATCTGCCTCTTGAAGCTGGAGAACCTGAAAAATTTCAAAAAATTTCAAAAAAAATTTGAAAATACTAAATTTTATTTCAAACAATTGATGATATTTATCAAATTAATAAGTTGAAAATTAACCCATGGCCAATGACAATTTGCTAGTAATTTAAAATCAAACGCTAACGGAGGTTTTCTGACCCCTGAGACTAAAAAAACCTGAACAATGACCACAAATGTCAAAAATGAAAAAAATCTAAGTTTTGTCAAAAAAATGCAAAAATTCGTTATGTTGAAATCTTGAAAAACAATTCATCAAATTTAGAAAATTTACAGTAACCTATTGTCAAGCCCTAGAGGAGGTTCCTTGGCTCCTAACTAAAAAAAATGCTACTCTTATCAAAAAAATTGCTAAAAATTGTCAAATTTAAAAATTGAAAGTTAAATAAAATTTTTTCAGTAGCTAATTATCAAATCCTTAAGGACGTTTTCTGGCCCCTGCGTCTCGAAAGACGTGATAAATGAAAAATAAATGTCAAAAAAATTGAAAAAATTTGCATGTTTTGTAAAACAAAACCCCAAAATTGGTGATGTTAAAACGTTGAAACCATTCCACTACCACTAGAAACTATGCAATAACCTATTATAAAACCCTACAAGAGGTTTTTTGACACCTAGGGCTGAAAAAACTCAAAAATAACAAAAATTTTCAAAAAATTAAGAAAATTAGTATAAAATTGGGTGTTTTTAGCGATCTCGGTTGTTCGTCAGTAGCCACGGGGGGGGGGGGGGGGGGGAGGATTTGCACCGGGGGAGGAGCTGATGGGGGAGGGGGTTGGCAACAGGGGGTGGGGGGCAACAGCGCGGTGGGGGTTGGGGGCAATAGTGGGGGGTGGGGGGGGGTCAACAGTGGGGGTGTCTTCAGACGTCAGATGAAAAATCGGTCAAGCGAAAAATCGCATTAAAAGACCGACAGGACTAATATAATTGCTGCAAACTTCATTTGAGAGCCATTAAAAACGTTGAAGAATTCATAAACGTGCAAAATTCACATGAAAGAAAACCGACTAAAGTCGGGCGAATTGCTCTCAAACGACTGGCGAACGGAGGAGTTGGCTTTTATGGTAGCTAGCTACGGTTTAGGGACACTAGCTTTTAACTTACTCGAAGGAGCGTGAGGTGAGCGCAAGGATGGAGTACGCTGGGTTACGGGTGGAGCAATATGCAGTTGTGTGTGTGTGTGTGTGTGGGGGGGGGGGGTGTGAACGAGGGAGGGGGCGTACAGTGCGGGTGGGGGATGGTGCGCGAAGTTATTGTGGGGTGAAGTTCTGCTGGTGGTTAGGGTCATATTGTAAGAACAGCCCTTCTGACCATGAAATTATGTCACCAAAAGTTTCCGGCAATAGCATACGTAGCGACTAGCGAGCCTGAAGCCCCCTCTGGGCTTTACTTGTTTATGCCGTTTTTGAGAACAAAAAGTAAAAAAAGACCTCAGGACTAATGTAACTGCTACAAACTTTGTTTGAGAGCAATTAATTAGCCGGAACGTTCAAAGTAAATTGTCCCTTTCAGCTTCAAAATAACCTTTAATTGGAACACATCCGTACTTATCAATTTTGAACGTTTATAATCGCCTGAATTGTTCCAAAGAAAGCATATACAAGCCCTCAACTTTATTTTACATTCCTTATACTAGCAAGATGAATCGAGATCATGATCCTTTCCAAAAATCAAGACATTTAAACGCATTTAAGTTCTTCATTCTTGTGGCTGTCAGCATTAAACTATTGCTTGCGTCAATTTTCATTTTAACAACTTGAACCACCGCCAGATTATCACTTTTTTGAACCACAACCATCATCGTTCTGAATAAATCAGAAGGCAGAACGTCGTGTCGTTGAAAAATTTTAATACGAAATTCAATTTCTATCTAAATTGAAATAACAATAGAAGAATTAAAAGTCAAAAATTACTACAAACAGCAGGTCACTCATCGTTACAAAGCACAGATATGTGTTAGCTAGCAGCTACATAACTCAACACCTAATCACTCAATTTGAAGACATAAAAAATACCTTTATTCATTATTGAATGAGAGCTTGAATTACTAAAAGGTGTTCAGTTACTCAAAAAGTGGAGATTGAGAAATGATCGAAATGAAAATAGAGGTATGGATGTTCAATTTTTGATTGATTTGGAATTTTTGATGATAACCTGAAGCCATCGGATGTTATTTCACAATCATATTCAAACCATCTTTAATAGGTCACTGATCAGCATAATTCCCCATGACACGCAAAAAAACTATTATAATTAACAGCGCATATGCAAATGTTATCAGAGCTCAAATTAACATAATCGAATTGATCAAACTTAAATCGCTGCAACCTTCATTAGAAGCGTCCACAGGTATTGAATTATACATACATTTGAACGTCTCAAGATGCAAAAAAGGAAACAAAGCATCCAAAATTAGCAAACTTACCCGAAAATCCGGTACCGGTAGACGCTAATAATGTGGATATTATGACTATAATTGATTCAGAAATGGATTTAATCTCCATTGACTGCTTTTATTCTGATCAAAAAGATGTTCTCATTTTATTCAACAAACTAAAACCCCTTTATACCGGACATAAAACGTCCACCCGAAATATTCAAATGATTGCACTTACTAACGAGTTACCAGTTAGAAAACTTTTGTTTATGCTAATCAGTATGACCATCACAATTCGCTATTAATCCATTTCACTAGCACCACTTGACGACCGTGAAGTATTGTTGACCTTCCTGGTCTTATCAATTTCCGAATCGAGGTCCAGGTTAAGTTGCAGCGGGGGTTCCAACTCACTTCCAATGTCAATTTGTACGCTTTCTGATTTTCCGATTGAGCTTGCATCCGCTGTCAATCTCAAATCTTCTTTCGACAATGGACTGAGGTTGTCGCTGGTGTTTGCTGCCGTGTTCTGCAGCCCCGATGCTGAGTTATCCGATACGAGAGACGGTGTTGCATTTTTACGCTTCCTCGCAGCAGGAGATTTGGAGTTGGAGGCTTCTTTGGTCTGAAAAGATTCACAGATTTCAGTGACTTTTTAAGCTTCACGCGATTCGTTTCATTAGCTAAGGGTCTAATCAGAGGTCTAAAATTATAACTTCTGGGTAATATCAATATTTAACCGCAACCAGGATAATGGGACAGGGTGCTTCTAATATAAATAACTACTCTTACTCGTTCAACAATCCTTACAATGTTCGTTTGTGTATTGTATTTTAAACCGCGGTTCTGTCGATTATATATTTTAAATCACCTTTTTCAATAATGTATTTCAACCCTTTTTGCCGTCAACTAGTCACAGTTAAATGAAGTCACCGATAAAAACGATCACAAAGTTACCGACAACTAGCCACATATAAAGTAATGTAACTATTCAAACTATTGACAAATTTTAATTTAATTAAAATCTCTGCAATCGGAATTGCTTTGAATATACTCAGACGAACTAGGATATTAATTAGCCCAGGCAAAACGGTGGCGATTAACTTTCGCAGCTGCATTGAATTCGTCAAATGAATAGACAACTAAAGGTTGAATATATCTATGGAAAATGGTGACAGCCAAATGCATGAAATCGGGGAGTCCATGTCAAACAACAAACCGCTGAATAATCGCTACGTAATATACTAACTATAGGTTACCTGATAATAGCGCCGTGCGTACTATCAACATAAGATCATTAATTATTCAGCAGACTAGACAACGTGAGTGTGGTTTTCAATAGACAACATGGCCGACAAGTTGCCGGAGAATAGCCGCGACAGCCATCTGTCAACAGACCAAAGATAGCCTGCAGATTGCCGGAAACTCCCATGTCCCCGATTGGGATTGAACCAAGATCATAAAAAAGGGATTTTTTTCAAAAAAAAGTCAAAGGTGCATGCTATTTTGACTATTTCTTACTTATGCATATTCTTGTTTCTTAATGAAAGGATAAAGAGATTAGTATCAAAAAAATATCAAATCTGGTAATTACAACCCGTAAGAACCAAACATAACCGACTAACGTCGGAAAAATTGCCCCTCGAACTATTTGTAGCGCTAATCTATTGCAGCCTGCTTCAGTCCGGGTGGGGGAGGGTGATTAAATTCACTAAGGAGGGTTTCAAATGACGTCATCAGAGTTCATTATATACCACAATAAACCCTAAATATTTAAAGTGAAAAATGACACCAATTTCGGCGCTTTTCATTTGACTTTTAGTAGTACACTGTTGCCAATTGAGTACAGCTGCTCAAAATGTTGAATGAGAGAGACATTTAGATCGCCCGACTCGCAAAAAGTCAAAGACGCAAAAGTCCCTCGAAAAGTCAAAACGGTCAAGCAAAAACTTTGCAGAAAAATATCAACACGTTTACAATAATTGCTTCAAACTTCGTTTGAGAGCAATTAAAAAAGTGTAAATAGCGGGCACCCAAACTGGGCTTTAAGGGTCTATCAAGTTTCTATTTTTGATTTAGTTTTTCGATATTCACTCAGTCAGTGTAGATTGCTTTGCTCAGCAACTGCCGTTTAAAAGCATTTTGAGCACAATAAACCTAGCCCAGAGGTCAAAGATTTCACGCAAAATTCCGAAATAACAAATTTTTGGCTTGACGTATTTACAAAATTAGGAGGTAATAATAACCAGCTGAGAAAATTACGGCTGCTATCAGTAATATAAACGAAAAAAAATGAAATCCGACTGCGCTGCAGTAGAATTTTTAAATAAAACCATTCATATTTCAAATAGCGTTACAGATCACAAATATACTAGAATATTGGATACTTTAACAATTTAATAAGTTAGCGCTTAGCTCTAATGGCCTTCTGGATCTTTTTCGTTTGTTCCCCCCAGAGGAAGTTATGCACCCCCGTTACATAGAAGGTGCCATTACATAGTAAATCATTATTAAAAATTATGGCACTTGCGTCTGTGGGGGTGGGGGGGGGGGGGGGGGTGCAAATAATATGCAACCACTAAGCTGTGGAGTGACCGGTGTGTGAGTGTGTGTGTGCGGGGGAGGGCTTAAGCGAGGGGGCAGGGTTGCGATAGCTAGATGAGAGGAGGTTCAATTCTACTTCAATTTCACAGAGTCGGATCTGAAGGGCCGCAATGGGGTCGCGCTTGCGGTTTGGTTATTAGTGTCCACTGAGGGCCACGTGTTCCAGGGTCAGCAGTTTGGTCTCTGGTCAGGTGTTCCTCATTAATAGTCCATTTTTTTAAATAAAATATCAGTAGTACTTGCTCTGTTTATTATCTGGCAGTGCCCTTCGGTCACTGACAGAGTACACCTTTTTCTAGCTCTTCGGGATTTTGATGCATTACAAGGAGATGGTTTTTAAACCTCTGATGACCTGAGAGGCCATGTTGTGGGTTAAAACCCACAGAACATGCCCTCAAAACTTTTTCGTCACAAGTTCGAAAAATGAAATTTTAATTCTAATTTTTGCCCCAAGAACGGTACAGGTCAACCTTATTTTTTTTCTCGGGGGGAGAGGAAAACAGTTTTTGTGCCGAAAAGTCAATTTAGAAATTTGTCGATTTTTGCACAAAATCTTGAAATTTTTTGGACTAGGAAAATTTTTTGGACTTCAGAAGATTTGAGTGGTTGCCTAAACGTGCCTACCTCTGCTTAACAATTGATCCTTATCGGAAAAAAAGTGTTTTTCTAATTAAAACAAACCCGGCAGATTGCCGGAAAATAGCCGCCGTTGATTCCGATAAGCATGATTGGGATTGAAAGACTAGAAGATATTGAAAAAAAAAAGATTTTTGTACAAAAACATTTTTTAAGTCCGGTTTATTTTGATGGCATTTCGCAGTTGAACATACTTCTGTTTCTTAGAGACAGGCTACAGGGGCTACTATCAATACCAATAAGCATTAGAGATGGTAACTAAGACTTATAGGAACGACGTTCAAATAGCGGGCATCTAAAATTGGGCTTTATCCCGTTTCTATTTCTGAATTAAATTTTTTATACTGACTCTGTTCATTTTTGAATTGCTTTGCTGAGGAACAGATGTTCAAAATCACTTTTAGCCGAATGAGAGAAGAGAGAAACTAGCCTAGAGAAGTCAAAAAGATTTCACGCAAAATGTTGAAAAAGCGGCAAAATGAGGTAAAGCAAAACATTTTTTTGTTAGGAGCGCTATAATAGCCAGCAGAGAAGATGAGGGCGGCTATTAAAAATGGGACTTTTTGGACCATTTTCCAACAAATTCAAGTACTGATTTTAACTTCCAGTTCCAACGCGCACAAAACAATATCCTAAAAGACATTTAAAATGCGAAAGAGCTTCAAGACGCTTTAAAGAGCTTCTTAAAGATTATTGACGACCACTAAGTCAATTGCATTTGCGCTTTGGTTAATTTGTGGCATTGAGGATCAATGGAGCAAAGTTAATTGATGAACGTTTTGTTTAAGAGCATGTACCAAGCATAATCAACAAAGCTTCGGTTAATGCAAAATTAAATAGGCTCAATGCAAAAAAAAATCCTTTGGCTCAAAAAACCAAGAGGAGATCAATATAAGCTCCAAACATTGCTTCGCGGCCATTAACCTACACATCAGTTATTTGAGTACTCTCTATTAGACATTTCACCTACCGTCTCTACCATCTTGCATCTGCTACAGAACACCAACATGCGTTACTTTCTACCATAATTACAAAATCTACAATAGAATGATAATTTACTTTTAATTGTTCCAACTTGGTATTCCTTTGAATAGTAACATAGGAGCTTATTTTTATTTTTAGGAAGAAAACAATCAGAAGAAAACTTTTTGTAATGTGATTCTTAAGAAAATTTGATCGATGTTGATAATTTTGCTTGAATGATTTGACGTATTGTTTGTTTCAAGCATATTTAACCATATGGTTATAATTTACTTGTTGCAACAAAAAAATTTCTTTGCGATACACTGTTCTCAAAATTTACCATAGGTAATACAAAAAACCTGATAAAATAACCGCACAACCTTCGCAAAATCGTAATTTTGTTATGTTCAATTTATAACTTCTGATCCCCCTGAACAAAATGCGATGCTAAAACACCAAATTCACTGGTTGTTCAAAATAAATCTTCATTCTAAATCAAAACCCAATGGCGAAACGTTTGAGGTCTGTTACCGACGACTTGATACATACCTTTGAATGTCGGCTATTGCTTCCATCGCGCGCCCTTTCCTTCTCCTTGTGATGTCTCCTACTTCTCGCTTTTGATGACCTCTGTTTCTTTCTCGCAATTCCTCCCATTCCAGCACCCCCACCTGCACAAAACTTCACGTTTATTGCCCCTGCCTCGCCCGCCATAGACTACGAGATTCTTTCCGATTAAAGCATAAAAACGTTGAAAAAAACTAATTCATTGACATTAGTTGTGTTACTAAAACTCAGCATTGAGCTATACGAAATGTCTTGTCTTCAGTCAACCTTTGATGTCTTGTCTTTAGTTGTTCAGACAACCTAAATAAGTGATGTCGATAGCGGCCTATGCCGCTATTTCATTTCACACTTTACAACCTGCCAACCATTTACATATGTTCAGGCTGGCCAAGAACGCAAATTTTTCACTCTCACTGACTGCCAGAAGTAACCGCAAAATTTCTGAGGTCGTTGAGAGCGATAGTTTCAAAAATTGCGAGCTTCAATCATCTGAACAAATTTTAATCGGTTGGCATAAACGTTGTAGCAAAATATTTGTTAGTTTTGCTAATTATAAATAAAATACTTAAATTGTTGATGTCAACAACATTTCCTAACTTGTAATGTTCGGAAACCAACTTCTAAAAAGGATAAAGTGACCACAGTGTTTGATTGTTATCAGAAACGATTTCACTCTTTCTCAAAATTTAAAATTCTATATGTTGTTGTGTGAACCTGCAGCTGCGGCCAAATCCAGCTGATGTCTGATACTCTCAGGAAGTTCATTGTCCCATTCCTCCAAAGTCTTGTCCTGTCCAGGTGGAAGCAGCACGTGCTGGGATTGGGGTGCCTCTTCAAACCTACAACCATATCACAAAATGATGTTGAAACTGGGAAAAAGCTAGTGTATACTAGAGGAGTGTCGAAAGGCAGCAGTCTCGTGTGTTTGATCAACAAGTATTTGTGATCGAACAAAACTCATTTAATTACACTTAATTACCATACATCACACCTGAGGGCCCCTTCTGCTAATTTTCCTTTTAATTTAGAACCTTAATAAAATGCTGCAAAGAGTGAACATTGAACTGAAAATTTAATGCGACAAAATATAAAATTGCTACATGATCAACATAAACATGTTATTTGACATTAGCCCGTTAGAAAATAGGGGTAGATTTAAAACCGCCCTTTAAATAAATCAATGTTCATTGTTCTAGGTATCAAATAATCTTTGATCAAACTCAGCAAACATAGCCGACAGATTGCCGGAAAATAGCCGCCGTTGACGCGCCTGATGCAGATCGGGATTGAAACAGAAAAAGAAAACATACCCGTCAAATTACCGGAAAATAGCCGCCGTTGATTCCCATAACCAAGATTAGGATTGAAAGACGGAAAAAAACTAGTGAAATGATTTTCGTACAAAAAATGTTAAAGTGCGAACTATTTTGATGTCATTTTGGAGCTGAACATACTCCCGTTTCGTAGTGATGCAACACAGGGGCTAGTAATAATACCATTAAGCATTAGTGATGGTAACTAAAAACAAAGTTCGAGTAACGGGCATCTAAAATTGGGCCTTATGGGTTTATCCGGTTCTATTTCTTATTTCTTTTTTGAATACTGACTCTGTTCATTTTCAATTGCTTTGCTGAGCAACTGCTGTCTAGAAACTCTTTGAGCAGAATGAGAGAAGAATGAAACTAGACTAGAGATCAAAAAGATTTCACGCAATACGTTGAACAAGCTGTGAACTAAGGTAAAGAAAAAAATTTTTATTCGACGGAGTAAAAAAAAACACAGCAGGACAAGTCCTGACGTACAATTCAAAGAATTTTCGTTGACTAAACAAAAAATCAGATCAACAAAATAAAACAAAACAGAAAATCAAAGTTAAAATGACGCATGTGAACAAAAAACAACTAGCGAGAAGAGAAAATTTGGTTCAAACAAAAAAATAGGCATAGAATGAACTATGAATGGAATAAAAAACATTTAGAAAAAAAAATCGATCCAAAAAATCGAAAAAACAGTAACAATCAAAGTGAAATTGCCGCATGTGAACAAAAACACCACTAGCGAGAAAGCAAATTTTTGTTCAAACACCGTTTACTCACTCTACTTCAAAATTAGAGAAAAAAAATCACGCCGCAAAACCACTTGCTTTTTTAATCCACCTACTGTTTCGGCGTGACTAAAAACACTACTCCAATATGACTTTTAAAAATCATTGAAATGTGTGAACAGATCTTTAAAAAAGACAGCGCCCCAAAACAATTCAAATTCTTTGAATTGTAAAAAAAAAATTAGGAGCGCTATAAAAGCCGGCCGAGAAGCTGAGGCGGCTATTAAAAAGAGAACATCAGGATTAGTTCTCTTTTTTTCAGTGTCAAAAAGTGTTTCAGTGTCACGTGAAAATCGTGACTTGTGTATAAAGAAAAACCTGATCAAAAGGTAAAGCGAATTAAAAAAGAGAGCGACTAAACAATAGCCGTTGAGAAGCTGACGGCGGCTATTAAACATAACTGACTAAAGTCGGGCGAATTGCTCTCAAATGACCGACAAGCAGTTGGCGTCGTCAGTAGCTAGCTACGGTATAGTGAGGCTAGCTTTAGCTTCATTGAAAGGTCATGAGGTGCGCGCAGCGGGGGGGGGGGGTTCACCTGGTGTGTGGGGGACTGATGCAACGGAGGGGGGTCATCGGCTGCACGCGGCCACGTCCTCATGGCCTGAACTATGTGCAGGGGTGGGGACTAATGCGGAGAGAGGGATTGAAGTATACGTCTCCAAAACAGTTTCTGTGAATCACATACTTGCAGAGTAGTAAGCTGAAAACCTCTCTAAGAGATTTTAATGCCCTCGGGGTGCTACCTGTTTATACCGTTTTGGAGGATCAAAAGTCAAATGGGTCAGACAAAAAATCGGTGTCAGCTAAAAATCCCATGCAAATACCACAGGACTAACATAATTACTACAAACTTCGTTCGAGAGCAATTAAAAACCTGCCATATATAAAACTAACAAAAAACTCAAAAAATGCAAGAAAACAGTATTCTATGATCAACAGTTGCAAAAGCAACTAACAAAATCAAGATCATTACAGAGAGGACTCTTTCATGTATCGTTCGTGACATTCCGTAGAGCTGCTTCCGAGAAAAAAATTGTTGGGCATCTTGTTTTTTAACGAATGAAGACAATTTTCGAGGTGGTCACTCATTTGCAAAAAAGGTGCTTGTTCTAAAAGTTCAGATACGTAACTTCGGTTTAAGATAGGCCAATAATTCCTTACAAAGTTACAATCAAGATATGTCTTCAAGTGGTGGTTAGCAGTTTTCAGTAACATTGGAAAAAGACTGGGTTTTACATGATTGACAAGCCGAAAAAAAATTAGTTCAGAATCCAGGACGTGATTTTCTATTTTCATCAACATTTCATGAGACGAGTTCATTAGTTGAAGAAGGTCGGTGGATGTTAGATTCAGGTTTCTTTAGGCGGGAGAATTCAACGTGACATCTGATTGAGAGGCCAATAGATAATTATAGCTCAAACTTAGATTCAGAATCAAGTTTATTTTTGTGGCCATTATTAATCGACACTTCAGGAGTTGGTCAGGTAAGTTTTTTTTTGTTTTCCGAAACTTTAACAAAAAAACTTATAAGTTTCCTGATGTTCAATAAAAACCACCACAATAGTCAGCAAGCTTTCAATAAAAGAACAAAAATTGTAGAGCCACAATTCTTCCCGTTTCTATATGAACATCTTTGTCAAGGTTTATGAACTAAACATGTTATCATAGATAACATACTTGCATTTACTGTAGAAGAACAATTTTGAACGAAATGAATAAAGTCATCGTATCAATTAAGCCAACCTCACTAGATAATGAAAATCGCTTACTCATGAGCAATATCCTCTTTCTACTTCAAATTACAGGCAAGGAAAACATAAAAACGCATTTTTTTATTTCAAAAAAAACATAACTGACTGACGTCGGGCTAATGGATTCTGTAAACGACAGCTATGGCTTAGGGATGCTAGCATTAGGGCGTTCATTAGAGGAGGGATGGGCGGAAGAGGGGTCTCAGGGGGCGGGGTGTCAAGCCATGCGTTGTCAAGGGTTGGGTTCGGAGGGCCGGACGGGGGTCCAATCGCCGGGTGCAGAAGGGTGAGTAGGGGGTTGTGACGGGTCAGATTCGTAAATAAAGAATCGCCCTTCACGCCATCTTTTCTCATCAAACCAGTTTTGATAGACAATATTCTTAGAGAATTGTAAGGCGTAAAGCTCAAGCACTTAATGCCCTCCAGTTTTTACCAGTTTAGCCCATTTTTGAGGACGACGAAAAGTTAAAAAAAAAGTCAGAAAAATTGGTTAAAAGACCGCAGGACTGATATAATTGCGGAAACTTTTGTTTGACACCAATTAAATACCTTTTATATAATCTGACGAAAGTTAAAGAATTCGAATAATCGAAAAATTCAGCTACGTAGATTGGAAATCAGGATTGAGCGCACTCAAAAATCAAGATGTTCAGCCCGAGGAAAGTTAATTGAAAATTCAAATCAAATAGACGAAAAGCGGTCAAGCAAAAAAATCGCAAGACCAAAAACTCCATTTAATCTTTTGAAAATCTCGAGGAGATTAATCATTTGAAAAGAGCTACTTTACACTCTTGATTAGAAAACTACCGGGTCGGAACTTTTGCTAAGCTCTGCACGCCATAGATTGATTATCCTTCTTGAATACCATAAAACCACATTTTTAATATTGCAATTCCTATGAGCTTTGGCATGTTTTCAGCAGTTTTGGAAGCATGACCAACTATCAATAAGTAGTCATCAATTCTCGTGATTTATTTGGACTTTTCCTCAAAATCCTCTAACACAATCCCAAAGAACACACAAGAAAATCTAGAATAATGCAGTTTTTTCGGATGCTATCAAGTCCGGAATATGTTTTCAGTTCTAATAGCAGCTTGATATGAAATCAGTAGTTTTTTAAACATTCCGTTCTTTATGTTGACTCTAGTTCACAGTCCTCAAACGAAATCTGATCTTAACAGGATCTAAGAAAACTAACCCGAAAGTAACATTAGGCGTCTCAAAGTCAAGAGAATCCTTCCACGGTAAATAGGACTCAATAGCAACTGGGGACTGAGAACATGGTATTGACTCCGAGTCACTTCCTCCCTCACCCGAGTGACCCCCTGATCCCTCTTCCCCACTGTGTGAACAACTGCTCGCTGCTTTCTCCTCGTCGTACACTTTGATTTTTACGTCTGAGTTCTGCACAGAAGGCACTAAAATACAAAAACGTGCTTCAAGTTTCTCAAATACCATTAAAAATTCAGAATATTTTTTTCTATAAAACGAAACTCGTTTTTGACTCATATAGTTTTCAATTACTGGCTTCACGAAAATATCTCACTGTACATTGTAATAAAAACGACTTCAAATGAAGTCTCTAAATTCTCCATCTACACATCAACCATACGCCGACTACAATCATCATGATCAGACTAATTACCTATTTTTGACCATTCAATATCATGTACAAAGAATCAAATTCGAAAAATTAATAAGCTCCATTTCATCACTTTCATTAGGTAAAATTAAGTTGTGAAAATGATGACAAGTAAAAGAAATAAATCGAAGAGCGCGCTACAACTTTCTTTTGCAAGAGAGAACTACCTGATCGAGTTAAGTGACGAGCATATTTTTTAAGACAGAAAGCACATCACAAAAAAAACAATTTGCAGTGATTGGAAAGGTCATAAGCAGTAGTGAAGTGTTACCTCAGAAAATAAAGTAAAAGTATTGGCGAATGACGTCGATTGGAACACGAATAGATAAAAGAAAAAGACACTAAGCTGAGTGTCTGTTTTTATTCTAAAGATCAGCTCAAATTTAGCTATCGTAGCCAATATTCTTTTGTTCTATCATAATTTTTGACTTTTTGTCTCCTCGCCTTCATTGAGATCCAAAAAACCTTTTCTAAGATTTTAACGTCTGAGCTACAAACCAGTATAAAGTTAACCACTGCAGCTTAATGAAACATAACGGACTAATGTCTTAACAAAGTGTACACGAACGACAAGCTGGGGCACGGCTGTTTTGTAGCATGATTTCAGCCGGGGTAGAGGCGAGAATCCGTGTGAAAAAATTTAGTAAAAATTTCAAACTGACATTTTCACCTTAAATTTTGCACTTTGGAAGCAAATTAAGCGCCTAAATGCTAATGATCAACGTCCGAAAGCAATGTTCGAAAAAAGTCGAAGTTCAAGTAAGGAACAGACTAATACATCTCTTCGAGCCGAGTTGTGGAAAGTACAGCACACCATTACGTACATTTTATTCGCAATAACTTCTAGAACATAAGTACTCGTCTTCGGGTCGCAAAACGACACACACGACTACAATAATTGTTTCCAACTCGTTTGAAAAAAGACGTAAACTATTTTTTAATCAAATTTATTCCAAAGTTTTGTATTTTGTTTTTACAGTGATTTCATTATTTCTGTCTTACAGAGATATAAATAAATACAGTCTTACAGTTTATAAATAATCCTATAAATAGCACGAAGCATCCATTTTTAATTTAAAAAATCAAAATTTGTCAGATAAAACTCTGTATTGTCTAAGGAAATGTTTCTTCGGGCGCCCAAACTATCAGCAGTTGCCATTAAATACATCATCATAACGAAAATCAAAATTAGGATGGAGTTTTTCGCTTTTGAGAGATTGTTGTTTTACAGCTTCTCTCCAATTTTTTTGCCTCTTTCATCTTCTAAAGAATTTTCAAGAAAAACAAGAACATTTATCAATTCAGAGAAATAGATTATCGGCAGCTCATGGGAAGTGTAATAAAAACTTTCAAATACAAAGTTTTTAGAAAAATTCATTTAAATTTTCTCCCATTATCTTTGTCTTTTCATGTCCTTCAAAGAGTATAAGAATCTCAATTCCTGTTCTTCATTTACGATATTGAAAGGTCCGTAATTATTCAAAAATTAAAACAACAAGGCGAACTAAGATGTCATTGACCAAGTAGAGCCAAGGTTTGTTGCATTTTACTGTTCTTTGTGGGGAAAAGAAAATTTGCTTCATTCTCTTGTTTTGTATTTCAAGTTTCTTCTTGTTTTGTATTTCAAGTTTGAATTATTGAGATTTTCGGCTGGAATTTTTTTATTAAAGCACTTAAAACCTCTATGTAAACGTTATCTGAAGCCGCAAAAACCAAAGCTACCAAGTTTATGACAAAAAAGTGGAAAGAGCATGTTGAATGACCAACGTACTCAAAACTTAAGGGTCTTCAGACATCAACCTTGTATTTCGAGTTTTTCCTTGCGTTCATTTTTCTGCCAAAATCTTAATTTTGAGCTCATTGTTATCTGATTATTTTTAACCGAAATTTCCGTAAAATACAACTCTTTCAGAAAACGTGCCAATTTATTTTATCCGCAAAAATTCTGAATAAGAGAACGATCAATTGCATCATGCAAAATAGAAGAATTTAAGCGCGGAAACGTCCTTGAGAGTCAGTCACTCAAGCGAGCAAAAATACATTTTAGAATAAAAATACGTGGCGATAGAGACAGCAATGAATATTACACACCTCGTTCGAGAGCAATTAAAAACTATAAACAAAACCTAATATCGAATTATCACATTCTTATATGATCGCTGTTGAAAACCATTTATTCCGCCTAACTTCATTTCATCCTCCCTTTCTTCTCCGCATTAACATTACTTTTTAACAACCCGTCCGAATCTCAAATGTTAATTTGAAACATATGCACAGGATTTTTCGTTTTTAAGCAACTTTATCTCAAATATGCTTCGGAAATGAGTTAATTTCAATGTGAAAAATTGAAAGAAAGGATGACAGCTGATGCGTATGAGTGATAAGAGGTCCGCGAATCAACCAGGTGCAGATATCACCTGTTTGCATCTCTTGCATGCATGAGTAGTAATAGAGTGAGTGATAGTCCCCGGGGGGGGGGGGTGGGGACCCCATGTATTAAGATAGGGTATAGCGGTATTTTCGGAGTAGGGTCCCCCCTCCATGTATTAAGATAGGGAATAGAATCTCCATGTATTAAGATAGGGTATAGGCGCGTACATGTATTAAGATTAGGAATAGAATCTGCATGTATTAAGATAAGGGATAGAATCTCCATGTATTAAGATTAGGAATAGAATCTGCATGTATTAAGATTAGGAATAGAATCTGCATGTATTAAGATTAGGAATAGAATATCCATGTATTAAGATTGTGTATAGCCGCCATGTATTAAGATTAGTCATAGCGGCCAACATGTATTAAGATTAGTTATAGCGGTCGACATGTATTAAGATTAGTTATAGCGATCGACATGTATTAAGATTAGTTATAGCGGTCGACATGTATTAAGATAAGTTATAGCGGTCGACATGTATTAGGATTAGTTATAGCGGTCGACATGTATTAAGATTAGTTATAGCGGTCGACATGTATTAAGATTAGTTATAGCGGTTGACATGTATTAAGATTAGTTATAGCGGTCGACATGTATTAAGATTAGTTATAGCGGTCGACATGTATTAAGATAAGTTATAGCGGTCGACATGTATTAAGATTAGTCATAGCGGCCAACATGTATTAAGATTAGTTATAGCGGTCGACATGTATTAAGATTAGTTATAGCGGTCGACATGTATTAAGATTAGTTATAGCGATCGACATGTATTAAGATTAGTCATAGCGGCCAACATGTATTAAGATTAGTTATAGCGGTCGACATGTATTAAGATAAGTTATAGCGGTCGACATGTATTAAGATTAGTTATAGCGGTCGACATGTATTAAGATTAGTTATAGCGGTCGACATGTATTAAGGTTAGTTATAGCGGTTGACATGTTTTAAGATTATTTATATCCGCTGACATATATTAAGATTAGGGGTACTTTTTGAAAAATTGTTGAGGTTTTTGTACATTTTTACGCCGTTTTTTCAATAATTTCTAAATATTCTCTTCTGATTGGTTAAAAATGACAGCTTTTTTTAAAAAAAATTGAATTGAAAAAGTTATAAATGACAGACATAGTATAAATTATGCACATCAAAATACAAAATCACTGAAACATTTACATTAAATTGGTATAAAGTTTAAAGCATAATTATAAAAATTCACAAAGACAAAATAATAAAATTTTGAGCTCATTGTTATCTCATTATTTTTAACCGAAATTTCCGTAAAATACAACTCTTTCAGAAAACGTGCCAATTTATTTTATCCGCAAAAATTCTGAATAAGAGAACGATCAATTGCATCATGCAAAATAGAAGAATTTAAGCGCGGAAACGTCCTTGAGAGTCAGTCACTCAAGCGAGCAAAAATACATTTTAGAATAAAAATACGTGGCGATAGACACAGCAATGAATATTACACACATCGTTCGAGAGCAATTAAAAACTATAAACAAAACCTAATATCGAATTATCACATTCTTATATGATCGCTGTTGAAAACCATTTATTCCGCCTAACTTCATTTCATCCTCCCTTTCTTCTCCGCATTAACATTACTTTTTAACAACCCGTCCGAATCTCAAATGTTAATTTGAAACATATGCACAGGATTTTTCGTTTTTAAGCAACTTTATCTCAAATATGCTTCGGAAATGAGTTAATTTCAATGTGAAAAATTGAAAGAAAGCATGACAGCTGATGCGTATGAGTGATAAGAGGTCCGCGAATCAACCAGGTGCAGATATCACCTGTTTGCATCTCTTGCATGCATGAGTAGTAATAGAGTGAGTGATAGTCCCCGGGGGGGGGGGGGGTGGGGACCCCATGTATTAAGATAGGGTATAGCGGTATTTTCGGAGTAGGGTCCCCCCTCCATGTATTAAGATAGGGAATAGAATCTCCATGTATTAAGATAGGGTATAGGCGCGTACATGTATTAAGATTAGGAATAGAATCTGCATGTATTAAGATAAGGGATAGAATCTCCATGTATTAAGATTAGGAATAGAATCTGCATGTATTAAGATTAGGAATAGAATCTGCATGTATTAAGATTAGGAATAGAATATCCATGTATTAAGATTGTGTATAGCCGCCATGTATTAAGATTAGTCATAGCGGCCAACATGTATTAAGATTAGTTATAGCGGTCGACATGTATTAAGATTAGTTATAGCGATCGACATGTATTAAGATTAGTTATAGCGGTCGACATGTATTAAGATAAGTTATAGCGGTCGACATGTATTAGGATTAGTTATAGCGGTCGACATGTATTAAGATTAGTTATAGCGGTCGACATGTATTAAGATTAGTTATAGCGGTCGACATGTATTAAGATTAGTTATAGCGGTCGACATGTATTAAGATTAGTTATAGCGGTCGACATGTATTAAGATAAGTTATAGCGGTCGACATGTATTAAGATTAGTCATAGCGGCCAACATGTATTAAGATTAGTTATAGCGGTCGACATGTATTAAGATTAGTTATAGCGGTCGACATGTATTAAGATTAGTTATAGCGATCGACATGTATTAAGATTAGTCATAGCGGCCAACATGTATTAAGATTAGTTATAGCGGTCGACATGTATTAAGATAAGTTATAGCGGTCGACATGTATTAAGATTAGTTATAGCGGTCGACATGTATTAAGATTAGTTATAGCGGTCGACATGTATTAAGGTTAGTTATAGCGGTTGACATGTTTTAAGATTATTTATATCCGCTGACATATATTAAGATTAGGGGTACTTTTTGAAAAATTGTTGAGGTTTTTGTACATTTTTACACCGTTTTTTCAATAATTTCTAAATATTCTCTTCTGATTGGTTAAAAATGACAGCTTTTTTTAAAAAAATTGAATTGAAAATGTTATAAATGACAGACATAGTATAAATTATGCACATCAAAATACAAAATCACTGAAACATTTACATTAAATTGGTATAAAGTTTAAAGCATAATTATAAAAATTCACAAAGACAAAATAATAAAATTTTGAGCTCATTGTTATCTGATTATTTTTAACCGAAATTTCCGTAAAATACAACTCTTTCAGAAAACGTGCCAATTTATTTTATCCGCAAAAATTCTGAATAAGAGAACGATCAATTGCATCATGCAAAATAGAAGAATTTAAGCGCGGAAACGTCCTTGAGAGTCAGTCACTCAAGCGAGCAAAAATACATTTTAGAATAAAAATACGTGGCGATAGAGACATCAATGAATATTACACACCTCGTTCGAGAGCAATTAAAAACTATAAACAAAACCTAATATCGAATTATCACATTCTTATATGATCGCTGTTGAAAACCATTTATTCCGCCTAACTTCATTTCATCCTCCCTTTCTTCTCCGCATTAACATTACTTTTTAACAACCCGTCCGAATCTCAAATGTTAATTTGAAACATATGCACAGGATTTTTCGTTTTTAAGCAACTTTATCTCAAATATGCTTCGGAAATGAGTTAATTTCAATGTGAAAAATTGAAAGAAAGCATGACAGCTGATGCGTATGAGTGATAAGAGGTCCGCGAATCAACCAGGTGCAGATATCACCTGTTTGCATCTCTTGCATGCATGAGTAGTAATAGAGTGAGTGATAGTCCCCGGGGGGGGGGGTGGGGACCCCATGTATTAAGATAGGGTATAGCGGTATTTTCGGAGTAGGGTCCCCCCTCCATGTATTAAGATAGGGAATAGAATCTCCATGTATTAAGATAGGGTATAGGCGCGTACATGTATTAAGATTAGGAATAGAATCTGCATGTATTAAGATAAGGGATAGAATCTCCATGTATTAAGATTAGGAATAGAATCTGCATGTATTAAGATTAGGAATAGAATCTGCATGTATTAAGATTAGGAATAGAATATCCATGTATTAAGATTGTGTATAGCCGCCATGTATTAAGATTAGTCATAGCGGCCAACATGTATTAAGATTAGTTATAGCGGTCGACATGTATTAAGATTAGTTATAGCGATCGACATGTATTAAGATTAGTTATAGCGGTCCACATGTATTAAGATAAGTTATAGCGGTCGACATGTATTAGGATTAGTTATAGCGGTCGACATGTATTAAGATTAGTTATAGCGGTCGACATGTATTAAGATTAGTTATAGCGGTCGACATGTATTAAGATTAGTTATAGCGGTCGACATGTATTAAGATTAGTTATAGCGGTCGACATGTATTAAGATAAGTTATAGCGGTCGACATGTATTAAGATTAGTCATAGCGGCCAACATGTATTAAGATTAGTTATAGCGGTCGACATGTATTAAGATTAGTTATAGCGGTCGACATGTATTAAGATTAGTTATAGCGATCGACATGTATTAAGATTAGTCATAGCGGCCAACATGTATTAAGATTAGTTATAGCGGTCGACATGTATTAAGATAAGTTATAGCGGTCGACATGTATTAAGATTAGTTATAGCGGTCGACATGTATTAAGATTAGTTATAGCGGTCGACATGTATTAAGGTTAGTTATAGCGGTCGACATGTATTAAGATTAGTTATAGCGGTCGACATGTATTAAGATAAGTTATAGCGGTCGACATGTATTAAGATTAGTCAAAGCGGCCAACATGTATTAAGATTAGTTATAGCGGTCGACATGTATTAAGATTAGTTATAGCGGTCGACATGTATTAAGATTAGTTATAGCGGTCGACATGTATTAAGGTTAGTTATAGCGGTTGACATGTTTTAAGATTATTTATATCCGCTGACATATATTAAGATTAGGGGTACTTTTTGAAAAATTGTTGAGGTTTTTGTACATTTTTACGCCGTTTTTTCAATAATTTCTAAATATTCTCTTCTGATTGGTTAAAAATGACAGCTTTTTTTAAAAAAATTGAATTGAAAATGTTATAAATGACAGACATAGTATAAATTATGCACATCAAAATACAAAATCACTGAAACATTTACATTAAATTGGTATAAAGTTTAAAGCATAATTATAAAAATTCACAAAGACAAAATAATAAAATTTTGAGCTCATTGTTATCTGATTATTTTTAACCGAAATTTCCGTAAAATACAACTCTTTTAGAAAACGTGCCAATTTATTTTATCCGCAAAAATTCTGGATAAGAGAACGATCAATTGCATCATGCAAAATAGAAGAATTTAAGCGCGGAAACGTCCTTGAGAGTCAGTCACTCAAGCGAGCAAAAATACATTTTAGAATAAAAATACGTGGCGATAGAGACATCAATGAATATTACACACCTCGTTCGAGAGCAATTAAAAACTATAAACAAAACCTAATATCGAATTATCACATTCTTATATGATCGCTGTTGAAAACCATTTATTCCGCCTAAATTCATTTCATCCTCCCTTTCTTCTCCGCATTAACATTACTTTTTAACAACCCGTCCGAATCTCAAATGTTAATTTGAAACATATGCACAGGATTTTTCGTTTTTAAGCAACTTTATCTCAAATATGCTTCGGAAATGAGTTACTAATTTCAATGTGAAAAATTGAAAGAAAGCATGACAGCCGATGCGTATGAGTGATAAGAGGTCCGCGAATCAACCAGGTGCAGATATCACCTGTTTGCATCTCTTGCATGCATGAGTAGTAATAGAGTGAGTGATAGTCCCCGGGGGGGGGGGGGTGGGGACCCCATGTATTAAAATAGGGTATAGCGGTATTTTCGGAGTAGGGTCCCCCTCCATGTATTAAGATAGGGAATAGAATCTCCATGTATTAAGATAGGGAATAGGCGCGTACATGTATTAAGATTAGGAATAGAATCTGCATGTATTAAGATTAGGGATAGAATCTCCATGTATTAAGATTAGGAATAGAATCTGCATGTATTAAGATTAGGAATAGAATCTGCATGTATTAAGATTAGGAATAGAATATCCATGTATTAAGATTGTGTATAGCGGTCGACATGTATTAAGATTAGTTATAGCGATCGACATGTATTAATATTAGTTATAGCGGTCGACATGTATTAAGATAAGTTATAGCGGTCGACATGTATTAGGATTAGTTATAGCGGTCGACATGTATTAAGATTAGTTATAGCGGTCGACATGTATTAAGATTAGTTATAGCGGTCGACATGTATTAAGATTAGTTATAGCGTTCGACATGTATTAAGATTAGTTATAGCGGTCGACATGTATTAAGATTAGTTATAGCGGTCGACATGTATTAAGATTAGTCATAGCGGCCAACATGTATTAAGATTAGTTATAGCGGTCGACATGTATTAAGATAAGTTATAGCGGTCGACATGTATTAAGATTAGTTATAGCGGTCGACATGTATTAAGATTAGTTATAGCGGTCGACATGTATTAAGGTTAGTTATAGCGGTTGACATGTTTTAAGATTATTTATATCCGCTGACATATATTAAGATTAGGGGTACTTTTTGAAAAATTGTTGAGGTTTTTGTACATTTTTACGCCGTTTTTTCAATAATTTCTAAATATTCTCTTCTGATTGGTTAAAAATGACAGCTTTTTTTAAAAAAAAATTGAATTGAAAAAGTTATAAATGACAGACATAGTATAAATTATGCAAATCAAAATACAAAATCACTGAAACATTTACATTAAATTGGTATAAAGTTTAAAGCATAATTATAAAAATTCACAAAGACAAAATAATAAAAATATCACATATTAGAGAATAATAAAAGTTATTATAAAAGCTCTACAATTTGAGGGGTTCGGTATGGATACCGTCAGCTAGAACTACTCGCTTGGGATAGAAATAGGATAACCCTTTCTTTGTCTGTTCGTATGTAGCAACACAATGATTTATTGTTCTGAAACCTCTATTTGTCGAAGTAAGGTTGATAATTTCGTCCATCACTCGTCGATATTTTTCCACAGGTCCATCTCCAGTCTCCTCCAGAGTTTTGTTCAAACCTTTGCTACTGAATTTGTACTTGTCCGACTTAGCATCGTAGCAACGATAGGTTTTACTGCAGAGACAAATCATTTCGGAGCATCTGAATTCTTCCTTGAAAAGACCTGGTTCCCGTTTATCATGCTTCTTATGTTTAGAACAACATGTTCTAGGGAAAAAGTTGTGTGAAGCATCTGCTCTGAAGGAATCATCACAGTCCTTTTCTCGCAAAGTCTCCCATTCTTCCTTTTTAGCAGGTCGAATACAATCATACAAGTTCTCGTGCGCTAGCGCTAAATAAAGAGAATCTGTATCCATCTCTAACTCTTCGAATTTATCCACATCGCAATATCTGTCGAAGAAATTATAGTAGAGCTCCAACATACGTAATCTTGCGTACTGAAATATGAAGAATCCAACTATTATAGGTTCTCGATGCTCAATTTTCGATTTTGCAAGCTCAACTTCGTAAATTTCTTTTGACACATTGTTCAGACGCTTAAACATTTTCCCATTGATTTCTTTGTGCGTCTTCTCATCATTCAAGTACTTGGTCTCTGTGTGTCTACTTCTGTCCATAATTTGATACCCATAAGAGCTGTTACCCAACAATTTCATTGTCTCAGCCACAACGCTAGAGTCAGGATTTTCATCACCCACTCTTCTAGCATCTACCACTGACTGAACAAAGTTCTTGAAGCATTTTTTGGGTGTGTATTGTACAAATCTATAAATCTTTGTACATTTCAGACCAAGACTGAGATAAAAGTTGAGTAAAGGTGTAATGATTGTCCCATTTTCCAACTTGAAGCTCGAAATCAACATTCGTTGAGGTTGTTTGAGTAGGTTGTTTTCAATTGCATACTCTCTCATATATTCTCCAACATCAGCTCGACTGACATTAAAGTTCTTAAAAATAGGAGGAAAATTAGAGAACTTGTACTTTAATCCGTCTGGAACTTCGAGATCGCACTGTACATATCCAAACATTTTCCCATCTCTTATTTTCGCTAAAAGAGACGCTTGCTTCATAGGTAGTTTGCAGGGAAAGTTCTTCCTCACGTGATTTCTAACATTTTCCTCTTCTTTAACACGTTCCCACCACTTACACTCCCAGACTTCAACAATATTGTATCCTTTGTTTCTCAAATAATCTCTTCTCAGTTCATCGTGTTCTCTTTTTCTGATTCCTCTCTGCATTTCCTCCTCCGAGAGGCTTGCTCGAGCTTCTTGACATGGGCAAAAATGGAAATAACAACCCATAGCTTCGAATACTGTGTCACAATGAGCACAAAAACCGTCCACGCTAAAACAGTCAATCTTTTTCTGTTTCCCGGTCGTATAATAGCTTACAATTATGCATTCCGGGCGTTGTGATTGGAGATAAGACATGACCATGTTCTCAAATGTTCGAAATTTATTGGTTCGAGCTTTGAATTTTTGAGAATTTGTGTCGAGTTCCCACCGTGTGTAAATTCCTGTTGGCATTTCTTGACACATTGAAAAGGGATAGAGTTGACTAGCATCAATACCCACGATAGATTTACAAATATTTTCTGAATTCCTGATAAAGGTTTGATCAACTACTGCCTTTCTTGTGAACACAATAGAAGGTCCACCAGTCATGTCCTCGCGTATTTTATCATGTAAATCCTTGTCACTTTCAACAAATGGGAAAAATTTGTGGTTTGTTGACTGGTGAAGACAAATGTTTGCTAAATTGGGAAGTGTACATCCGAGTTTTAACATGTCGATTCCTTTGTTGTGATAAAATTCCATCATTTTTTGCATTGCTTCTAGTGTTGGAACAACATCCTTGTTGTTGTACCATTTGACAAAATCTCTAAATGTAGACATTTGCTCTTCCTCCCAAATCACTTTCAAGTAATTGTAGTTGTCGACTCCAGATGGGGGAACTTCTTTCAGTCTCAATTTTTTCAGAGCTTCTTGTTGAGATAGCCCACTGTTCAGCAATTTAGTAAAGTCAGTGAATTCTTTCTCCAAAGGGTTGTGATTCTTCAGCTTACTGAAGAAACAGACATAGGGGGGTAGAAAAGGTGCGTCAAGTTTATTTGGAGAATCGAACCATTCATATGGGAAGAAACCTTTAGTCTCACTTGTCTTGTAAGCTTTGAGGAATGAATCGAGAGATGTAGCTCCTCCAAGGAAATTCAGAATGTCAAGGAACTGCACGTCACCGAACTTGAAGGAAACAAAATGATTTGCCTTTTTAATAACTGTAGGTTGAATATCCCGTTCATGAATGAGATAAGGTAGAAGGTAGGATTTGATGAGATTTAAATCGTACTTTCCACTGTTGAATCCAAATACAGGTAATGTGTTGATATAACGCTCAAAGTGTTTTTGCAAGTCCAAAAGTTGATTTTTCTGCATTTGTAGGAACTGAGTAGACATATCAGCTTCCTCCTCCTCCTCAAAACACTCATCTTCGAAATCAAATGCAGGATTTGTGCGACCTTTCCTTTCGTTCAATTTTTCAAAGATGGCTTTAACTCGGCTATTGATTATCTCTTGAATTGATGCAAATTTTGTTTGCATTTCGGTTTTACTCTTGTTAGCTAACTCCTCAAGAGCTTCGACAAAAGAAACAATCAGGTTCTTAGGGTCTTTGTCGTATAGAAACACAGGTTCTTCAATCAAGTTGGAGGAAATGGAGACAGATATTGGCTCATGTTTTCCAATCCAAGTAGTTGTATTTGTATCTTTTAACTCTTCAGTGGGAACGCAGATAGATTCAAAGTCAAAAATAGCAAAGTTTTTGAACAATTTTTGATCATCGTTGTAGGAAATTCCAAATGCATCGAGTTTATCAAACAAAGTTTCTCGCAGAGCATACGCACTCTTTGGATAAATATGCTGTACTCTGTCTTCGCAGGATTTTACATGACGGTTAAAATTACTTACGTATTTTATAAATGTATCGCAACTGGGGCAACGGAATCGTTTAAAGAATGTGTTAATATCATCCACGTAGCATATATGGTTGTTGTATCGCAGTAAATTAATGTTCTTTTCGTACATTTCAACACTTCTTCTTGCAAGTTCTCCAACGAATTCTCCTTCTTCTATATCAATATCATATATAAAGATGTTATGTTTTATCGCATTTTCAACAAACACGAGATGATCGATTGATACTCCCCTGAAGTTGATTGCATCATGTCCGGATTCATGAAGAAAAGCACTCAACAAATTTGCTGCATTCGTTTCCAACTCAGATGATCCGTACAAGTGAACAGCTATAGCTCTGAACAGGCAAAGATAATCTTTGTAGGTCTCGTCGTAACCATTCGATACAAGACAATTCACATCTGGTCGTCTAAGTAACTGTTCAGGAAGAACAGCATCGATACATCCCATTGGAATGTTTTTTAGGAGAGCGCAAAATATTGTTACGTTAGTAGTCAAAGCAAATCGCCATTTTGTATTTTCCCTCTCCTGTGCACACGTCTCCACTAGATCCATTTTCTCTACTCTGTCTTGAAGAGAGACCAAGTCACCTTTTGAACAGAGCAAATGAGATTTTTCAAAGAAAGTGTTGTTCTCATGCGCATAAAAGTATCGATACTCATCTGTGTCCACATTGCGCAGGATAAAACCAAGAGCCAGATTCACTTTGGCAGCACAATTTAATTTTTCGAAAACTTCTTTTAATTTCTCGTTGATCTCATTGGGATCGAGCTTGGACAACTTGAAGTTAAACACTCGATGTCTCCCATTCTCCATTTCCGTATCATCAAAAAAGTGCTGGCAAGCACTAAGTTCCTGCTGCAATTGCTCGTTGTTCTGGTCTAGCTCCTCTGATTCTAAGACTTTTTTGAGCTTTTCACACAATTTGGTCCCAACTTTTGTCGAAGTTCCATGCTTTCTCCTCTTGTTGTTGAAGAGAATAAAAACTTGGGAACTCTTCCAAGCACACAGTACACACAGTACTAAGCTTAACATCTTTTGGGGCATGATGCTTGGCAAGGTGATAATTCAAGTCTTCCTTCTTCTTTGTAAAAAAGTTGGGACATTTGGGGCATGATAAAGTCCCACTATCACAAGACTGTTTGTGTCTGGCCATATGCTTTTTCACCACCATTTTTTCGCACTTTGTGCATTTCACTGGGAGATTTCTATCGAGAGCAGGCATTGTTATGTTAGTTCAATATGAATTGAGTAAAATTCACGTAAATTGCGGAGCAACTCAATCTGAAAAAACAAAAAGTATAATGATTAAAAGCTGATATGTAACTTTGAGGTACTCGATGATGACTCATCCCTTCCAAATATGGAAATGACGTCATTTCTATTTTTAGATTCAGGCGTCATGTCAGAACATTCTAGAAGATTGATATGATTCTAATTGCGACAGTTCTGTATATAATTAACTAGCTTTCAGTTTATATGTACAAATTCATTCCGTGGCAAAAAATTCGAACTAAACATCTTTTTCTCATTTTCTTCTCACTCTTATTTGTTAAACATTACTTGAATTTTTCCATACAGATTATTTCCCCAAAAGAAATTACAACAAGAAAACTATTCTTTAAAAATTCACGATTGTAACAGTATTTTGTATAGATTTAGTCCAAAATTTTGTATCTCAAATATTGATAAAATTTACTGTCTGAGATCAAATTTAGTTTTACTGAAAATAGAAACTAGTGAATGAATGTGCTTCCAACACAACAAGAGAGAGATCAAGAAAAAGTTTCCATCTACTATTGAAGAACAAGTTTACGTTGTACAACTTAATGTTGTTGTAATAGAACCTCCCGCCCAATCAGACTTCAGCTTTAGAAATCTAATTCTCAAGATAAACGATTTCATTTTATGCATTGCTTTTTCTATTTTAATTTTCTTTTATATTAACAGAGTTTTACTTGATACCGTATTCATTTGAGAAAAATGTTGATCAAAAATCACTTACAACTTTTGGAAAAAATTTACAAAAGAAAGGAAGGAATTGCTGATGCTTACAGAGTAGACAAAATTGATGTTGACTCTTATTTCTTCTACAATTTTTTGGACGTTTTTACTCAAAACAACAGAATTATCCGATTTAGTAAAGGATTTGAATATGCAACCTTTTCTATAAAAAAATTCGAGTATGATGACTACATAACAAAACAATCTTTCGATTTATCGCCAGAACTACACATCAACAAGTATGAAATGCTTTTCATATTGAATTCTGTCCCAGAGATAATGGAACAGTACAGAAATTTGTCTCAATCTAATTATATCCTAATTCCTGAACCAGTAACAATTACTTCATCTCTGCAGAGTGCGCTTTTCTTTCATTATTACAAGGACTACAATGCAGAGGGGGTAAGACTACGATTTGGAATACGACTCCCCAACATTTATATACAAAAATTTAGTTCCAAATTTGGAACATTTTCCGAGATCGATTTGAGATTTAACGAGATGGAGAGAATTTATCAAAGCTTGACTTTTTTGATCAATTACGTCAACTCATTTGCTCTAACTTATCCATCTTTGGCTGTTAACTAGGATAACATGTGTAAAAAGTACCTTTTTTGGTCACTATTCAGTTTTGAGCTTACGTGTTTCGGATAGTAATGTTAGATTTTCTATGAGTTGATTCCTTCTTTGGTAACTTTACAACTGAGGCATTTCCTTTTCTGGAAAATAACGTCACTTTTTCTGCTAAACTTTACCCTTTTTGGAAACTTTGTTCTCATTGGTTGGAGTTTAGTATAAATAGAGCTGAAAAATTCACCTGGCATCGCTTGCTTTCTATTCTCTAAAATCAACATCACCTCTGTCTCAACTACATTAATCTCTCATCTAATCTCACCTCATTGAGAAATGGAATTTACAGTGCAGAACAACAGCCTTCTCTACTCAGTTTCTTTCACAGAGGAGACTGCTCAGATCAGCATCAGAGACCTATCGAATGGGTTCTACGAGTCAATTCTAAACCTGCCTATCACAGTGTGGCACATTATTGAGCACCAGCGACAACAGTTTGACACATATCATCAGGGACAGGTTCCAATCACAGAGAATCAGCTTGGAACTCACGCAATGGGCCACGAAGTTGCTGTGATCAGTGGGCATCACTACCCTCACGTTAACGGAACAGATTTTCCCGACAACTACGTTGCTGGAAGCATTCAGTACACATTTCCGTGGGAGGAAGGACAGATTCCCAACAACTGGTTCAATACACCCGAGACAAGTCAAGTATCCAGTCCAGAGCAGCAAAGCAGCCTTCTCCAGATAGTGAGCAATGCTGGCAGCAGTCAACAAAGCGAATTGAGTGTTGATACTAGCACCACGTGGTCATTTAACGATCTGGAAAACTTCGATCCAGCTCAGTATTATGGTTCGACAGATATTTCAACTACACCGTCAATGACAACCCCCTCCATAGAGGACGGAACAGCTCACAACCCCATTGTGCTGACTGATGAGGTTCCGGTAACCCCCATCAGTGTTCGACCTACAGAGCCTCCAGCAATCGTTGAAAGAGTCCGTCCATTTGGCAATGAGATTCAAAACTTGCCAGATCACGTTGTGAGAACTCTTTTTGAATGAACCTGATATTGTAAATTTTATACTTGAATTACTTGTGGTGTATTTATACTTTTGTTTGAATTCATTTCTTTTTAAGTTGAACTTTTTCTTTACTACAAACACTATATGCAAGCTATGTTGAAAAAAACACAGCAATTTTTTTTTGTCAAAATTTTAAGAACAATTTGATAAAAATTCTGTTTCTTAACAAAAACGGTCGTTTAAAAATTGATTTTTAAGAAAAAAACTGAATTACTTTTTCAATTTTTAATATAAATCTTTGTTTTAAAAATTGATATTTATTGAAACAAAACAAGTTCGAAAGTTGTCATTTTAAAATGTAAAGAAAAT
The DNA here is from genome assembly GCF_964194025.1 of Convolutriloba macropyga. Taxonomy (NCBI): domain Eukaryota; kingdom Metazoa; phylum Xenacoelomorpha; order Acoela; family Convolutidae; genus Convolutriloba; species Convolutriloba macropyga. Next base: position 17,174,639 of record NC_134471.1, on the reverse strand, counting down.
TTCTTTTATTTGCGCAAAATCATACCGTAAAATGAAGAAAAAATTTTTTGCGTTTTTAAATGACAGTTTTTGAAAATTTTTTTGACATTCAAGAAAACTTTTTCAATTCAAAACTCGATATTTAACAGAAATTGTTGAAAAAATTTTCGATTTTTAAGAGAAAAGGTTGAAAAATTTTTCGATATTTAATAAAAAAGTTGTTCGAATTTTTGATTTGTAAGAAAAGTTTTTTAAAAATTGATTTTTAACAATAAGTTAATTTAAATTATAAAGGTAAATACAAATCACAAGCAAGAAATTATATACTTTATTTTCTAATTTCAAGATACAAAAGAAGATTATCAATTATGCCATGTCCATCTAACAAACAATCAACAATCTTTATAAGTTCACTCTCATACTTTGAATTCCTAAGGGAATGCACCCTATCTAGAAAAGATGATCCAAGGGTTTGAGTACTCGCATTTCTTTGCTCAGCGCGTAGAAGGTGACGCTTGAACATCTTTCTGCTCAATCGTTTTTTGGAGATACTGGGCACTTTTTCCACGTACTTATTCTCCAAGTTGTGTTCTACCGCTCTGATTAACTGAGTAAAGACCACTCCCGACTCTTCTATAATGGAATCAAAGAACTGATATTTATAGAGTGTGTACAAGCAATCAACTGTTTGATAAACATAAGACAAATTTTCCATTTTCTCTAGTATCTCTTTCATTGAGGATGAAATGAGAATAATGTGGTAGCGACAAGTCTAATGGACAAAAGTTGTCATTATGAGTAGCAACGGAGTATTTTTTAGTGAGTAGATAAGGTTTATACTCCTTAACTGATACAGAAATGAATATTGTCTTGTCATTAAAATCTCTGTAAAATTGAGGTAAAATCTGACACATTATTGCTGCCATTTCTATATCGGGGTAACACTATAGAACCTATATATGGAAACAAAAATTACGGTAACGTAATCTCTATTTTTAGAGGTAACAATTTCTGTTTCCATAAAAATCCATTTTCGAAATGATACAGTTCAAGAAACAGAAGGCTAAAAAAATTCGTTGTTATACTTGTTCAAAATATTTCAAGCACTATTTTTCTTTAATGCAACACAGACGAGCTAAACACCAGGATCCGTTTGAAATTCTGGTTAAAAAGTTTGCGAACCTCAAGATTTCCGAATAGATTACCCTATAAGGAAATAACGTCATTTAGCATACCTTTTATGGGTATACATGACGTCATTACCATAAAAGGAAATTTTAAGTTATTGAGAGGAATTGCGTACAAATACATCATTTATTTTCTCTTTCACTCTAAGCTCAAGTTGTTGAAATGTCTCTCTCTAAAGTATCACCTTTTCTTTCGAGTGCTCCTTCAATGTATACTCAATTCTCACCAAAACCAGGGACTGATTCGGTTCCTTTTTATATGGACTTTGGTTCCAATTCAAAAAGATTTGGGAGATTTACTATGTCCCAGATTTCAAGAAACGGACAAATTTATACTGAACCAACCTTCCAAGTCTTTAGAAAAGACAATTCTGGGACTTTTGAAAAGTACCAGCAACTGCGAATTGGAGACTATGAGTTTAAGAAATTCTGCTTCCTCAAGGAGGATCTTCTCAATGGAGAACTGGAGATGAGAGAAAACCAACCCCAATTCGACAAAAACATAGGAATGGAACACGTGCTGGAACAGTGTCACAAAGTGAGAGAGATTAGCATTGGACGAAATCGCAGACTCTATGTTACTTTCCTCCAATACATCAAGGACAACCCAGCTTCAACTTATGTACAAATTCGACTTTTTTGTCGAAAGGAGAACAACGAGTTCAAACAAGTGACTTATGTCAGCTACACTCTGGATGAATTCAAGGAGTTGATACAAAATCTGAAGGACTTTTCTAATATTCAACAATGTACATTTCAATAAATGTGTGATTTTATAATGTATTTGTCTTTTTAATTCATACTATTTGAATCATTTTTCTTTTTTTTTTCAAACTGAAAATGAGTTGGAATATTGGTTCCTCCAGAAATATTTTTCTGAGTCTAAGAAATAAATCTAAAGTATTCCACGTTAGACTTCACTACGAACTAAAAAAGTCTTCTTATACAGTTCTTGAAGCTCTAAATTTTCCCAAAATTGATAAACTTGACAGTGAGTCCAATTTTTCAGAACTAAAGTGGGTTATTCATAACGGATTACGACGCACTACTTTAATATATCAATCTGATAAACACGAAATTTCCATTTCACAACATCGTTGGAACGGAGTTCAAAGAAATGACGTCATTTTCATATATGGAAGTGATGAGTCATCGTCGAGTAGCTCAAAGTTACATATCAGCTTTTAATCATTATACTTTTTGTTTTTTCAGATTGAGTTGCTCCGCAATTTACGTGAATTTTACTCAATTCATCTTGAAGAATAATTTGTTCCGCGTTGTTTTTTACTCTTTACTCAATTTAACTTGAAATGATTTACTGGTTTTGTTAAATCTCACATTGAAAAGCTAAAAGTTCAAATTTTGATTGCTGAATATAACATGATCAACAATAAAACTCCTGATTAGTGAGACTTTATCTTTTCTCGTATATTCTCAAATCTTTACGAAGAAGAGTAAAGATTCATCTTTCTTAGCATTAGACAACAAAGAACAATACGCATTAAGCTATGGGTTTGGAAAGTTTTTCCAATTCCATCCCTGTTCAGCAACTTCCAAGGAAGGATAATGGATCAGTGGAAGAAAGTGATAACGAACAGAGGGAACAACTTACAAAATTTCATGAGTCTGAGAATTTCGAGCGGAACTATCTTTTGATATTGGAGACGTTGGCTTTTAAACTATATGGATCACAAGAACTGGATAAAAACACAGATGAGGTGATTAGTGCTTTCCTCTGTTGACGATCCTTGCAATCTTTCTAGACGATGAGTCGTCGCTGATTATGGTACCCTTCTTTGACATTTCCAAAACAAACTGAGTTTCTCAATGCATTAAAACAAAATATTTGCTGTTGACTTTGTGATGCATTCTAAATTTAGCAAAATATTGTTTTCAATAGTTGTACTTGATTTTTATTGATATCTAATTATTATATGTTTTTCAATAACAATTATCTTATACTACGAATTTTAGGTGTTAATTGCTTTGAGCACTGCTAGTGAGTAAGAAAATGAGTTTCATATAGCCGATTGGTTGCATTTGTAAAGTAAAATTATTGTTATTTTTTATTCCTAAATTATCTTGTTAACTGATTTTGTAAATTTTCTGCTCTAAGTTTTTTGCCACCTAATATTGAAAACAAGTGACTTTAAGAATTTTTAGTGTAAATTAATGTTAAACAATAGCTTCAGTAACACTATTGGCAGCAATCAATGAGAGAAAAATTACATCAGAAAAAATGTTAGGATTCTGCTAAAGATAATTTAAATGATTCGAAATCCTCCTTTCTAGGAATATTTTTTTCCTGATTTATTTTAACAGTATGACATAAGTACGTACATTTCATTTCAATGATTTGGTTGTTAGGCTAGCCTGAACAAAAAAAAGCAAATTTTCAACAATTTTACTCGTTTTTAGCTGGAAAACAGTGTCAATTGGAAGATTGTTCTTCTTGATAGGTAAAATCGTTCTACTTAAAAAAATCTTTTGTAAAATGACATTAGGTTTTTGTTCCTGCGTTGGTAATCAATCGATAAAAATTTGATTGACCCCAAAATTTTTCATCTCTATAACAGATTAAACACGGTAGCAAACAAACAAATAATTATCAATATCATTGCTCTGTATCCAAAATACTACCAGACCTTGTTATTTAGCATGAAAAAATTTAGCAATGATCTTCTAACTTTGTGTTGACAGTCTAATCTTAAGAAAAATTTGTTGAGTTTGGTAGGCAAGCTCCTATTGCTTTTTTGACTTTCCAGAGATATTTTGGAAAACAGATTATAATTTTTACAGATATTATGCGACGAACAGACAAATTTTATGTCATATGCAACGTTTATTGTATGAGTTTTGTACTTCTTCTGTTAAATTTTGCAGCTCATCTGTATCACGTAGACGAATGGTTGAACTAGGCGCGCAAAGTCCTTTGCTTTCATTGCCTGTCTTGAGAAAGTCTCGTGGAGAGTCACATTTCTTCACAAAATTTGTTTCCAATCAACGCATTTTGTACTAGTTGACAAGAAATTGTGTGCACTAGTCTTTCAGCTGTCTTTTTTCTGATCACTTTTAATTTGTAACAGAATTGGTTAAAATTGATGGGTAAAAAAAATTTTCATATTGCATTCGTTTTTGTAAAGAATTAAAAATTTTCAAGTTTGTTTCAATTTAGTAGAGATTATGCTATTTGATATCAATTTTGCGTGATTTTGACCCTTGTCATTGTATATTGGTTGGAAAAATCTGCATCACATAACAAATTGTTCACTCTGACGAAATTTATATTGCGTTAGTCGACTTATAAGTTGTTGATCAGTATTCTGTGGTTTTAATATAGTATTTTGCTCATATTTTAATCTCGCTATATCTGAACTGGTTTAATTCATTTGTTTTATGAAAGTCAGTATTTTCAACCAATCAGAATCAAGTACTTAACTTATTCTAGAACATATGGTAAAGAGCACTCTATGACAAAAATACATGAAATTGCTCAAAATATCCTTTTTCTAAATATTTAGCATAGATTCTAACCAGTTAATCGACTAAGCACGTTTTAAAACTAGCATTTTATTGAGTGCGGGTAGTAGTTCTCATGTTTCGACGTAAATTGAGTGCAAGAAACAGAATAAAAAGAACATGCTGACTAATAAAGTTGATATTATTTTTTTTAACAATTGTGACTATTACTCAGTTAGCTACGCAAGTTGTTCTTTTTATCGACTTTATTAACCCACTCGGGTAATTGTGCCTCAGTTTTCTGATACTTTTTCAATGTTAGTCTTAGATTGAGGATGTATTTTTATGTGTTTAGTTTATTTTGTGTCTGTGATTTTTTAAATTCTAGTTCATTTGCTTTTCTATTATTTGACGTTTTTCCAAGTTTTCAGCGATAACGAGTTCACTAGTACTGTGACAATGTCAGATTAGCAAGAGGTAGTTTCGATCTACCGACCTCTGGGTTATGAGCCCAGCACGCTACCACTGCGCCATCTTGCTGTTTAATGTCGACTATACGTCATCTTAAAACATCTAGGTTAAATTGTGAATTTTTGACTTCAGTTTTCAGTAAAACTTTCGTAAAGTTTGATTCGATTTAGCAGATTTTATGCTGTTTGACATCAATTTTGCGTAATTTTGAGCTTTTTATTGTATTTTAATGCTAAAAACTGCGCCACATAGCAAACTGCTCACTCTGACGAAAGTTGTATAGTACTAGTCAACTTTTAAATTGTTGACCACTTTTATTTGTTTTTATATTGTTTTTTCGCTAAATGTGTAATCTTTTTCTGTTTATGCCCTGTTTCAACTCATTTGATTTTTTAAACTGGTAGTTTCAACCAATCGGAAGAGAGTATTTAGAAATTATTGAAAAAAAACAGCGTAAAAATTGTACAAAATCTCAAAAAATCTCAAAAAATACCCCTGATCGTATACCTTATCTAAATACATGTCAGCGGCTATGAATAATCTTAATACATTGCGACGCCTATAACTAATCCTAATACATGGCGGATATAACTAATCTTAGCACATGGTGGCTATACATAATCTTAATACATGTCGGCGCCTATACCTAATCTTAATACATGTCGATCGCTATAACTAATCTTAATACATGTCGGCGGCTATAACTAATCTTAATACATGTCGGCGGCTATACCTAATCTTAATACATGGCGGCTGCTATAGCCAATCTTAATACATGGGGCCGGCTATACCTAATCTTAATACATGGCGGCTATACACAATCTTAATACATGTAGCCTATACCTAATCTTAATACATGTAGCCTATACCTAATCTTAATACATGTAGCCTATACCTAATCTTAATACATGTAGCCTATACCTAATCTTAATACATGTAGCCTATACCTAATCTTAATACATGTAGCCTATACCTAATCTTAATACATGTAGCCTATACCTAATCTTAATACATGTAGCCTATACCTAATCTTAATACATGTAGCCTATACCTAATCTTAATACATGTAGCCTATACCTAATCTAAATACATGTAGCCTATACCTAATCTTAATACATGTAGCCTATACCTAATCTTAATACATGTAGCCTATACCTAATCTTATTACATGTAGCCTATACCTAATCTTAATACATGTAGCCTATACCTAATCTTAATACATGTAGCCTATACCTAATCTTAATACATGTAGCCTATACCTAATCTTAATACATGTAGCCTATACCTAATCTTAATACATGTAGCCTATACCTAATCTTAATACTTGTAGCCTATACCTAATCTTAATACATGTAGCCTATACCTAATCTTAATACATGTAGCCTATACCTAATCTTAATACATGTAGCCTATACCTAAACTTAATACATGTAGCCTATACCTAATCTTAATACATGTAGCCTCTACCTAATCTTAATACATGTAGCCTATACCTAATCTTAATACATGTAGCCTATACCTAATCTTAATACATGTAGCCTATACCTAATCTTAATACATGTAGCCTATACCTAATCTTAATACATGTAGCCTATACCTAATCTTAATACATGTAGCCTATACCTAATCTTAATACATGTAGCCTATACCTAATCTTAATACATGTAGCCTATACCTAATCTTAATACATGTAGCCTATACCTAATCTTAATACATGTAGCCTATACCTAATCTTAATACATGTAGCCTATACCTAATCTTAATACATGTAGCCTATATCTAATCTTAATACATGTAGCCTATACCTAATCTTAATACATGTAGCCTATACCTAATCTTAATACATGTAGCCTATACCTAATCTTAATACATGTAGCCTATACCTAATCTTAATACATGTAGCCTATACCTAATCTTAATACATTTAGCCTATACCAAATCTTAATACATGTAGCCTATACCTAATCTTAATACATGTAGCCTATACCTAATCTTAATACATGTAGCCTATACCTAATCTTAATACATGTAGCCTATACCTAATCTTAATACATGTAGCCTATACCTAATCTTAATACATGTAGCATATACCTAATCTTAATACATGTAGCCTATACCTAATCTTAATACATGTAGCCTATACCTAATCTTATTACATGTAGCCTATACCTAATCTTAATACATGTAGCCTATACCTAATCTTAATACATGTAGCCTATACCTAATCTTAATACATGTAGCCTCTACCTAATCTTAATACATGTAGCCTATACCTAATCTTAATACATGTAGCCTATACCTAATCTTAATACATGTAGCCTATACCTAATCTTAATACATGTAGCCTATACCTAATCTTAATACATGTAGCCTATACCTAATCTTAATACATGTAGCCTATACCTAATCTTAATATATGTAGCCTATACCTAATCTTAATACATGTAGCCTATACCTAATCTTAATACATGTAGCCTATACCTAATCTTAATACATGTAGCCTATACCTAATCTTAATACATGTCGCCTATACCTAATCTTAATACATGTAGCCTATACCTAATCTTAATACATGTAGCCTATACCTAATCTTAATACATGTAGCCTATACCTAATCTTAATACATGTAGCCTATACCTAATCTTAATACATGTAGCCTATACCTAATCTTAATACATGTAGCCTATACCTAATCTTAATACATGTAGCCTATACCTAATCTTAATACATATAGCCTATACCTAATCTTAATACATGTAGCCTATACCTAATCTTAATACATGTAGCCTATACCTAATCTTAATACATCTAGCCTATACCTAATCTTAATACATGTAGCCTATACCTAATCTTAATACATGTAGCCTATACCTAATCTTAATACATGTAGCCTATACCTAATCTTAATACATGCAGCCTATACGTAATCTTAATACATGTAGCCTATACCTAATCTTAATACATGTAGCCTATACCTAATCTTAATACATGTAGCCTATACCTAATCTTAATACATGTAGCCTATACCTAATCTTAATACATGTAGCCTTTACCTAATCTTAATACATGTAGCCTATACCTAATCTTAATACATGTAGCCTATACCTAATCTTAATACATGTAGCCTATACCTAATCTTAATACATGTAGCCTATACCTAATCTTAATACATGTAGCCTATACCTAATCTTAATACATGTAGCCTATACCTAATCTTAATACATGTAGCCTATACCTAATCTTAATACATGTAGCATATACCTAATCTTAATACATGTAGCCTATACCTAATCTTAATACATGTAGCCTATACCTAATCTTAATACATGTAGCCTATACCTAATCTTAATATATGTAGCCTTTACCTAATCTTAATACATGTAGCCTTTACTTAATCTTAATACATGTACCCTATACCTAATCTTAATACATGTAGCCTATACCTAATCGTAATACATTAAGACCGCTATACCTAATCTTAAAACATGTCGACCGCTATAACTAATCTTAATACATGTCGACCGCTATAACTAATCTTAATACATGTCGACCGCTATAACTAATCTTAATACATGTTGGCCGCTATGACTAATCTTAATACATGGCGGCTATACACAATCTTAATACATGGATGTTCTATTCCTAATCTTAATACATGCAGATTCTATTCCTAATCTTAATACATGCAGATTCTATTCCTAATCTTAATACATGGAGATTCTATCCCTAATCTTAATACATGCAGATTCTATTCCTAATCTTAATACATGTACGCGCCTATACCCTATCTTAATACATGGAGATTCTATTCCCTATCTTAATACATGTAGGGGGACCCTACTCCGAAAATACCGCTATACCCTATCTTAATACATGGGGTCCCCCCCCCCGGGGACTATCACTCACTCTATTACTACTTGCATGTCAGTTTTTCTGATACACCAGCGCATTAATTCACGCCAAAAACATTCACTCCGTAACCTTTGAATTACTGTCTTGCTCAAATATAACTCACTGTTAGCATGTTTGTTCACCAATTTGCTGAGCAAAGCTCCTTCGTACTTTAAAACTGTCAACGAAGCTTAATTGTCTCTGCTAAAAAGACCATATCAATTTTCCTTCTTTGTTGTCATAAATAGAACTATTTCGAAATACGACACTGGAATAGTTTAATAAGCAAAGAAGGGTGCCAACAATAATTTTTTAGTTAGTAAACAAGAGCAGAAAATGATCAGACTAAGCACTTGAAATAAAAGAATGACGCTAACAACATTATGACAAAAAGCGAAAAAAGTATGTTGAATGACCAACGTAACCATAACTTAAGGATCTTCAGCTAGAAGCTGAAAAAAGCAACTTAACTGAAAAATTGATTATCAACGGAATGTTTTCAATTCTTAAATACAAAGGTATAAAAATTCATTATATTCAAAATTGTTCTCACAAAATTATGAAAGATGTAGCCCTATTGAACTATAAACGGTTAGCCTCACATCAGCCTTGTATTTTGAGTTTCTCATTGCATCCTTTTTTCTGCCAAAATTTTTCTGACATTCTAGAATAAAAAATCGTGGCAAAAGAGACAGCAATAAATTTTGCACACCTCGATCGAGAGCAATTAAAAGATAGAAACAAACGCTACTATCGAGTTTTCACATTCTTATATGATCGCTGTTACAAAACCATTTATTCCACCTAAATCCATTTCATCGTCACGGTTTTCTCCGCTTTACATTACTTTTTAACAAACTTTCCGAATTTCAAATGTTATTTTGAAACATATGCACCGGATTTTTTAATTGCGTTTTTAAGCATCTTTTTCTCAAATATGCTTTAGAAATAAGTTGGTACTTTTAAGGTAAATTTGAAAAAATGGTTAGCCTCATGGTTACCCGTGAGGCAACCAGGTACAGATATCGTCTGTTTGCACCTCTTGCATGCATGTCAGTTTTTTGGATGCACTATGTTCACAATAATGCACGCCAAATATATACATTCCGTAACGTTAAAATAACTGTCTTGCTCAAATTTAACTCACTGTTAGCTAGGTTTGTTCATCAATTTCCTGAGCAAAGCTACTTCGTACTGTAACACAGCCAACGAAGCTTAATTGTCTTTGCTAAAAAAGATCAAATGAATTTTCATTCTTTGGTGTCATAAATACTACTATTTCAAAATATGATACTGGAATAGCTTAATAAGCAAAGAAGGATGCTAACAATCAATTTTTTAGTTAGTAAATAAGGGCAGAAGAAAATGATGACAATACTAAGCACTTGAAATACTAGAATGTCAAAATGCAATTATGTGACACATACAGCAGATCAGGAGCACGTATGTAGAACAGCGACAGTTAACATTTGAAGACCACAGATCCAAATAAATGAAAAAATTCGGCGTTAGAAGCCTCCCTCTTACCAATTGATGAAGCTGAAAAGCGTTTAAATTGTATTGACGAAAATTTTACCATTAATATACCAGAACCACACCCCAGTGATTGTGGAATTTTTATCGTGTAAGATCTGATAAGATGCTGACTAAGAATTTTTATCGTGTAAGATCTTATCAGATCTTACACGATAAAAATTCCTCTTATCAGATCTTACACGATAAAAATTCCTCTTACCAGAATTTTTATCGTGTAAGATCTGATAAAAGGAATTTTTATCGTGTAAGATCTGATAAGACATCTTATAAGATAAACATTCCTCTTATCAGAATTTTTATCTTGTAAGATCTGATAAGACATCTTATAAGATAAACATTCCTCTTACCAGAATTTTTATCGTGTAAGATCTGATGAAAAAATTTATTCAAAAAGTAAGCAGTTGATTCTCAATTTTTAAGACAATTAAAAAGCATTTTAAAATTTGGGACTGAAAATTGCAACTTATTGTTTTGAAAAAATGGTGTAAGTGGAATTTTTGCCTCAAATCTTAAAACAAAAGATATATTTTCGCAAAAAATGTCTTGAAATAACAAAAACTTTTATTTAACAAAGAGCAATCCTTGATTTAATCCAGTTTTTTCTCTGTAATTGAGACTTTTCTGTGAGTCCATTCACTTTGAATCATTATTATGTTGCAAGTGCCGCAAAAAACAAATTTTACTACTCTTTTGAGACTGATAAAAAGACAAAATTCCTGTAAAAATGTTGATCAAACGTTTTGACTTGCGATAACATAACATTTTTCACTGATTCAAGGTGTACGTGGCGAAAATCGTAAATGATCAGATATCTCACCCTTCTAATCGGTTCAAAAGTCAACCTATAGCAGAACGGCACTCCAGCGGAAGTTTTCACACCGTTTAAAGACAAAAAAGGGGTTCCAATATTTTTTGCCTTAAGAAATTTTTTCTCTCAAGTCTTTACGGAAAGATTCATATGAACTTTGCCGTGGATAACATATTTGAAATACTCGTTTCCACAACAATAGTTCAATGATCAGTTCAATGGTTTATGCTGTTCACCCCAAGGGTGAATGATGTGGTAAGCACTAAAGAAGTTCATACAAATGCATCCAGTACGTTCCAGCGTATGATATGTAATGATTTAATCCAATTTTTTTCTGTAAATGAAACTTCTCTGTGACTCCATTCACTATGAAAATATTATGTTGCAAGTGCCGCAAAAAACAAATTTTACTACTTTTTTGAGACTGATAAAAAGACAAAAGTCCTGTAAAAATGTTGATCAAGCGTTTTGGCTTGCGATAACATAACATTTTTCACTGATTCAAGGTGTACGTGGCGAAAATCGTAAATGATCAGATATCTCAACCTTCTAATCGGTTCTAAAGTCAACCTATAGCAGAACGGCACTCCAACGGAAATTTTCACACCGTTTAAAGACAAAAAAGGGGTTCCAATATTTTTGGCCTTAAGAAAATTTTTCTCTCAATCCTTTACGGAAAGATTCATATGAACTTTGCCGTGGATAACTTATTTGAAATACTCGTTTCCACGAAAATAGTTCAATGATCAGTTCAATGGTTTATGCTGTTCACCCCAAGGGTGAATGATGTGGTAAGCACTAAAGAAGTTCATACAAATGCACCCAGTACGTTCCAGCGTATGATATATAATGATTTAATCCAATTTTTTTCTGTAAATGAGACTTCTCTGTGACTCCATTCACAATGAAATTTTTATTATGTTGCAAGTAATGCAAAAATAAAATTTCAGTAATCTTTTGAGACTGATAAAAAGACAAAATTCCAGTAAAAATGTTGACCAAACGTTTTGACTTGCGATAACATAACATTTTTCACTGATTCAAGGTGTACGTGGCGAAAATCGTAAATGATCAGATATCTCACCCTTCTAATCGGTTCAAAAGTCAACCTATAGCAGAACGGCACTCCAGTGGAAGTTTTCACACCGTTTGAAGACAAAAAAGGGGTTCCAATATTTTTTGCCTTAAGAAATTTTTTCTCTCAAGTCTTTACGGAAAGATTCATATGAACTTTGCCGTGGATAACATATTTGAAATACTCGTTTCCACAACAATAGTTCAATGATCAGTTCAATGGTTTATGCTGTTCACCCCAAGGGTGAATGATGTGGTAAGCACTAAAGAAGTTCATACAAATGCATCCAGTACGTTCCAGCGTATGATATGTAATGATTTAATCCAATTTTTTTCTGTAAATGAAACTTCTCTGTGACTCCATTCACTATGAAAATATTATTATGTTGCAAATGCCGCAAAAAACAAATTTTACTACTCTTTTGAGACTGATAAAAAGACAAAATTCCTGTAAAAATGTTGATCAAGCGTTTTGGCTTGCGATAACATAACATTTTTCACTGATTCAAGGTGTACGTGGCGAAAATCGTAAATGATCAGATATCTCAACCTTCTAATCGGTTCTAAAGTCAACCTATAGCAGAACGGCACTCCAACGGAAGTTTTCACACAGTTTGAAGACAAAAAATGGGGTCCCAATATTTTTTGCCTGAAGAAAGTTCTCTCAAGCCTTTACGGAAAGATTCATAGAACCTACTCGGATGCTTACACTCCTACGTGGGTCCTCAATTCATTTGAGCAAGTCCCTAACTAGAGTGGAAAACACTTCTTGTCAAACCGCCTATAGGTAGTTTTCTGAGCGCAAAATTTTACAACGTATTTAGAAGTTTTTTCCTGGTCAACCGAAACTGAAATTATTTTTGGTTTTAGAGCCTACTCGAATGCTTACACTCCTACATGGGTAGTCAAATCATTTGAACAAGTCCTTGACTAGAATGGAAAACACTTTTTGATAAACCGCTTATAGATAGTTTTCTGAGCGCAAAATTTGACAACGTATTCAGAAGTTTTTCCCTGGGCAACCGAAACTGAAATTACCTTCGGTTTTAGAACCTACTCAGATGCTCACACTCCTTTGTGGGTCCTCAATTCATTTGAAGAAGTCCTTGACTAGAATGGAAAACACTTTTTGATAAACCGCTTATTGATAGTTTTCTATTGATTGCCGATACAGATACCTCCCCCGTGTCGTCTCTCTTGACAGGAGTATGTCCAGCTCCAAAATAACTTCAAAGTAGTTCGCACTTCAAAATTGTCTACAAAGTTTTTTTCAATTTTTTTTATTTGTTTTTTCCTATTTTTTTTCCTTAGTTTCTTAAACTTCTTTCTATCCCAATCCTGGTTATGAAAATAACCAGCGGTTTTTTCCGGCAATCTGCTGATTATGTTTTCTCACCAAGATTGTGGCATGTTGTTTTGCTGCCAAATAGTTTAACTGACTGAGAAAAAAACCTTGGATTAAACTGAACCACGATGCTTAGGTAGTCAGCTATGTCTCAGCGTAGAAGTGCTCGTCAAATTGAACTGGCTCAGCAGTTTGAGTTTACCTTTCCTGGAGGCTGGTCATTCCTGTTCTTCTTCCGAGTAGACTCGAAATATGAAATACTGCAAGCAGATTCCATGTTTTGGCCCAAGATGTCTAATTTGCGTAAATTTGAGCTGAAGAAAGGCGAGGAGGTGGATTTGAAAGTTGCCCCCGGAACTTTTATTGCGCAAGGTTTCTTCCCCCAAGTAAGAGATGTGTCAGAGCATTTGATGAGACAAATTGAACAGGGCAGAACTATCGACGACCTTAATGATATGAACATTACTCAGGTGTTTACTGAGTCACTCAGCAAATGTAGTGCAGCACAACAAGAATTGCGAGTACAATTTGAAGAGCGGATTGATAGTTACATCAGTGGAAAAGAAAAAGGAGCGCTCTCCAATGAAGAGGATGATTTCATCAATCGAATGATACAGGAAACTGGCGAGAAAGAAATGGAGCTGATTAATCTACAAGGAAATCTTGGTTTAGATGAGTTCGACGAAGTTAAATCAAAGAACGGTGAGTGCAGCTCGAATAAACCTGGAAGCGCCAGTAACTTCAACAAAGGAGCAGATACGTGCAATGAAAAACGGGTAAGTGGCGCTACGCTGTACGCCTGATATACTTTAGGTTCTAATGTAGTTTGAGCGGAATAATTCTGAAATGGAAAACAGGATCTTAAATTGGCGATACTCTTGTACGCCTGATTTTTAATCAGAAAACTGAGCTGGTTCCATGCCTCCCATTGCTTGTGATGTTTAATGCTATTTGCTGTGGAGAGATGGAGCTACCATGTAAGCCTTTTTTGTTAAAGGATCTGACATTGGAAAAATTGGATCGAGTTTTTGACCGAATACTGCAAAGGACAGAAAACGAAACAAGACTGATGAACGAAATGACAAAATTCATAAAGTTGAGCATGAATCAGTTGGAAAAGATGAGAGATCATGGCATGATAAGTGAGGCAGAGAAAACTCTTGGGAACTTTGAGGTCCTTGTTCCTGGTTCTGGGCAATCGGCTCATATGCATAATGGCGTAAATCTTTTGAATCTTGGTGGAGAGACTGATGTCGAGCGAGCACGTAATGTTGCCAAGGCGTTATGGTCAGAGGAGGAATTGGCGACATATGTGATAGATCCTCAGCGAAACATAGACGAAGGTAGACCACCAGCTGACAATGAGAGAACTGAGTTGTACAAGTCAGCGGTTAGAGAAATTTTTGCTGGTAGCTATACCGGAAAATTATATAGGGAGACGCTTAGGCGGGTCAACCAAATGGGTCTGGACCTGAAAGGAATTTTGAAGAGACGAAAAGAGAAATGTATGCGCTCATCTGCAACCTCGGAAAATAAGGAGAATGAAAATTCAAATGACAGAGTAGCCGTTGCTGAGAAAGATAGAGAATCAGTGTTTACAGAGCAAGTGGAAGAAAATGGGAGCCAAGAGGATGCTGCTTCTGTTATTTCTTCGTGTTCTAAGGCCAAAAAGTCCAAGCGCGATAAAAAAAAGTAACCGCAGTTTAAATCTGGCCAGCAGTAGAATAATATAATAGCTGATTTTGTTTCCTGACGTTTGCGTTTGCTATTGTTACTGAACTGAGTTTATAAATCTTGTTTCCTATGTTTACGTGTTAAAAGTTGCTCTGATCTAGTCAGTTGCCTTTTATATTTGTTTTCGTTGTCTCCTGATTTGTTAGGAGTTTCAGCTGTAATAGTTGTTGTTCTTTGTTTGCCTTGATTTAATATTGTTGGAGAACTCTTAGTAGCAGTAAATTATTGAGATGACTTTAGGATCGCTTTGTAACTCACATTTTGATTTAGTTATTCTTTTTAATTGAAACCTACTTGAGAAACCAATGGAGTTTTTTTAAATTTTGTTATCTGAACAAATGTGCTTCCGTGTATACATTGAAACATTAGCGTGTTATCTGTTTGATTTTAAGATATATGGCGGTTTATCAACGTGACGACTTTTTAAAGCTAAATATGTCCCCAGATTGTCTTCTTTCGCTTTTCGAAGAGCTGGAGAAAAAATTGGAAGAGGAGTGAGGCTTTATTGAATCTCAGAAACGCTCTTTTGGAGTTCAAAGTATACCTGAGACAAAGCGTTAGTAAAAATCTTAATTATTTTAATAGCTGCACAGCAATAGCCGGGTCTATTATTGTACTTCTCTTGGTTTTTTGTCCTGAATGTTTTTGTTACAACCATATGACGTCACAATCACTTCAAATCTGCTTTTGATCGTTCGTTTATGCAATTTCAACTAATGAGCGTGCTTGACGTCATATGTCGATATTATAAATAACGGTTACTTGAGAGCTTTTCATAGAGGTAGCAACAATTTGTACAGACTCCTAATCAACGCTTAATATCGCAGCCTCCATTGAAAAGTATTTTTGGTCTTTTAATTAATTTTTTAAGACTGCAGATCTACAAAGCTATTGCGGCTATTTTCTGGCAATCTGCCAGCTGTATCTTTTATTGATTTGAACCAGGGCGGGGCCAAAATTTTAATTGTTTCCCTAATTTTTTGGTAATGCGCACTTTTGAATAATTTGCGATCCCGCCTCCCGATAGCAATTCATCTGACTTCAGTCGTCGTTTGTTTCACTCTGGTGAATGGATGTTTTTTTAGAATGAGACAAAATCTTCATCCTATCGGACGATTATGTTCCCCGGTAACGAACTGATGTACAAAGGTCGGAACCTACTGGCGTTTGACGGCCAACCTTGTGAGCACGGTCGACTCGGACGTTTCTTGGCTCGAAATATCTTAACTCGGGAAGAAAGGGAAAACCGCTGCTGGTTTCCCTATAGGTCCCTGAAAGAGGGCAAAAAAAGAGTTGACTCAGAGGACGAGATGTATTTTAGAGGTAGCCATATGGTCTTCTGATGTTTCATTTTTAACCCTGTAGTTTTAATTGTAACAAACCAATTTTCCTTAGCTGCCGTCATTCACATATGTGGGCCCAGTTTTTACGCATTTCGCAGAGCTAAAGACGCCGCCAATGCCCTTGGTTGCAAAGAGAGCTTCAACACGGTGAACGACAGTCGGTGAATTGTATTGGATTGTTTATATTTATGTTAGGATGAGTCTAGTGAAATTCTGTTGCTAGCTGTTTTTCTACTTGATCTCTGTCCTTATCTAGTTTTCTCTACTGAGCTGCATCTGTTTCCCAGAAGCTTGATTGGTTGCTCTGATTCACGGTTCAAATAAGGGAGATTTATTTAAGATAGAAAATGAACAACAGGTATCAGAGGATCCCACGTGACCTGGAAAAGTCTAAACTCAATTGGAGAGCGCTAGCCTGTTTGGACAATCGGTTGTCAAGCGAATATATTGATG
Organism: Convolutriloba macropyga; assembly: GCF_964194025.1. Classification (NCBI taxonomy): domain Eukaryota; kingdom Metazoa; phylum Xenacoelomorpha; order Acoela; family Convolutidae; genus Convolutriloba; species Convolutriloba macropyga. The sequence goes on along the minus strand of NC_134471.1, from coordinate 17,157,359 downwards.
AACCACAAAAAGTTGCTCACAGAATTCAAGTTGGACACTTTGAATTAGATGTTGTCTCATCAACTTTTCTTCGTGGTGAGTATGAAAGTTCTCTTCTCTCCTTTAATTTTGAGGAAGTAAAGAATTTACCTTCCGTAAACTCTTTTGCGCCTCTTGGCGTTCTTTCTCGGTTGGATTTTGCAGAGAACATTAGTCTTCCTGGTCTAACTGGTCTTCTCTCAGAGATCAATGAGTCTGAGGTCATCGAAAATTTTAATGATTTTTCGCTAATTCAGAGCCAGCGGCTAAAGAAACTATGGCTTATGCTTGGTCCAATTTCTTTTATAAACTCTTCGTGTAAGCCCAATGCAAAATATGTACGCCTGAATTCTTGTTTAATGACTTGTGTTTCAACTCGAAAAATTAAAGCTGGTGATGAAATAACTGTTTTATACGATCGTCACGCTTTCGGCGAGTTCAATGTTGATTGCTTATGTCCCTTTAAGAATTCTCACGGACCACCTTTTGTAGATAGACTTGTAAGAACTTCGTCCTTAGTTTTACCATCTGAAAAGACGCAAATTGATATTGCACAAGATACACCAACGCGAAGTGTAGTCGTTGAGGCCAGCGTTCGGCCAAAGTTCTCTAGACCGTTTGTTTCTCAATATGATTATTGCAGTAGAGCACCCCGGAGTTTGCTTTCTACCTACACTGATACAAATTGTTCCTGTTCAAGGTCCCATGCAGGGGATTTGAGTATTGATAGTGATGACAATGATCTCTTTCTGAATTACAATGTATGGGCCTTACTTGAATAACAGCCAAGTTGGTGTTGCTGATCACTCTGTGGTTTCTGCAGAATCGTTCTCCCCTCTTTCTCCTGCGCCTGCTGACAAAACTCCAATAGAGAATTTTAATCCTCCCACTGCTTCAACTCCTTATAATTTAACTCCTCTAATAAATGTTCGACAAGACGATGATCATGTTATAGAGGATAATGCTATTGCTGATGTTGACACTGTTTTCCAGCCAATGTTGTTTAGTGGCTCCGACGTAAAGGTTGAAAATTTTTTGAAACAGTACCAGTTACTTTGTGATACTCATAAAATGTCTGATATTGCGAGAAAAGATGTGCTTAAGTTGTTTGAGTCTGTACTACCGAAACCTAATAACCTGTTCCTAGGTTGCGTGGAACATTTAATGCCTTTGACTACTCAAGTTGCGCTTAAGTCAAATTGCTCAACTCTTGTCCTAATTGATTGTGTTTTTCAGCTTTCACAGGTTCTTCGCCGGAATAAAAAGTCTGTATTGAAATCTTGGTCTCTAAGTTGCTCCTGGGCTCAACCATTAGATTGTTTCATTCATGGTGAGATTCAACTTGTTTGCAATATTGACGGGGCAAAAGTGTTCCGTTCTAAGTCAACATCAATTTGGCCAGTTTGGATTCAAGTCTATAATCTTCCTCCAATTCTCAGGTCTAGTTTTTCTAATATCGTTTTGCTAAGTTTGTGGCACGGACAGTCGAAGCCAGATTTTTCCGAACTGCTAATCAAATTGACTGCTGAACTGGATATGTTAATAAACAAAAGTGTAAATGTACCCGAAATCGGGCGAGTTTTTTTCCGACTTCGCTCTCTTGTTTGTGATATGCCCGCTAGGGCGGCAATGCTTTGTATGACACAGTTTAATGGTTATTATGGCTGTCCCCACTGTTTCATGCGTGGCGTTAGCCATCAGAGGAGAATGCTTTATCCCTGCTCAGCTTCTTTTGTTCTAAGAGAAAATCGGAAATTTCAGCAAATTGGATAACTATCAGAGCATAAAAACCGTGCTTTACTTGGTATTAAACGAAAATCTCCTTTGTGCAATATTTTAAGTTTTCCTTGGGATGCTCCAATAGATCCGATGCACCAAGTTTTTCTTGGAACGGCCAAAATTTTAAGTAAGTCTCTACTTGGGGTTTTAAAGGGAAATGAGGTTCAAAGTATGAGTCTGTTAATTGAAAAGTGCAAGGTTCCGTCGGAGTTCATGCACAAAAGCAAGCGCGTTTCAGAACTTAATTTTTGGAAGGCATCTGATTACAAACTTTTTTTCTTCCATACTGGTCCCCTGGTGTTTTCTACTTTTAATTTACAAACGACAGCTCAAAAAGTTTTTGAGAGTTTTCTCACCCTATCAACGGCTATTCGCTTGCTCTATGATAATTTTACAACTCCTGAAATGATCGATTCTGCTGACGCTTTGATAAACATTTTTTTCTCAAACTTTGAGGAGATATACGGCGTTATCTCAATGTCTTTCAACTTTCACTCGATGCGACACTTAGTAGAGCAAGTTCGAAGAGTAGGCCCTCTTTGGTGTTTTACTGCTTTTTCATTTGAATCTTGTCATTATCAATTAATGTCAGCATTATCTGGTTCCGTTAAAACATGCCAACATATGGTTGAGCGTTTTGTGAAACATAAAGTTGCTTTTGAGCAGGAGCATAAGCACTCAAGTTCACATGTCTCAGGAGAACGTGATAATTACCGTCTCTTCACTAAGGTTTCGGCCGATTGTTTGCTCTTTTGCTCTGAAATGGGTGAAATAGCCTTTTACGGTAGATATAAAAATGATTGCGGTAAGTTATTTGCTTCACGTTCTTATAGTAAGTTATCTGAAAACTTGAGTGAATGTATCGTGCAGTTGTGTGACGGTCATTTCGTACAAATTGAAACCTTTGTTGAAAAAACTAACGGTTTTACCGCTATTGTTAGGCATTTTCATTTCTGTGAAAATTTGTTATCTTCAGAGTCTACCGATTGGTTCTTGTTTAAGCTAAAAGAATTGGGAGGACTTCAGGAGCTCGATGTAAAAACGTTAATGTTTAAGTGTGTGGTTCTTGTAGACAGCCATAATGATATAAGAGTTAGTGTAATGAGAGAAGGTTTTGATCACAATTAGTTAACTTTGCCACCATTTCCTTCCGTTTCGTGCAACTTTTAATTTTTAAATACTACATCTGAATGAGACTTTGACTTAATATTATTTGCTTTTTTCAGCTATCCTAAAATTCTCATCATTGGGGACTCTAACTTGGTTCGCATTCGTCAGCGAATTGTTGCGGATGCATCGCTTTCGAAGTTCAACATTGAAATTGCTGACCGCAAAGGCTTCCGAGCGTCATTCTTAGGCGACGAGCATTTCCAAAGATTGAAAAATGACGGTTTTAGTCATTGCATTCTCTTCTGCGGAAACAATGATGTTTCGGTTCATCCCCGCAACAAATTTCCAACCCAAACTCCGCAAGAAACTGCCCAGCTGCTACTTAAATTTCATGATAAAGTCAACGATAACTTCATTCGGTGCGCAGTGATAGGTCTCATCCAAAGACAGGATGCACATAAGGATATTGTGAGGGAAACTAATCAATTGTTGCAAAAAAGGTTGATGATTATTGAGAATGGAATTACTGTCTGGTCTCATTACGTTGGTCCTCGAGAACTGCATCCTGTTCATTTCCTTGAAGATGACCCTGCCCACTTGACTACTCTTGGTGAAATTAATGCCGTTGCTTTGATGAGAAGAGTAATAAAAGAGCATTTCAAGTTGAAGTAGACTACTAAACTTTTGGATACTGTTCTGCTTTTGAGTTTTTAAATTTCATTTCTTCTACAGATTACAAATGAATACACAAATTAATTTTCTAATTTCAAAGTTAATCTTTGAAATGGGCCAAACACTGTAAAATCGAAAATTTTGCTCCAAAGCAGACAGTTTTCCTAAGATATGTTGCTGACAAAACTTTCGCTACTTAGCACGCTTTACTCAAAACTGCTTTCTCCGCTTGTGTACGTACTTGCTGGTATCAAAGTTAATGAATTAATTGCTCTCAGAAAACGGACACTTCATTAACTGTTCTTACATTTATTGTTTGCTTTTTAGTTTTTCAAATACAATAACCCTGAGAGCAGTTAAAGAGAATTAATTTTGATTTTAAAGCTCAATTTACTTTGGTGATTTTGGAAAGCTCAGTTCAATAAAAGTAGGTAAATTGTCAGAAGTGTTGAGATCGTTAGTGAGATTAATTTGGCTTTGGACTGCTTTGCTTTAGTATGTTTATAGAGTTAGATTTGTGTGGTGAATTGAAGTGAGCTTTCAATTTGAAACTATTGCAACAATTTCATTTCAACTAAGCATAAGTAACCAAGTTGAACAATTGAACTCAAGAATACATATAACCTAGTTATTACCTAGCATCAATAGTACATTTTACCCAGCATTAAAAAATAATGCCGGAGTCTTTGGCACAACTCTTGACACGCTCGAAATAGAACGACTATTTGAATTTTGTTGGCGCTACTCCTGTACGCCTGATGTAATACTGAAAATTAAGATTGGTTTTCTTGGCGCTACTCGTGTACGCCTGACTCAAGAAATACGTAAATTCTTGTTTTGGCGCTACTCCTGTACGCCTGATCTAGTACCGAATGTTCAGACCGTTTTCCTTGGCACTTTTCTTGTACGCCTGATTAACAAACTAAGCAAAAATTTACTGGCGCTACTCCTGTACGACTGATTTAAAACCAGCCAACAGTCTGTTGATAGAATGTAGTGGAGCTACTGTACGCCAGTAGACTTGTCTATACATAGAAATTAATATCGGATTCGTCGGCGCTCTTGACACGCTCGCTAAAAAATTACGAAAGACTATTTTGGCTTTTGATGGCGCTAATCATGTACGCCTGATCTAACACTGAAAATTAAAATTGGTTCTCCTGGCGCTACTCTTTTACGCCTAGGCGTACAAAAGTACCGTCAAGAGAACCAATTTTAATTTTCAGTGTTAGATCAGGCGTACAGGATTAGCGCCATCAAAAGTCAGAATAGTCTTTCGTAATTTTTTAGTGAGCGTGTCAAGAGCGCCGACGAATCCGATATTAATTTCTATGTATAGACAAGTCTACTGGCGTACAGTAGCTCCACAACATTCTATCAACAGATTGTTTGCTGGTTTTAAATCAGGCTCACAGGATTAGCGCCAGTAAATTTTTGCTTAGTTTGTTAACCAGGCGTACAAGAGAAGCGCAAAGGAAAACAGTCTTAACTTTCGGTACTAGATCAGGCGTACAGGAGTAGCGCCAAAATAAGAAATTACTTTGTTCTTGAGTCAGCTGACTCAAAAGCTAAGTAATTTCTTGTTTTGGCGCTACTCCTGTACGCCTGATCTAACACTGAAAATTAAAATTTGTTCTCTTGGCGCTACTCTTGTACGCCTGACTCAAGAACTAAGCCGTTTCTTGTTTTGGCGCTACTACTGTACGCCTGATCTAGTACCAAATGTTAAGACCGTTTTCCTTGGCGCTTCTCTTGTACGCCTGATTAACAAACCAAGCAAAATTTTGCTGGCGCTGCTCTTGTACGCCTGATTTAAAACCAGCCAACAGTCTGTTGATAGAATGTAATTGAGCTACTGTACGCCAGTAGGCTTGTCTATACATAGAAATTAATATCGGATTCGTCGGCACTCTTGACACGCTCGCTAAAAAATTACGGAAGACCATTTTTACTTTTGACGGCGCTACTCCTGTACGCCTGATCTAACACTGAATATTAGAATTGGTTCTCTTGGCGCTACTGTTGTACGCCTGACTCAAAAACTAAGCCGTTTCTTCTTTTGGCGCTACTCCTGTACGCCTGATCTAGTACCAAATGTTAAGACCGTTTTCCTTGGCGCTTCTCTTGTACGCCTGATTAACAAACTAAGCAAAATTTTGCTGGCGCTGCTCTTGTACGCCTGATCTAAAACCAGCCAACAGTCTGTTGATAGAATGTAGTTGAGCTACTGTACGCCAGTAGGCTTGTCTATACATAGAAATTAATATCGGATTCGTCGGCACTCTTGACACGCTCGCTAAAAAATTACGGAAGACCATTTTTACTTTTGACGGCGCTACTCCTGTACGCCTGATCTAACACTGAATATTAGAATTGGTTCTCTTGGCGCTACTGTTGTACGCCTGACTCAAAAACTAAGCCGTTTCTTGTTGTGGCGCTACTCCTGTACGCCTGATCTAGTACCAAATGTTAAGACCGTTTTCCTTGGCGCTTCTCTTGTACGCCTGATTAACAAACTAAGCAAAATTTTGCTGGCGCTGCTCTTGTACGCCTGATTTAAAACCAGCCAACAGTCTGTTGATAGAATGTAGTTGAGCTACTGTACGCCAGTAGGCTTGTCTATACATAGAAATTAATATCGGATTCGTCGGCACTCTTGACACGCTCGCTAAAAAATTACGGAAGACCATTTTTACTTTTGACGGCGCTACTCCTGTACGCCTGATCTAACACTGCATATTAGAATTGGTTCTCTTGGCGCTACTGTTGTACGCCTGACTCAAAAACTAAGCCGTTTCTTGTTTTGGCGCTACTCCTGTACGCCTGATCTAGTACCAAATGTTAAGACCGTTTTTCTTGGCGCTTCTCTTGTACGCCTGATTAACAAACTAAGCAAAATTTTGCTGGCGCTGCTCTTGTACGCCTGATTTAAAACCAGCCAACAGTCTGTTGATAGAATGTAGTTGAGCTACTGTACGCCAGTAGGCTTGTCTATACATAGAAATTATTATCGGATTCGTCGGCACTCTTGACACGCTCGCTAAAAAATTACGGAAGACCATTTTTACTTTTGACGGCGCTACTCCTGTACGCCTGATCTAACACTGAATATTAGAATTGGTTCTCTTGGCGCTACTGTTGTACGCCTGACTCAAAAACTAAGCCGTTTCTTGTTTTGGCGCTACTCCTGTACGCCTGATCTAGTACCAAATGTTAAGACCGTTTTCCTTGGCGCTTCTCTTGTACGCCTGATTAACAAACTAAGCAAAATTTTGCTGGCGCTGCTCTTGTACGCTTGATTTAAAACCAGCCAACAGTCTGTTGATAGAATTAGTGAAGCAATAATAGAGAAAATTTATTATTGTATGAAACTAGATGCTGCTGTTAGCAATTTTTCAGCTCAGAATAAGCCTATCAGCTCAGTCCAACAACATACCTGGAACTGGGCCAACAATCAAGACATTGGCTGGAAAACTATCCATACGGCGAAATGTAAGTTAATGGTTGTATGCTGTAAAAGGGCTAGAACTTCTTTTACATCTGTTTTTCGTAATTCGTGCAAAGTAAGATTTCCGGTTTGTCGGAATTTAGTGCAGTTGATGGTTCAATTTTTTATCTTGCGGCCCCTGTGTCAATGATTGTTCTTGGAGTAGATGGCTTCTGCACTGGAATTATTAACTTTGTTTAAAAGTAGCAAAATTGCTTCGGAATATGCAGTTTTTTTCTATCGGCACTACTCATGTATGCCTGAATCAGTAATTTTCCACCGCTTCAATTTCAGGAGAACAAATCTCGGTGAAGAAGCAAGTAACAGCTGGAAACAACTGACTTTGAATGTGACAAACAAAAACTTTGGTCTCACTCCAACTTCTTTGATGTTTCAAACTACTTTGATGTCTAATTGATTCAAATTACGTTAATTATTAAATGATTACTAAAACCTTTATTTTGGTTTTAATTGAGTTCAAATTTACTTTGACTCCTTGAAGTTTTTGTTTTGACAGGAACCGAGGAATTAAAAAATCTGAAAATAAAATTTAAAAATTGGTTTTGATAGGAACTGAAAGATCTTTGAGGTTCTTTCATGTGTGCTATATCTAAAATTTGAGAGACTGAAAGGATTCGGTTTAGTTCCGATAAAACGGAATTTTTATCGCGGAATGAATAATAATTTGCCGGCTATGTTAAAAAGAATTTTTATCGTGTAAGATCTTATAAGAGGAATTTTTATCGTGCAAGATCTTATAAGAGGAATTTTTATCGTGTAAGATCTTATAAGAGGAATTTTTATCGTGTAAGATTTAATAAGAGGAATTTTTATCGTGTAAGATCTTATAAGAAGAATTTTTATCGTGTAAGATCTTATAAGAAGAATTTATATCGTGTAAGATCTTAATAAGAGGAATTTTTATCGTGTAAGATCTTATAAGAGGAATTTTTATCGTGTAAGCTCTTATAAGAGGAATTTTTATCGTGTAAGATCTTATAAGAAGAATTTTTATCGTGTAAGATCTTATAAGAAGAATTTTTATCGTGTAAGATCTTATAAGAAGAATTTTTATCGTGTAAGATCTTATAAGAAGAATTTTTATCGTGTAAGATCTTATAAGAAGAATTTTTATCGTGTAAGATCTTATAAGAGGAATTTTTATCGTGTAAGATCTTATAAGAGGAATTTTTATCGTGTAAGATCTTATAAGAGGAATTTTTATCGTGTAAGATCTTATAAGAGGAATTTTTATCGTATAAGATCTGATAAACGTCTTATAAGATCTTATAAGAAGATGCATCCCCTTACAGGCTATTAGCAAGATGGTTTTGTCAGAAATTTGTCAGATCTTACACGATAAAAATTCCACAATCACTGGGGCAGTATCATTGCAGTAAAATTTAATCAGTATAATCACAATGAGTCCAAAATTCAAATTTGGTATCATATCGATATATTATGTGCTAAAACAGTACAACAATTCCGCCTTAACAGAGTAGAATATTTCTGCGAACGGTTTATTTGTGGATTTCGTCTTCTCTACAATCGAAAAAGATGATAAATTTGGATTTGAACAACTGATTGAAGGCCGCGCCAGAAAAACACAACATATATCGTCTCAGTTCCATTTTCTAGAAATTTTTAGTAGTATTGTAGTTTTATAAATCTGCATAGTTCTGAGCAGTTAAGGTTTTCAAATTATAGCTTAGCATAAACTGACTACCTTTGGACGAACTGCTATCGAGAGAAAGTCCAAGGGTTCGTTTTGGTTGCAACTAGCTTAAGCTTAATTAGGTATCGTATTGGATGATAGCATGTATTGCTCTTTTTGTTCTTTTTCCATTCGTGCAATTTATAATGATAGATTTGTCAAACTACAGGTGCTTATAGGTGCTTGAAACTCTCGATTCATAATTATTTTGCAACCTTTTGCACATTTTTTTAAATACCTTGTCTTAGCAGTGAGTTCAGCGAATATATAAAATGATGCCAAAAGCTCAAACTGGCTGAAGGCGTTATTTTTAGGTTATTCTACTTCGACAGTTTACGAGATTTAAAAGGGCAATATGACCTTTTTTATTGGTGTACAGTTCCAGTTGAACATAGCGTAGCTTTTCTTAATTTTGCCACATTTTTTGCGGTTTATCTACTTCAATTTTCATCACTGTTTTCCAACGATTCAATTTTTTATTCCACTGAAAGTTGAAACCTTTGATTATCCTTTCCACTGGAAAGTTGGAACTTGCAGTACGAAAAAAAATAGTAGCGCTAGCCTCCTTGAATTGTAGTTTATAGAGGCAAAAATGTTTTAAAAAATTGTCTCAAGCAACAAGTTTTATTCTTGATCTACACTGTACATCAATTTTGGTGGTATAATTTCCTTGGTGGATCAAAAGTTTTCCAATGGGTGTAAGCACACTATAATTTTAAAGGTGAAGTGACATCTAAAAAATTCACGCAAGAGGACAAAATGGTTTTCATGAGAGCAAAAATGTCGAAAACCAAATTCAGAAGAAAATTTGTATACAGGAATTTAAAAAGTACTTTGACAAGAAGCGTAAAAACAGGCCAGAATTTTTGACGACGAAATAAATAAAACATAACCGACTAAACGTAGCAAGAATTGCTCTGGAACGACTAGTGGGAGCTCTAATCAATTGCAGCCCGCTTCAGTCGGGCTTCAAATAACCACATTAGAGGTCAATATATACCACTATTAAGATTTAAAGCAAAAAATGGCATGTTTCGGCGCACCTTTCATTTGACTTTTAGTATTAAATTGCCGCCAATTGAGTTCAGCTGCTTGAAATTGTGATTGAGAGAGAATTTTAGATCACGCAAAACGCAAAAAGGCAAAGGCGTAGAAGTCACTCGAAAAGTCAAAAACGGTCAAGCGAAACTTTTTCATAAAGAGACACGCAAAAACTTTTTCTAAACGTTCGAAAAAGTAAACTGCGCATAGTATTTTCAATATATAATGCATTCCAGCTTACAAGAGAAACAAAAAAGGTTATTTTTAGGAGATCTAGTGATTTCAATCCCAGCGGACCACTGTCCATGACTATCGGCTTGTTTGACCGCTGCCAACAATTAGGACAACAAAAAATTAAGACTAGATGTTTTACCTGAGAATGTGATGCCATCATCCTCTGAATATTCATCGCAACTGGCATTCCTTTTAAACATAGTGACCAGAGGCCCAGGTCCCGCCCCACTCACTTTCTTCACTCCGTTTGACAATTTGTGATTATGACCATTGTGGTTGTGTCCATCAGACGATTCTGAAATATTGATTTATTACTCCTCTAGCACAATCTTTTTGTATTTATGAGACGAACAAGGAGAAACAAACAGAACGGAATTACGTTGGGAAGATACAATTTTGTGACAGAACCGAATTATACTTTGATAATTCATGTTGTACGATCATAAGATTTAACGAGATATTTAACTGCCCATGTAATTTTCTATTCCAGATGTTCAACTATTTAATGTGAAACGAACTAGTAAATGATCATAGGAAAGTAACCTTATGCCTGTTTCAACAAATTTATTCAGATTATTTTTAAATCATAATAAACACCGTTAATTTACAGATGTGCATAATTTTTGTATCCATTAATACCACAGTACTACGAGCAAAACTGGTCGTTAACACGAATATTACGTCAACGATCCAATAGTACTGCTCTGCTGCCTGTTGCATCAGCTGTCCAATAACTCTGGCTATTACGTAAACTGTCCAATAATAGATGGTATTAAAGGACAGTTGACGTAATCTTCAGTATCAATGAAGTTGTGTTCGTAGATCAGCTGCGTTAACGTATGCAACACACACTTATAAATTAAGCACATTAGACTACAGCTTTCGACACTAGTAGTCAATGATTTCACGCGGTCTTCAACGTCGTATCAATCCATTAATAACTCGATACTTCGATAAGCAGTAGTCTAATATACACTTAAAACACTCACGTTCACATTTTAAAATGCCGAAAGTCTGCTGTGCCAGAAAAGTTAAAATGCCAGAAGTTGCTAATTAGCCAGAAATTGATTTCCGTTGACTTTCGTCATTTTAAAACGTGCGCGTTTCGTGTTTTAAGCATGGTTAAGTGACTCTGCAGAAGTCACTTCAAAATTCTGACTTAATATCTCGAACCGCTTCGCGGTTCTCGATAAACGCCAGAAGTTCTCAGTGACTTCAACCAGAGTCACTTAACCATTACTTAAAAATATAGTCAACAATACCTGCGGATATCTTTCTGCTGTTTCCATTGCCATTGCTTCCTGCGTGCAGCATTCCACCCTTGTCAAAAGTGGCATCTCCACCGGCGACAGGTGGAACATGGTGGTTATGTCCACTGTGAAGGTACTTGTCCAGATCTTCCACGTTCGGTGTCGGCAAGATGAAGCTTACCTGAACACAACATGGCTGCCGCAAGATTCATGTACAAAGGTACCACTCATAAAGCGATACAATTCTGTGCAGATTTGAAATCCATCAGAACTTTATCTTTAAGCTTTTCAGCCTTTCTTAAAACAATCTAATCATTTTATGGTCGAAGAAAACAACCACCAATACCCGAACAATTACGGAATTTCGGTGTAGTTTACAGCCAGACAGTTTCATATGAGCTCTTAGCCAGATTTCCAGTTCAAGTCGACGACAGTCAGATCACTCTTGGTTGTAGTGACGAAGGTTTCAGACGCATAAAAAATGCCATAGTCATCAAAAAAGAGCAATGGTGAGCAAGGCAGTTCGGAAGAAACCTCAGTTGCCCTAATGCTGTTCGGCTGTGATTACGCAGAAGCCACAAATGTTAATATTCACGGTTCTTGTCCAATTATATGCATCTAAGTATCAGCTGTATGGTGGCACGCATTATAAATTAAATAAACCTTTTGGCAAGCCCAACTTTTCTTGGTTACTTCATTAAATTTATATGCAAGGGGTAACAATTTTCACCAGGGTCACTTTAGGGACTATCAAATTAGAATTATATAACCAAGAGAACGGAGTAAAGGTAATTCATCAAGCAATTTCAAGATAAATCAAAATATTCAGCACCACAGTTATACTGATTACCTGCAACTTGAAATATTTTTGAATTACAAAAGAATTACCAAAAAATTTTGAATTAATTTTCAATTACTAAAAAAATTGAATGAAGAATTTCAGACATCAGCTTTATAAGATTTTGTCAATTAAATCATTAGATCTACGAAACTCATCTACGGATACTTAACGGATGAAGAGGAGTTGTTCTGACATTTGAGGAACTGATCAAATGGTGCAGATGATGAGCGCACATTAAAACTACTCACGTTTTTCCTCTTAGAGAAAAGCAACACCTGAAATAACCAATAATTAAAAAACGCAATCACCTGACACCAATTTACCTTCTTGTGCTGTTGTCGAGAAACATCGAGACAGCAAAAAGGTCAGAAACAGCGATATTCGATAAACCTTTTAGCGTTTATTAGCCAAGTCTTTATAAAAAGGAAACCGAAACGGAAAATTTGATTTTCTTGGATTTCACAGGGCAAATAAAAGTTCACATGTCACATCTTAACATGGCCATTTGAACTTGATATATTATGGATATCTCCACAAATAACATCAAAGGACAAAGATTAAAATACCGGAATGAGCCAAAATAGACAAGAAAAAGTAAGTAACTGTTATGGGAGTAATTTACAGGAAAAAAACTGGAAAATAGACAGAAAACTTCAAACATAACCGACTAACGTCGGACAAATTGGATTCAAACGCCCAGCCAGCGGTTGATTTTGGTGGTAGCCAGAAGGGGTTAAGTGATGCTAGCATTAGGGGAGGTGAGCAGAGCTGGGTTCTCAGGGGGGGGGGGGGGGGGTAGACAGGGTGGGGGAGGGGGTGGACCAAAATGTCAGGTGGAAGAGGGTGGGCGGGGGTTTGAGGGCCGTGTGTGTGTCTGCTGGGGGGGGGGGGGGGGGGTGTAATTGGCGCGCGACTGAAGGGGAAGGATTGGGGGCGGGGTTGACTGATGGATGGGGGTGGGTTGGGTGGGGGGGGGGGGGTTCACTCTAAGAACCGCCTTTCACACAATGAACAAAGGCTAAGAAACCTGATTTAGTAAATTTTCAGTAAAATATAAAATGTGTTTTAAAAATTCCAAACGCAAAAAGAGCAATTTGATCTCTTAGCAAAACTTAATTATATTATTAATTTAATTATCTCTTAGTTAATTATATTAATTGTCCCATTCTACGAAATGAATTTATGAAAAACGAACAACTGTATCCTCTCAGCATTTAACTTTGAATCAGTCCAAGACCGAAGTACTTGCTTTCACGTTAAGTATTTTGTTTCATAAACAAAAAGCCAATTAGAAAAACTACTGAAAGACTCTAGGACCGACTCAAAGTTTAAGAACGATATCAAAGACCTAAAACAGTTTCAAACAAAAGAAAAAAGGCAAAAAAAATAACAAGGCTAAAAATAATCTTAGATCAAAATCAAATAGACAAAAAAGGGTCAAACAAAACATGAGAAGGAATAGATATACTCAATAAAATGCGCTATAAGACTTAAAAAACCTCGGTGAAGGTAAATTAATCCAATAAAAGGCCAAATTACGACTACGTAAACAAAAGCTTCCGAAACGTAGCTCAAGTATTTTTTACTTCCACGGTTTTTTATTTGAGTACACACAACTATCGGTGTTACTCTAAAATCCTACTATAAAGAGTACACAGCGGAACACTCCGGGAAGGGCCCAATTTTAACCTTTACAGACAGGTTCACACCACCAATAAAAAGCTAGAACCAAATTTCATTCCTCTGAAAATTCGAAGTACAACAAACCAATTCCAATCTCAGAGAAGCCAAAAGTATAACTATCAATTTCTATTAAGAACCTGCAACCTGTTAAGATGGTCATCGATAGTAGAACGGAAGACTGCAACATTGCCAACGATAGCTTGTAAAAATCAAAAATTTCAAAGATAAAAATCGCTCAGGTTACACAAAGAGCAGATAAACTCCTTCATTTTCAAATCATAATTCAAAACATTTCATTTTTCAATCAAATATGTACACCAAAAAGACAAGAATCGAGAAGCTAGACCCTTTTTCCAGAATTATTTCAGATCCAGTGCCATTATGCCAGAATTATTCCAGATCCAGTGATATTCCGATTATGTTTAGTTAATTGCCAACTGCGGCCAAGAAAGTCACAAACCGGGAAATATACAAACCGAGAAACAAAAAACGATACAGAACTGTGAAAAACTGTCAAATGTTTGACAAATAAAACCTTAAAGATGCAACCAAAACCAAATTAGGGGTACAGGAAACCATTGCCATATGAGTAACGGCTTCGGTTAGCAAGAAAAGGAAAAATATTTTCGAAAACGTTGAATGAATTTTTTGGTCTCAAAGCATGAAAATATTCCTTTGAATAGTAACGTGGGAGCTTTTAAAAGCTATTTTTACTTTTAGGAAGAAAATAATGCGAAGAATTTTATTAATGTAATTTTTTAAAACAAAATTGATGTTTTCAAATATATACTTAGCTGATTTGAAATATTATATTGATTTGTTAAGTACATTTAATCACCTGGTTAAAATTTTAATTTACTTGTTCCAAAAAAAAGAAAAAAAAGTTATCCTTAAAAGAGAAAAGCAAAAATTAAGAAAAAAATTGTCAAAATCAGACCAAAACAAGCAAGGATGCAACTTGTTTTAATCAACAATCTTATTTTTCAAGCTTTGTTTTCATCTCTATCTTCAAAAAGGTATGAAAAAAACAATTAATCCCTCTTTTTGTTCCGACCCCACTTGTGGGGGGAGGAACTATATACTCAAATGGGTTTTTTTTGTTCAGTCAATTTTGGTCGATCGATATATTCATCGTAGAGAAATGTGAATTGTATCATTAAAAAGCTGGTCCAGCGTAGAATTCAAAAAAGATTTTTTTGATTTTCGTTTTTTTCGAGGAGTAATCGAGGATTGAACTTTTGTGAACACGGGATATTTGTTCACTTTTAGTGTGACTTTTCTTCAAATTAAGATATTTTCTATAAAAATCGTATTTCAAACTTAAATTTCTTGCCAAAAAATGAACCAATTTTGTGTTCCTAATAGACTAAAGGCGATAAAAAACTAGTTCTTGTCTCATAGGGAGTTTCAATATCAAAAAAATTTGAAATCCATTTGAGAGCTCTTTTTTACAAAACTTTTCTACTTTTTTTTTGCATTTTTAAGTCGCCTGGAGACAAGTCACTTTTCATATCAAGGTTCCGTTAATGACCAACCTCCTTTACAGTCAAATGAAGCCAAATGAACAAAAAAAATCGTTTTCAAGGATATGCTCAAGTTTTTTTAAAATTCAAATCGAGATTTCGTAATTTTAAATGAAATTTTGAATTTCTTTTGGAGGTTTTACTAATTTTTCGGAGTCTTATGGCATGGAATCATTGACTAACAGTTCCGTAATTTGTTCCGTAATGAGAGTTAAGTGAACATATCTAGTGCTTTGAGTGGACAGCTAATGGCTGTTAAGACTTTAAAAAAAATTCAAAATTTTTTTCGAACATTAACCAATTAGAAACGTGTTATCGTGAACTGTAAGTCAGTCTCTGTGGTGACAGCAACCTCTTTCTTCCTACTGTAACCAAATTTGATCTAGCAGGCGGTTTTGTCTTCTAATTTTTTTTGTAATATGACTTCAATGACACAAGACTTCAAAAAATTAAAAAATTTTTGTTGGATATTTCCGTATTATTGGTTTTTGAAAATTTGTCACATTATCCTAAGATTGACAGCTCCTATTGGCTTGAAGAAGACGTTCAGTGGATCACAGATAAAATTTTCAGAGAAAAGCTTTTGGTTTCAAATGGTTTCGACCTTTTCTTGCATTTCTCTGCTGACTTTTTGGTTTTTGCCTGATTTTGTTGTTGTTTTTTCATAGTCATAAGACTTGTTGTGATATGTAATTGATTCTCTATGCATGGCAAACATCCCCATACTCCTATTAAAGCATATTTCAGCGTAATTTCTGACTTCTGGTGAAATTTATTGAATTTAATGGCTGTTAAGAATTTAAAAACAATTTTTCAAATTTTTTTTCGAACATTAACAAATCTTAAAATCTCCGTGAACTGTTAGTCAGTCTCAGTATTGACAGAATACACTTGCTTTTTGCCGCAACCAAAAGCACCCAAAAATAATCTGGTTAGCGGTTTTATCTTCTACCTATTAGTTTTAAAACTTCAATGCCACTAGTTTTTTTTTTTTTTTAAATTTTCGGCTACTTTTTCTTATTTTGGGATCTTTTTAAAACTTATCACATTATCCTAACACTGATAGTTCCCATTAGTTTAGGAAAGACGTTCAACGAATCATATATAAAGTTTTCAGAGCAGAATTTATGATTTAAAGTGTTTCGACACTTTCCTCTGGCACTTTTCTACTGAATTTTTAGTAGTTGCCTGTCTTTGTTGTTGTTTTGATCGTCAATAGCTTGTAGTAAGGCCATATTGACAAATTATGATCGGCAAACAAACTTTTTGTTGTCCCATGGAGGCATAACTTAGCGTATTTAGTGGAGTCCGTTTTAAGCTAATGAAATTAATGGCGTTGATACTACGATTTTTCTCAAAAAGTTCGTGGTTCTAATGTATTTGTTCATGTTTGATTTTTTGAAATTATATTGATAAAAAAGGAATCCCGTTGCTGTTGCAAAATGAATTGTACATAGTTACGTTTTTAGTGAACAGTTCAATTTTTAATGCCTTCGAGACTTTTCTCGTTCAACTTTTTTCTTGAAATTGCTGTTTTTGCCTATTTTTGTTCTTTGGGTAGCCGTACATTGCCGACAAGTCTCTTGAACTTGTAATTGAGGGTTGAGTTAATGATATTAACCACCGAATGAGAGAATCAGTTTATAGCCTTTAGTTAATGATATACATTTTCAAACATTTTTCAAAATTTTCAGTTTTTGTCGTTCTTTTCGTCAAATTGTTACTTATTTTCATCAATGAGAGGTCACATCCAATTTCTTGTATTTCAAAAAATACCATATCTACTGATATTATCTGTCACCGATGCTTTCTTTGTTGGACAATATGCGTTCTTATAAACGTTTTTTGAGTCGTCATTTTTTGCGTTTATTTTTCTCTTCTTTCAGAACAATCGCGTAGTAACAGATCCCATTGGTTTACAAATATGGCCCAAATAAACTTATTTAATCTCTCAGTATAATTACTGCAGCTGAATTGAATTATGAAATAAGAATTGAATAGAACTAGAAATAAGAATTGAATTAAAAATACATAATATTCGAATAATAGCTAATGATTTTAATGGTAGCAATAGTTTGTGTTTTCGCAAATCGTTTGAAAATTTTAAAGTTTTTCTTTAGTTCGTTTCTAAGGGTTAGTCTACCCAAAGACAAGACTTGAAATCAAAAGAAGACTAGTCTACCAAAAGAAAGTTGTAATAATTTTTTAGTAATTTATTAGGGATTATTTAGTTAAAAGCTAATGGTTTTTAATACTTTGAAATTTCTTGATTTAAAGAATGTTGATTTATTTCTGAATTTCGCCTCATTGATCGTTCTCTTTGTTGGCCTGTACTATCGTCTCATTAAGAAAACTTTCCATCTGCTGTATAGTAAGGAGAAAGTAAATTTGAGTCAGATCTCATTGGCGCTGTAATAAGGCATGGCATTATGTTACTCAATTAGTAGATAGGTTGTGTAACGATTGTTTCAAACTCAAATATCTGTTTTTGTTATTTCTTCATTTGGTTTGCAATTAGGTCAAAAATGTAGATGAGCTCGGTCGGAACATCATGTGCGAACGCACATTAATGAGCCGCCTTGTCATATCTATTCTTAATCGTTCACTTCAGGGTCTTGTTCGAACTTTCTTAACACCTAACTTCCGCCTAAATTTTTGATCGACCCATCATAAAAAATAAGCAGGATTCCTAAAACCATACAACCACCACGAATCCTCTTTGCTTGTTAAAACCACAATAAGATCAGTAATAGGCTCAACTTTCGTTAGTTAAACTCAACGATCATCAACTCAACAACCCCCCTCCCCCCACAAAAGCAGTTAATTCATGTTAATCGGGCAATAACGTCAATTTTTGGTCCCGGTTAACTAGTACATCGGGTTTGAAGATTATCCGACAGCACAATCTTAATTTATTATATTAAGAATGCGAACTATATTTATAAATATACGATAAAATCTTAAAAGCTCCAACATCTTCTAGGTCTTCGAGCTGAGTTACAAGCGTCTATTTCATTATTGTAACTAACTATACTATCAACCCGACGGAAGGAAGACGTATTCCGTTTTGAGCACTGCTGGCGGAACTCACAAATTCACAACAGATTATACAAGATGTACTTTTATTCAGAATGCATGAATGAAAAGAACTGACCTTCGAAAACCAACAAAAGTCAAAACGAAAAAAAAATTGCATTGGACAATTTATCAGATACTGGTATACATGATTACGATCTGAAACACGTTATAAAATAAAGTTAAGTTGAAAGCGCAACGGCAATTACACCGATTGTTAGTGAATTTCCATTTACAAATTTTGGATCTGTTCTGTCCCCCCCCCCCCCCCCAATGTTTTTTACGCCCCCTCCCCCCAGTTACAACTTTGGTTGTTATATAGCGCTTACACTAGGTCTGCTGGCAGGGTTATGAGTTCCATTTTGATCATTGTAACTTCCTCCCATGCTCTTCTTGTGTATCCTGGAGTTGATCATGTGGTGACTGAGAGCAGTATAGTTCTGCATGTGATGTGTGACCACTTCGTTGATGACGCGACTTGAAGGAATTGCGTGTCTAGGATTGGTGAACTTGATCTGAGCACCGGACACTATTCCTTTGGACCTAAAAACAGTTGCACGAGATACTCCACCACCTTGAACAGGTTTTGTCCAGCTCAAACCAGGAAAAAAGCTAATCCGAATACATCATTAACAAGAGATATGAGAGCGTCATGATTAGAAACTAAAGCACGTCAGGCTAACAGGTCTCAAATGACTGACGGGCGATTGGTAATCGTCAATTTACGTTAAAATATGTCAGCCTCACTGGGTGAGGAAAAGGATGATGCAAAAAAAAACATAAACCTAGGAGAGACAAAGACCGGGGTGTGAGTATAAGATTAGAAGTTTCAAAAATCAAAAACAATTACGACACATTCCACGCTCCATAAAACGGTCGAAATATATTTCTTTTTAAAACTCAAAGATTGAATCTGAAAAAAATCATCCTTGAATTGTCGTTATCAATACGAAGTGGGTACTCCCCAAAAATTGCCCAAAAAATCAGTTATGACAAAAAATTTCCAATTGACCAAGTCATTAATTTATTCCAATTACTGAAACAAGCAGCTCTTTTGTTCAATTGCTAGGTATTGGTGATGTTCCAGGGTCACGTGCAATAATCAAAACTGTCAATTGTCTTGAAAGTTAAGCTTAATGTTGAATGCTATGTACCAATTAAGGTTCAGAAATTGGGGTTTTCCCATTATAGCCCCTCATGAAATTATGGCCCCCCATTATGGTATAATTACCATGATTGGGGGCGGGGGCTATAGAATATCTGACCACTAAGCTGGGGGGGGGGGCTATAATGGGAAATTGTTCTTTTTCATGTAAGTAAAAGAAGATTTGGAACTTATCCGTTTGTGCCCCCCCCAGCTTAGTGGGTGCATTTTGTTTGCAAACTCCAGACGCATCAAATGTTACATAATGATATACTATGTAATGACACGTGCTCTGTAACTGGGGGTGCAAGCGAAATGGGGGGGCATAAGCTTAAACGATCCGAAGATTTGCGAAGCCAACTTATTCTAGAGATCCTTTTCAATCTTTTGCAAAGATACGCAGACAGCTATCAAAAGATGAAAAGCTTAAAATCGATTTCCAAATCAATTATTTTTTCTAGCGTTTTAAAAGCAACAAATAACGGTCTTCAATAGAGCTCGTGGGTGGTAATATATGTTTAGTGGTAATAAATGTTTAGTGGTAATATATGTTTTATGCTTAGTGGTAATATATGTTTTATGACCCCCAGGCGCACATGCATTATTGTTTACATAGTAACGTGCTATATAACAAGACTGATTTGTAACTGGGGGTCATAAAAACACTGGGGAGGGGGGACAGAATAGATCCGAAAAAAATAGTCATAGAGTAAATTGAAATGATACGCAATGATTAAAAAGTCAGAAGCAGAATTTCTCAATCAAAATATGTAGAAACAAGTTGGTGATGGTTTTGTGACTCAAAATGAATGAATATTGAGCCTCAGACATAACACGTTTGACTCAGATAAAGAACCTCAAAATCAGATCCTCATGCAAACTGAGTTTAGACATTGCTCAAAGATTTATGCCATTTTCGCAGTACGAATATTACGAAATAATCATTGGAAAAAAAATTGACGATTGTGAAACCAAAGTTTAAAAAACTCTGACAAGGAAGACAAAGAAAAAGAAACCTCGAATGAATTTAAATTATTGATTTCATTTTTATATTTGAACAAAAACTAGCAAAAACTAACAAAAACTAAGTTCTAAAATACGTAGCAATTGAACAAAAGAGCTGCTTGTTTCAGACATTGGAATTTAAATTGAGACAAATTAATGGCTTTGTCCATTCAAATTTTTTTGTCACAACTGATTCTGTGCGGAATGTTTAGGGAGTACTCACTTTGTATTGTACAAAAAAACTGCTTTGAAATTCTCGCTGTTCCTAAATACAATTTTGTAAATATCCCTCGTGTGGTGTTGTTTTCGTTATTTACTTTTCCTGCGCCCCGGAAAACATCAACTTTGGCAGTAGCTCGTTTACGCCTAATTAGGAAGTTAGCCTCACTGGTTAGATGCGGGGGGGGGTACAAAAAGGGGGAATCAACCTTCCAAAAATTGACCTACAAATCTTGAAATGATACATCGTCAGCAGTTTTGATGAAATATACTTTACAGACTTGTAGAGACCAAGAGCTCAAAAAGAGCACCAGTTCATCCCGTTTTTGAGGCCGAAAAGTCAAACAGTCAAACCTAACACGCAAAAAATTCCTGGAAAAAAACTAACATGGGGCCTGAAATAATATCGCGGGTTACTTAAGACCCATACATCTATTCAATTTGAAATGAAAAGTCGCACTAAAGATTTTAATTTCTGTTAGACATCTGCAGCAAAACAATTTCAGATGCTTAAAATTCTGAAAAAAAACAACTTAGTTCAAGCCAACCAGGAAGTCAAAGTGCAAAAAGTTCTATCAATTAGTCAAATCGTCAAATCAGCAGACGAAAAAATTCATTTCGAAAAAAGTAAAATTATTTCCAAAAACCTTCTCTGGAAAGCGGTCTCCATGGTTGCCCGATGGGTCTCTGCATCTTCCAACATCTTCTGGTTGGGTAGGTTCTGCCGACTGATTGGTCTCATGTCCAGACACGTTTCAGAGAATCCAGGGTAACCTAGTTCTCCGTTTATATGATTCTGTTGTCCTTGCTTTCCCAAATTCTCATCTGAACAACAAAAGAACATAACCTTATATTATTTTAGTTCCTTTTCATCAGTTACCGGTTTTGAAATGGAATAATAGAAATGATAAACTCAATGTACTTTTAACTGCGTCAAACAATTTCTGTCCAAAATATTTAAATTTGTTTGTCTAAAATTTTCAAGTTTTTACTTCCATTTGGAATAAGGTCGATAGAAAACTTTGCCACACTTCATATTAGTAAATATGTTGAACCAAATCAACAGTATTGATACTCACATTTCTCAAACTCCTTCCGCATGTAGTTTGAGAGTGAATTTTGGCTCACAGAGGGAGTGAGAAACACGTTTTGGTGATTTTGCACAAAATTCATTGTCTCCTGCAGGTTTAGCTTCGAAAAGGCACGCATCATGTTCAATTCGGAAGTTTTCGGCTTTTCCCTTAACAAAGCCTTCCTTAAGTAGGTATTGTTGAACCATTCATAATGCACCCGGAGCCAATTTTGCCCCCGACGACCCGACACGTCTTCGATTCCCGACATCACATGGTCCACGACTCTGTCTGCCATGGTCTCGAAGATGTTCAGCTTGGTCGAATTTTGGGTTTTGATTCGGAAAACTTGTACAAGGGGTTTAATAGATATTCCTTGTATGAATACCGTAAAGAACACTACCAAAATAGTGGTCGAAACGAATACACCTTTCACTTCTTCGCCAAAGTGGTCAGCATCTAGTAGAACTGCTAAGCAGAATGCAACACCACCTCTAATTCCTCCGTATGCCATTATAAATTGCTGGCTCTTATTCAGTTTCTCAACTCGGAACTTGTTGGCGATGGCTGTGAGAAGATAGACACCAGAAAATCGGAAAACCAGGCAAGCGAATAAAGCTATAAGAACGAATAGATAATCTAAATGTCTCAGCGCCTCAGACGTTGAGAGACCTAGGAATAGAAAGATGATAGCTTCTGATACGGATGACATCATTTTGAGAAAGTATTTGATTGTGGTGTGACTCTTTTGTGATATGTTTTCTTCTACGTACTGCGCCATAGTTATACCACAAAACACAATCGCTAATATGCCTGAAAAATGGAATATTTCTGCACAGATGTAGGATAAGTAACTAAAAGCGAACACAAAAAGGGGTTCTATGACCCGAACGTGATCTGTGAATTTGGAAACAAAGGCTGTGATAAGACCAAAGATAACTCCAATGAGCGTTCCACCGATTGATACGAAAAAGAAACTGGCAACTCCAGCTAAAATGTCTGTAGCTTGTAAGTTATCGGCTCCGATTTTGGTGAATGATTCCATCATATGATAAATTACGACCGTAACGGCGTCATTGAGCAGGGATTCTCCGAACACCAAGATATGGAGAACTTCGTTCACGTGGATCTCTTCGAATACTGCCAGTACGGCGACTGGGTCCACGGCTGATATGAGGGCAGCGAATGTGAAAATGGGTAACATTCCCAGTTCGTTTTCAAAGAAGCCCCAGGAGTCACAACCCCACAGGAGAAGACCAATCAGGGCTGTGTTCCAAATGGTTCCTGAAGCAAGTTCAATTCATGTTATAAAAAAACCTAGACCTAGTATTCTCAAATAACAGCGCCTGACTTTTTTTTAAAAAAAACAACAACTTATTGAAGTTCTCGGATGATTCTGCGTATGACTTTTTTGTCGATGAAGGCTCAAGCCCCAAAAACCGAGTCACCGCACGATTTATGTTCCAACTCACTCCAATAGCAATTTTGTAGAGCGCTAAAGCATGGCGGCTCGAGAAAAAGTTATAACAAGTTTTCAACAATTGCCTTAAACAGTGGGTTCATTCCTTTTCACTCTTCGAGAAATAATTAATGTCTTTTCAACTATCAAATGAAGTATGCTACTGCAAAAAATACAGCTTATGAGGAGAGCAGGAAAAATTTAGCAGGCACTTAAGTATTAGCAAAAACCATTTACTAAAACAGCAAGCAAAAAATACAAGTAACGCATACACCCTTCATATATATATATATATATATATATATATATATATACCATCATGTAAAAATCTGATTTCCTAAACTAAACGCATCTAGGGAACTCACAAGCGAGAATCGTAAACAATTTCTCTCAAAACAGAAAATAAGCCCTCCGACAATTTTTGCAACATTTTTCTACGAAGAGAACACTGGTCATAACAATAATTGGATGCTCAGCAGACCAGTTGTAACAGCCCTACCCCATTATTATTCCTTAGGCAGTATAATGTTCCAGCTATTAATCTATTAATCTTATAGCGCCTTTCCGCTCAAGCTTTGTTTTACTTTCGTGCCACTGGACCATAGTGTATTTATTATTGATAACACAATTTGGCACGCAATTTATTTAGCTTTTGCGTGTTTCAAGAGCTAATTGAGAATTTGTTCCGTTGGCCATGTTCCTTCGCCCAAACGACACTGGATACTTTTCTGCTTACAATCCAGTTAGTTGAGCTTTTTCTCAACAAGCTTTTATAAATAACCTATTCAGTTTAATTCAATATTCTGAAAACTTACTTTGTCGATTTTCCAAAGAAAAAGATAGAGCACAGAAAACAAGGTAAGATCAATTAAATTGAAGTTGTTAATTTCAACAAAAAAAACTAAAACAACCCAATCTCGAATCCCGCATTCGCAATTCAAACGTTCGTTTTTTTTAATACCTACCGGGTTGTTATATTGTTGACAGGTTCGGGATTTTTTTTCCAAAATAAGCTATCCTGCAATTTTCAGGAACATCTGCTTTTTCTTTACCTTCTTTTCAAAAAAAAAAAAAGAGAAAAATAACTCAAATATTCGGTCGTTTTTGTGATCTGCTTGACAGATAACGGTTGTTCTTTTTCTTAGATGAGCAATAATTGCCTTTAACTTTAGAACGCTTTGACAAATAGGTACTGATTTCAGAGGCTTCTCAAGCGTTATCCGATTTATCGGAAAATAGACGCTCCTTGCTTCCGCAGCTTCTACATTCCCAGTGTTTGTAGGTCCCACGTAGTAAGACTAAGGGGCTTAGCAAGGGAGGTTTCGGCGGCTGCTACGGCAACCTCAACGATACATAACTTAAGACGAGAGACCTGAAATCCTAAGTTAAAAAAAGTCTCTGCGTTCTTTTCTGTTATCTCTTAGAGGCCAGCTTTTTCTGGTCCCCACAATTTTGAACAACCGATATCTGACTTGCCGGTCCAATCGCAAGGTTGGAACTTTGTGCAGCATTTTTTATTTCCATGTAATTAATAACAAATGGCTGACGCAGCTCTGGAAGCTAAACTTCTTCTACCGGAGCCTTTTAACGGAACAAGTGATATTCAGGCCTATATAACACAATTCGAACTCTTGAGTTCGTTACAAAATTGGCTAAAAAAAGCATTCAATAGTGATGGAACTCCGCAACACGACAGCGCTGGTCAACAGGTTTACATTGATAAGCGTCATACTATTTTTCCCTTGCGCTTACGAGGCAGTGCTATCGAATTTTATCAGTCATTAGATGACGCAACAAAAAATGATTATTCAGAGCTTAAAAAGCAATTTTTGCGCCAATATCAGGAACCTCCTGAATTTTTTCGGTCATCCCTTGCAAAACGTATTCAAGGCGAGTCCGAAAAAGTAAGTGAATTTTTAGCTGAGCTCAAACTTCTAGCTAATAAGGCTTATCCCCAAGACACGCAGGCAATCAGAGACCATATTGTGCTTCAATCTTTCATTGATGGCCTTCACAATATTCATGTAAGGGTAGAGTTAAGAAAGAACAAGCCGGCTGACATTAACGCGGCCTTAGAATCAGCACTCCACTTCGACGCAATTTACCGTCTTGAAGCAAATGCAAATGAGACTGCGCCTTCATCTACTTCTGTGAGTTCCATTGAAGCACTTTCGCGTAAAGTTGATAAACTCATGGCCGGACAAGTTAGTTACCAACCACGTTCTCGTCCGATGAACAAAAAATCGGGTCGCAGGAGCAACTCTCCTTACAGATTGTCTCCGTTTAACAAACGCAAGTCACCTACTTTCTCTCGTAGCCCATCGCAACACGGAGAACGTCGTCAATCTTCCTCTCCGCGAAAAACGTTTCTTGACAATTCACACAGTCGTTCAATCAGTAATGAAAGAAAAGTCAGGTTCACCGGACCAACTATTTGTTATGGTTGTAATCGTAAAGGTCATACTAAAAATAATTGCAAAAATTGTTGGAACTGTGGTTCTTCTCAACATCAGCGACGTAATTGCCCAGAGTCAAAACCATACTCTAACCGATAGCTTCTTCTATCGCCATAGTCCACCTTGAAAGAGTTTGTTCTCCATTTTTAATAACCCATGGCACAAAACAAGCGTATTTTTGGCATACAGTCGCTTCTTTCCAAAATAATAATCGCCGATAATATACTGCCTGCCCTGATTGATTCAGGTGCTTCAATTAGTGTAATTCGTGCCGATGTTTTTGGCAAGTTCAGCAACTTTAGCCCTTCGCTTACATTGGAAGCATCTGATATCCAAGCATCCGCCATAAATGGCTCTATGCTTCAATTTAAGGGTATGTGCTTGCTTCCATGTCGTTGGTTTAAAAATGGTCCCATATTTTCTTTCAAATTTTACATTTGTGCCCACCTCAGTGTTCCTTGTGTGGTCGGTTTTGATCTCCTACACAAACAAAAATGTGCAGTAGACTTCTCTCGGGGTTTATTAGATGTAGGTGACGCAGTACTGGAATGTATCAGTCCGTTGTCTCAGTGGTTTGAGGATAATTCTCCGACAACTGAGACTTCGCTTTGTTCTGTAACTTCGCGTTTCCTTATTCCACCTCGAAGTGAAGCACTCGTAAAATGTAATCTAAAGTCACATCATGCGCATAAGTTTTCTTCAAGCAGTTCGCGTACTTCGTCTGACGCGACTGTGGGTTTGGTTGAGCCCCACGTAGGTTTCACCAGTTTAAACTCCCTTTTAGTGGCCTCGTCTCTTGTAACAGTTTCTCAAAATGAATTTTGGCTAAGAGTACTTAACCCTACTTGTAATTCCGTAACTTTATATCCTTCGCAAACTATTGCGCAAATCTTACCCTACAACGAGACTGTCCTTCAAACTGTTGGTTTCAATGCTGTTGACATCAATTCAGCTGAAACTTTGATGCAGTTGTTTAAATCAAAGTTCAGCACTCTCACTAAAAAACAACAAAAGGACGCTTTTAGTCTACTCAAGCAGTTTGCAGACGTGTTTGCTACCGACAAATGGGATCTAGGCTCATGTAATTTGCATAAACTGCGTATTCAGTTGAAAGATGACGCCCAGCCTAGCCGAGTGCCATACAGATCAATGAATCCTTCTAAAAGAAAAGATCTCAAGGATAAGATAACCAAACTCCAAGAAAAAGATCTCATATCTCCTACTCATTCCGAGTGGGCAGCTCCAACCGTGTTAGTTCCGAAACGTGACGGGTCATATCGTCTTGTTATTGACTATCGGAAACTAAATGCCCAAACAGTCAAAACATCGTGGCCTCTTCCGCGCATATCAGATATTCTAAATAATCTCGAGGGAAGCATTTTCTTCTCTAGCCTCGACCTTTGCAGTGGATTTCATCAAATGGAGATTGATGAAGAAGATCGACACCTTACTTCTTTCATTACGCCGTTTGGACTGTATCAGTGGAAACGGATGCCAATGGGTCTTTGCAATGCCCCTGGAGCATTTCAAAGACTAATGGAAATTGTTTTATCAGGGTTGACATATGAAATTGTCCTGGTTTATCTTGATGATATTATAGTCTTTGGTCGTTCTTTCGAGGAACACATACATCGTCTTCAACTTGTGTTCCAACGCATACGGGAAGCAAATTTGAAAATTTCACCTGCCAAATGTTCCTTATTCCAAACGAAGTTAGTATTTCTGGGTCATGTAGTCTCTGCTGACGGGATACACACTGATCCTGCTAAAATAGCAGCTGTGGAGAAATACCCAGTTCCACAAACTATTCGTCAGTTAAGATCGTTCATGGGCCTTGTTGGCTTCTATAGAAAGTTTGTTCTCAATTTTGGTTTGATTGCGAACCCTCTGTACCAATTGATGAATAAAACAACAACGTTCCATTGGACAGCAGACTGCCAAAAAGCTTTCGAGAAATTGAAAACAGCGCTAGTATCCGCTCCAATCTTAGGTTTTCCAAATGAAAAGGATCAATTCGTTCTCTGTACTGACGCATCGCTTACTGGAATTGGCGCAGTGCTATCTCAAAAACAGAAAAATGGTGAAAAGGTTATTGCATATGCTAGCAAAGTGCTGCAAAAAGGTCAAAGAAACTACTCGGCTACGAAACGTGAACTCTTTGCTGTGGTGTTCTTCACATCATACTTCAAAGAATTTCTTCTTGGGCAAAAATTTCAGATAATTACTGACCATCGCGCCCTCGTTTGGCTCTATTCGTTCAAAGAGCCTGATGCAATAGTAGCGCGTTGGCTAGAAAAATTAAGTATGTTCAATTTTGAAATTGTCCATCGGCCTGGAAAAACTATTGCAAATGCTGATGCTCTTTCCAGATTACCACCTTTGAATTTATCTGCTACTTCTGTCACATCTGTTTCTTCGTCTCCGCACTTTTCAGAAACGCAAGATCAGGATAAAACTCTGTCTGTAGTCAAATCATGGTGTCGAACAGGTGAGAAACCACCTCGATCCTTAATGTTTGGTAGACCATCTGCTTTGCAGTGTTACTGGCAGCAATTCGAGACATTGAAAATTATTGATGGTGTTTTGTACCGGCTATTTCAACAACTGGATGGATCTACACTTTTCCATCAGTGTTGCGTTCCACTTAACCAGGTTCAAAAAGTTCTTCTTCAGTTGCATGATTCACCTGCTTCAGGACATTTAGGCAATAAGAAAACTCTTGATCGGGTACGTCAGCGATTTTACTGGCCAGGATTGAAAAATGATGTGGACTCCTGGATCTCAGGTTGTGCAACTTGTCAAAAACGAAAGAATCCCAAACAATCACATCAGCAAGAAATGCAGCTCTGGGCATTCTATGAACCTTTTTCTTTGCGTGTCAGTTGATATCCTTGGCCCTCTCCCAGAAAGTCGGTTGAATGAGAAATTTTATAAATACATCCTAATGATTGGAGACCATTTTACTCGCTGGTTCGAGGCTGCACCCCTACAGAACATCAAGGCTGAGACAATCTGTAGCACTTTCTTAGATCAATGGGTCACCCGATTTGGTGTACCTGAATATATTCACAGTGACAACGGTTCGCAGTTCACATCGCGCCTTTTCGCAGATATGTGCAATAAGCTGCAGTTAACCAGCTCAAGATCTACTCCTTACCACCCGCAAGGAAATGCAAAAGTGGAACGCATAAATCGCACTTTGGAAGATGGGTTGGCAAAGTACTGCGCAGAACGGCATGAAGTTTGGTCTGTTCATCTTCAATCTTTCATGATGGCCTATCGTTCTGCAGTTCATGAGTCGACAGGTCAATCGCCTTTCCGATTAGTTTTTGGGAAAGAAATGCGCATGCCTGTTGATATGCTATATCCAACATTGCCCACTCCAATTGTTGGTCATCGGGATTATGTTTTTCAACGTTTAGTTGAATCTTCCACCATTTTCGAGTCCGTAATTCAGAAAAACGGATGGGAAATGCGCCGACAAAAAGCTATCTTTGACAAAAAGAAGCATGGTCCTTCGTATAAGGAAGGAGACCTGGTGCTTCTTCATTCACCAGTGTGCTCACAGGGTCAAACTCCTAAATTAAAGAGCTTGATTTGCAATCTGTTGCGAGTGGTGGTTGGTACTACGCCGAGAGGTGCACTGTAATTACGCTAACAACTTTAGCGCTTCTAGGGCTCTTTATCTATATATTGAAACTTGTATTTGCGCTTAGGCTCCTTTCTCATGGAGTTCCTTTCTGGACAGTTTTCCGGCTTCTTAACCCCCTTGCGCCTTTTACGCAGATGCTTCAAAATCACATAAATAATATACACGCATCTGCGCCTGTCAATCATGACCAACTTGTCAATGAAACTGATGGGAACCCTGATAATCGCACTGTAATAGTTGATTCAATTTATCCGTCAGCACAATTAAATTCTGCCCGCTACACAACAAAAATTTAAGCACAGGTTGACTCTTTATCGCCTATAGTGTTCTGTCTTAGAAAAAAAAAAAAAAAACTGCCGCTTTCTGATTTTTGTCTTTTGCTTCATTCAAAATTTTTTTCTTTTCGTTCATCAATCACTAGCAGCCCTGATGCACTTCTGTACACAAATGATTGACATTGCTTGTTTTAGATGTCGACAAGCTCAGAGTCAATCAACACTATGCCTGCTTCTCCAGGCCCTGATATTCTTCTGGACACAGATCTTCTTTCAGGTGCTTCTTCGCCTGCAATTCCGTTGCTGGACGATAGTATGGACTCTCAAGCAGATACAGGAATAACTGGCAACTGGGCAAGTGATCAGTCGCTTGAGTTCCGTCAAAACCTCTCGCAAAATCGGGATCCTCAGCCGCACACGGATGTCTGCTCATCTGCTTCTTCGGATGAAATGACAATCATCTTTTGTCCGCCTTCCAAAAACATTCCAGTCGTTCAGACTGCTTCTGCAACAGCAGCTTCGGGTTCGAGAAGCAGCCCGCTCGAAGGAAGCAATTCACGCCAGGCTATGGGTCCACCTCGCAACGGTCCCTTACGCCTCAACGGTTTGGTGTATTCAGCAAATTTGCATGCCGTGTTGCGGGTTGTTGAATTTTACCGCAATGGGAAAGTTCGCCTTCAGGATCCTTACAATGCAAGGCGAAGGCCTCTGCTGGATCCTGCGGATCTAGTCGCTATCCCTGTTGACAACTCGGCTGAAAATCGCAACCTTCGAGATCAACTTATTCGACTTCGTCGATCTCGTGAGGCTCACGAGCGTGACCTTTACCAGGCTACCAATGAGATCGACAAACTAAAAGCTCGCATTTCCGAGCTGAATCAAATGCTAGATGATTCTCGGACGGCAAA
The DNA here is from genome assembly GCF_964194025.1 of Convolutriloba macropyga. Taxonomy (NCBI): domain Eukaryota; kingdom Metazoa; phylum Xenacoelomorpha; order Acoela; family Convolutidae; genus Convolutriloba; species Convolutriloba macropyga. Next base: position 17,126,744 of record NC_134471.1, on the reverse strand, counting down.
TCGTCTGCTCTCCGCGAAGGTTGTTACGCTGGAGAAAAAACAACCTAAAAAGCCAAAATCCTCTAAGGTCCGCAATGCAGGGGTGAATACGGACACTATGTCTGCCTCTGAGTCCTGTTCAACGACCTGTCGTCACCTCAGAGGTCTCCAAAACGAATTCCGCTCCCTGCGTTCTCAATTACTTCGGGGAAATCATAATCCACAAAACAAGAAAATAAAAAGGAAGCCTCGCTCGCGTTCTTCGAGCTCATCGTCCTCATCGGGTTCGGAGACAGAATAGTGGGACATGAGGACATGTCCTTCCTAAGCGGGGTGATGTAACAGCCCTACCCCATTATTATTCCTTAGGCAGTATAATGTTCCAGCTATTAATCTATTAATCTTATAGCGCCTTTCCGCTCAAGCTTTGTTTTACTTTCGTGCCACTGGACCATAGTGTATTTATTATTGATAACACAATTTGGCACGCAATTTATTTAGCTTTTGCGTGTTTCAAGAGCTAATTGAGAATTTGTTCCGTTGGCCATGTTCCTTCGCCCAAACGACACTGGATACTTTTCTGCTTACAATCCAGTTAGTTGAGCTTTTTCTCAACAAGCTTTTATAAATAACCTATTCAGTTTAATTCAATATTCTGAAAACTTACTTCGTCGATTTTCCAAAGAAAAAGATAGAGCACAGAAAACAAGGTAAGATCAATTAAATTGAAGTTGTTAATTTCAACAAAAAAAACTAAAACAACCCAATCTCGAATCCCGCATTCGCAATTCAAACGTTCGTTTTTTTTAATACCTACCGGTTTGTTATACAGTTTCCGTTCCAGAAAATTACAACTTTTACCAGAAATTTTTGCGTTTTTTACTTCAGAAATGATAATAAATTTTCGAAATCAAAACACGTGATGCAGACGAATGCGGAGAACAGCCAGATTTTTAAATATATATCTGAAAAAGCCGTAAATGAAAACCCAATTTTAAAAATTTAATGAAAACAGACAAAAATATTTAAGTATTAGAATATTCTAGCAATTATACTTAAGTATTAGAATATTCTAGCAAGCCGTGATATACTCGAGCAAAGATTTGGTAATATTGGATAAGAGATAAAGACGATATCAAACTCAGATGATATCTTTTCATGCTTAAAAGAATATGGCGATCGCAAATTGTGCTCAACGATTTCATCATTGAAATTACAATTCAAATGATAAAGCATACCTTTCAAATTCCAGGCCGTTGGCTTCTGAGATATTTTTTAAATTCACTTGTAAACGCTTCGTTAGTCGCAAAAGGCGGTAAAATTTACCGCAAGCTATTTTGCTTCTGCTACCCTTGTCATGAGCTCTCCCAAAAGCCAGATGTCACCCTGGCAGTAAGATTCCTGTTTTTCAAAATGTTAAAAAACTTTACGTTCTAAAAAATAATTCTATTTAGTTGCTGTTGTGATCAACTGGTTCCACCAGTAAGGAATCCAGCTAAATATTTCAGGCTAAAAATCCAAAAACTCAGTTTTTTCACACACAGTACTTGGCGAACCTCGATCTTTTGCTCTTTAAGAATCTTTTTTAAAATCTTACTTGTAAAAGAAGCCGCCAGAAAAACTAACTTCAAAGGTTCCGAAAAAGCTAAAACACTTATTATATTTAATAACTGAAATCTCTTGTCAAGCCCTGATAGTCCCGAGAATGGATTTGCTTTTAATAATGGATTGGAAGATAAGATAAATATCAACAATTAAGGGTATTCATACAAAAAATATGTGAAATTGAATGCTGTAGCGAGATTGATAAGAAGTTATAAATTGAATGATAACAGTTAAATTTTTGATCTTTCTCATTGACACAAAAATTTTACAAATATGTCCTCTCTTGCTTTCTTAAGGTCAAATATGCTTGTGAATGTTCAAAGGTAATGAAAATTTTATTCGTGTAAAAAGCAATTTTTCAGGTTATATGACTTCATCGAATTACTGGTGTATTTTAACAGAAAATTTAACCCATTGAGTTGATTTTCTTAAACTACTTTCTCTTCTGTCTTTCTTAGAAATTATTTTCCTGCAATGCAAAAACATCAAGATTTTCTTATAAAGCGGAGAAATTTGATTTAATCCACGTTATCATTATAGGTTCGATTGTTTTACTTATTCTATGTTCAAGTCAGGATTGACAAATATATAATTCAGATCTAAGTTTGCACATTATGTGAATCTGTAATTATTATTGCTATTATCTTCGAAGCTATAACAATAACAGCCAACTCAATGTTCTTAATGATACTTTTCTCAATGATACAAAAACTTTTGCAATATTGCCCTGTTCTGTATGTGTCTAAAAAGATTTTCATTAATCGCAGTTGTTTACTGTCGCATAGTTGATACGTTTGCAGACTTTGAAGATGTTTCACTTCCACTAGTCTTATATTTTGGATTCAGTGAAAAAAAACATATTTCTTCGACAAACTTTTTTCCCAGAATTGGGTCAACTGCAGCTCACATTGAACAAAATAAGCTTTAAATATTCATCTATTAACGAAAATTCTCAGCGTGTCAAATTTTGAGTGAAACTTTATCTTGCCTGTCTGACATTTGCATACTCTCTCATTTCAGCTATGATGATTGAGTATCAGCGTCATTTTTATTGATTTAGTTAAGTCACGCAATTTTAAAAACACTTCACACGACTAACTTACGTACCCATGCCAAATGTAGTAACAAATGACGTCAAGCCCAGATATTCAACCTCTGAGGCGGAAGTCACCAAAAAAGTCGCTCCTTGACTTCTTCGTGGCAACAAATGTCGCAACAAAAATCGAAAAACACTACGAATTTTTTAATATAATTAATAAAACATTCCGAAAAAAAATCAACATACTCTTGAACTACAATTGTGAATTTTCATTGACGACGCCCCAAAGCCAGAAATGACTGAAAATGCATATTGAGGACGAAAAAATTGAGCAAAATGTAAACGCAGAAGACAAAATGACACACGAGCACAAAAAAACCACTTTTGAGAAAACGAAAGTTTTTCCATCAACGTTACTCACTCTAATATGAAATCATCGCTTAATTTTCGCTTCAAAAATCATCAAAACATGTGAATAGATCTTAGATAAAGGACAGTGCCTCAACACGATTGAAACTCTGAATTGTAAAAACCGATAAGACCAATAATAGCCTCGCCATCATTTTGCAGTTATACATTGACAACATTTGGTAATGCAGTTAGATGCAATAGAAATTTCATAGAAGAGCAATAAGTCAAGTGCACAATTGGTTTAAAAAAAATAAATAATTGGCACTTCTAGAACATTAAATATCTGCCCGTATGTTTAAAGGTCTTAGAAATTTGTAATAAATTGAAACTCGTATCCGCGGAAATTGTATCCTCTAAAATCCAAGCCTCTGTGAACACTAAATTCCAACATTCCTTATTCCTCCGAGGCTGATACCAGTCTTTGCTTTCTACGGAAAAAAAAACAAATATATATATATATATATCTGGCCGTCGAAATTCTTGCACATATCTCCCTGCCCATAATGAGGGATCAGAAAAAAAAGAATTATTCTTCAGTGCCTGTAATGACTAGAAACGAGAGTAAAATTTTACAAATTGTTGCTGTTTCTTACCTATGACCGCATACATTAGAATGGTGCCCAAGTTCTGGAAGAAAGCCCTGTTGGGCATGAAGTATCCAGCATCGAATACTACAGGCGGCAACAGGATGAAGAAGAATGTCTCTGAGTTGAGGTTGTAGTCCTTCTCATCAGCACCCAATGCATAGTAGAAGATCAAGCTGGCAACCACACCTGCAAACATACATCAATATATGTAGAAAAAACATGCTTACCTTAAAGTAGATTACGACTATCCAGTACAGTTATTTGCAATACAGTTAATCTCATCGGTTGCGGAAAAACCCCCACGGAAATAAACCCCACTTTACTATTAGAGCTGCGCATTTAGCGCGTTTGCCATGCCCCCGGGCCATGACCATGTCTTAGCGGCCCGTGGGACTTGATATGAAACTATCACAACCGAACAAATTATCACGACCGAAATTCAATTTTAAAATGGGTTTTTTTCCGTGGAGGTTTATTTCCTATCTAAAGTTAAGTTCCCAGACCCGATCTCATACATGTTTATAAGGGCGCATAACTAATTTAATTTGGAAGGTCAAAACGATACTAAACGTTACAAAACGTAGCCAAATATCTTCTGAGCCAGCTGTGACACCTTCAGGTTATAGTTGCAAACGAACAAAACATCTCACAACGTTCATTGGTTTTTAAAAAACTAACTCCTTTGCTGGTTTGTCTGTGTTTTTCTATCAATCTAAGATCAAATGTAGTGAGAACTCACCAAGTGTGACCAGAAGACAGCTCTCAGGGACAATTTTGGTAATCTTGCTGGACAAGTGGAACACAGTCTTCATCACACTTGCAACCAGCAGAAACACAGTGACAAAGAAAGGCACTTTCACTTCTGAGAATTGCATGCTTACGAGGTGGAAGCTCTCGTGGTCCTCTTCGCTGTGAGCACCCTCCGAAGACCCGTTCGGATGCAGGCCCGAATCGTTTATTCCGACCATCATTGATTGTTAGCTTGTACGATACGGAAGATAAACTTCAAAATTTGAAGAATTCGGCTTTGTATACCAAGCCACCAAAACCTCCAATTAAATTTATTCAATTATCGGTATCACATTTTTGTTCTTGTAGCTTCGATAGCACAAATTAACAAATCGTCCCTCTCGAAAATGTTCAGAATTCTACTACAGGCTTCGCGCAGAATTTTCGAAGCACAGGCTTCCTAATACAACTAAAATGGTTCAAATGATCTCTGCTTAAATAATTATGGTAGTCATGGAAACAGAATTGCTCAAAATTGCAAGTAATAGCTGAGTAAACTACCAAACTGGCTTTGATAATGCTGAAACCAATTTGTTTAATACAGAATGCAGGTTAAAAATAACCATAAATGCATTACCAATCTTAAATCTGGAAGACTGCTGTGAAAAGTATTTTCTACCTGTTCAAATCAGAAACCCTCGAAAGTGATAAAATCTTCTACTGTCAGACAGTCTAACACCACCAAGTAAAGAAAAGCGAAGTGTAGTAAATAGAAACAGAGTAAATATGTTGCCTTTTATGGAAAATATGAGCTCGGATAAGAATTAAGGAATGGTTTCAGTTGTTCAGTGGGAAGCTGTAATTGATAATTTTAAAGAGAAGAGCGGTGGTTGTTCGAGTGAACTATCGTAACACAAAATGAGGCTAATGAAGCGCAAAATGTAAATAAGATAGGAATAAGATTACAGAGAAACAAGATGTAAAGTGGAAAATGGAAAGAATAGAAGCAAAGGTTCACTAAACTCCACAAACACTACTTGTGAATTATAATATGAAGTAAGGAATAATTGTGACAATTAGAAATTAAGTGAAATAAATTGCAGATAACTGTATACTAAGTCAACGAAATTGCATATCGACTACACTCGCGCCATTGAACTGGTCATTGAGCTCAATATACAGAAAAAAATGCGAACTAGTTTTTGAAATTATTACTGCATTTAATAAATAATAACTTTTTATTTAAGTTAGCTTATGCTTGTTGAGGTGGTAAGAAATCAGCGCAACTAAAGCAGGTTTTGTTTTGAATTTAATTCGACTTCCGATCAAATAGGTGATAATTAATTATCAAAACCTGTAAATTCCTATCTAAATGTCTGTTTTAACACGCAGCACATGTATAATAGCAGAGGGGGCTTTTAGCTCATGCTTTGCTGTGTTCTACTGCAGGTTGCGATAATCCTAAGTGCCCACTTTTCCTACATGTTCAAGCCATGCAATAGTACAAAATAAGTTCAGCTAACATGAAGAACGCGCACATACAACCTGAAAAATCCATGGAACAATAAATTCAAAAGTACAAGAACCCAAATATGCAGTTGCAATAATTGAATATTCGAAACGTAGGTTCTCATAACCTGATTGAATCAAGTCCAGTGAAAAACGAAAAGACAAATAAACCGTAAAAATCCAATCCACAATTATATCAGAAGAGTTATAATAGATAGATTGTACAAATCCTCAGAAGACTGGAGGAGCATGATATCGAATTCGGTAAAATTTTAAAGATTCTTCAAAATATGAACAACAAAATTCCAGAAGCTGTTGGAGGAATCCGGCAAATCGAATTTTAGGGCCAAGAATATCATATCAGAGACATCCAAATGGAAACAAAAACAAAGCATAGCTGGCAAATAGACAAAAAAATAGCTGTCATAGCTTCATAGACCTGCAAGCAGTCTCAAAATACAAATGAAACTAATGAGACCGAGAAAACTTTAACATAGCCGGCAGATTGTCGGAATAGCAGCGAGACTTGCGTGCCGAGATAGAAACAGTTACAGATATAAGTTGAAAAAGATACGGACGCCATTCAAAAAGGTATGTAAAAACATGCACCGATAAATCAAAAAAGCTTGCTAAAATTCATTCTGCATAAACTTTTTCCAAACTCTAAAGTGTAAATTTTATTGAGTGAGGAAAGTCACGTATGATCAAAAGCTAATCACGCAAACGACCCAACAACTTTTGATCTCAATAACGTTCCATGAGATAGACAATCTCAATTGCCAGCAAGGTAAGCAAAAATTAACTTGAGATAACGGTCATTTTGAGAGAGGTAAATCACGTGTAACAAATAAACTATGCGGGTAAATGAACAAAAAAATTCCCCCAAGAAGTATGATAATGACGTTACGCACGCAATTCAGTAAAAAATGCATTAACGAATGGTTCATGCATTTTTAGGTCAAAAACTTTATATGGTTCAGGCACTTTATATGGTTCATGCATTCTATACCGTCATAACAATCTTGGAAGAAAAAAACAGCCGGAAGACTCCGGAATTGACCGGAAGTAAAAATTCATTCAAACCTCGTCAAATTCCTCACTAAATTTATTATGGAAAACTCTTCAAAAATAAACAGAAAAACTAGGAGAAAATCAAAATTTGATAACATTCTCCCTATAATTCTTCACCACTAGGGACTCCAAATCAAACATTTTATACAGAGCAAGCAATAAAATTGACTTTCGTCCATTAGACAACAAACAAATGCTCTTTGAAACAAAAAATTGAAATCCAATAAATCATTCTATTAAGTTCTCTACAAAATGCTACGTCCCAACGCACACAGTAAACAAAATATAAAATACACAATTAGAAAATTTAAAAAAATGTTTCAGTAAAATCTGTCCCGTCACGTCAAACAATACCAAGCTTCTTCATAGAAAAACTATAATTCTAAAAACTCTATAATTCTAAATAAAAGGTTAAACAAGAATAGAGTTAAAAATTAATTTAAAATAGCAAAAATATAGCTAAAAAATAACAATAGTTTTAAATAGATAAAAAGAAATCACACTATTGCAAAGCACTTGGAAACAGAATATTAGGCAAAATAACTTAAAAATTAGAAAACAATCGGCCAAAAATTGATTTAAATTAATCAATTTTATCTATCATAAACAAATCAAAATTGAGATCAGAGAACTAAGATGGTAACCAAAAGCAATAAAATTATCATTCTCAAACCAAAATTTCTCCGAATAATACAAAAAAATGGGGTACAAAACAGGTGGAAAAGAATTTGCAAATCTGAAATTGCAAATGACGAAAAAGGTCACAATTGCATGAAAAGTTCAAATTTGCCGTAGATAGTCAAAAATACTTCCAAACGTGCATATACTGGGTTATTAGAAATGTCAAAAACCCACTTTTTTTTAAAAAAAAATAAAACTGAACATTGCTTTGAATAAATCAAACGCTATCATTAAAAAGGTCGATCGCGTAGGAAAAATTGTTACAACGACTGGAAAAAAATTTCTATGCTTTTGACTTTTGTTCAGAAGACTGGCGTGAACAGCTGTTTTCGCGTGCAACATTTGACTATACAAACTGGGAAAAGAGAAGTCACCGATACAAAATAATACGTCACCATTACTCCTTTTCGAGTCGCAAAAACAGCAGGACAAATATTGAATTACAATACAAAAAAAATGAAATCTTAAAACCTGACCATGAGAATCGGAACATAATTGGTTTCTGATTGTCAACAGAGCACAAGACCCCACAAATACAAAAACGAACATCAGAGCAGGAAAACATTTGTTAAAAAAATTGCTCGTCATTTATTCACATGAAATTCATTAAAACATGTGATATTATATATTCCTAAACAAGTAATGCTATTAATTGATAATAAGCACATAAATTCCTTTATTAAATACACTAAGGGAGAGAAAGATAAAAATACAAAAAAAAACAAAGCACAATACAAAATTCACAGCATCTGTTCGGAAATATATCGTGTTTAGGCGTGAGAACTATTAGCTACACACAGATATCAAATGGATCAACCTGAATAATAGAAGGTCGACGAAATTTGTTATTAATGAGATTTATGAAAAGACAACAGATCCAAACAGCAAATAAGGCCAAAACTAATAAACAGTGTTAGTGTCAAAGTCGTTTAAAGCAACTGAGAACATTAAAAAAAGTTCATTTTTTCCGTATTTAAAACCGAATGTCACCTACCATTCCGGAGACTAAATAACAAGATGATAACAACAAAAAATGCAGGCAAAACTGAAAACTGCACATATATTTAATGAAAAAAAAGACTCATTCTGAGAGATTAAAAACCATTAGAACATGTGCATCCTTTAATAGCATTCCCATAAAATAAGGAGCAAAAACTTTTCGAGCTGACTTCTTTTCGTTAATGGGGAGTTAAGTAATAGTTAGAGAAATAAAACTGGATGTAGTAAATGATTAGGAAACCGGGAAGTAAATGTAAAATTAGAGCTATGACTATTACATAACTCCCGAAAAACTAAAATAAAGAAGTAAAGACAAAAAGAACAAAAGCGACCTAGGAAAAAAACTCAGTTCTTCAATTCCTTAAAAAATCAAAGATCTCCAACAACCAAGAAACTTGGAAATTTGGAAATCAATACTGTAAGACCATTTATTGACTTCGCGCATTCAATTATAAGTGAATTACCAACTCCACGAATCATGGAACGAACATAGAAGAGCGCTTTTTTAGTTTGAACATAAAAATCGTAATTAATGACAACTAAGCTATCCGATCAGATTTGACGGCAAGAGCAAATCGGAGAACTAAGAAGATAACCAGCAGACTGCTGAATTCGCATTGAAAGACCTGATGGCCAAAAAAATAATTGGTAAAAAAAACGACAGCCGGAGTCGTTTGGAAAGAATTGCTGGCCAAAAAAGTTGATTGATAAAAAATAATTGAATCCAGCCGAGTCGTTTTAAAGAGCTTATGGCCACAAATATGGACTGATAAAAAATAACGCATGTACAAATCGATAGTTGAATGATACTAAGTACATAGGGCGATGAACAAAACCCGATGTTTAAACTCTTTTGTTTACTTAGTGAAGCCGTTTTACACAGAAGTCATTGGTTGTGAATCGTCCTAGAGTCACACTGACGTAGTTGGTTGAAGTAATTTTGCGAGTGAAGCAAGCGATTTATGATTGAAAAATTCCATCACGCAATTGACCGGAAGGAATTTGTTTATACGTTGCGCCATATAACCTCAGTATATAGATTAGAGTAATAAGTGATTGAAATTGAAAAAACGGCTATTTAAAGCATTGCAGGGTACCAAATGTGAAACGAGTAATTAACAAGAATAAAATCATTCCATTCTTGAGCCCAACCTAAAGCTAAACTAAAAGCAATTCAATACTTCGTAACTTAATGCAGGGGTTCCTGCATTCTTATATTAAATTCCATTGTAATATAGGAATGCAATACCTTCAGCTGTACTACCAATAAAAAGAAAAACCTCTTAGATATTAGAATTTCAACTTTTCCTTTTCGGTGCAAGTTGTATCTCAACAAAAAAAGTTTGATGGAATAAAACCAGTTCCTTAACCCCCCCCCCCCCCCCGTTTTATTTGTAACGGTTCAGAAAAACAAACAATATTTTTCAAGATTCGGGAGGATGTTTTTAAGGTGCCGCTCAACAGACCAATAAATTTGTGCCTCAACAGAGTTTTTCTGTGATTATTGTTGTTAACTTCGGATAACTACCGATTCAGTTGATCAATTTCTCTCACTAACAAAAGGCCGAAAAAAATGTCATCGACTCTGGTGCAATCGTTACAACGAACACGCTCAGCAGCAATACAGAAGAGACAGCGAAGTGACTAATCATGATTATGTCGCGTTCATCCCTATGGAATAATAAGTTAAATCATTTTCATTTTTGTGGGTAACAGCATTTTCCAACAGCCCACGTGGCTAAAAAAGAAGTCAACTACGGTACAGGTACAAACAAAGGACAGACATAATAAATTTTGCCCATCCTCTTTCTCAAAAGGTTAAAATAAAAGTGGGTTGAATTTGAGCAGTGCTTCATTTTTTTTGTATTCACCGAGTGAATAATTTTAAGAATACACAGCACAGGTAGCTAAAAAAACTAAATTAGAATGAGAAAGACAGTTACGATTGGACGAATGGAGGCACGATATCAAAACACAAAACGTCGTCAGATAAAAGGAGATAAATTGAACTTAGCTGACAATTAGAGCATTTGAGTACCAATTAAGTGATATTTGAGGGGAAAATATCTTTTTAAAACATGATGAAAGGAAATGGAAACAGTTAGCGAACAAATACAGCCATCTTAATCAATTTCACTCAAAATATGCTTTCTTACCGATTATGTATTATAGATTTTCTACTTTCAGCAAGAATATTGCAGCTATCAACTCGTAGTTAAATAAAACAAGTTACTTTGAAAGCTCTTTTAAAAATTAATTAACACCAAATTGAATTGTAAAAATAATTACTTCGGCAAGTCTGGTTCAAACAGCAATTTGCAAAATCATGCAGTGCTTAAATTAAGTGGACTCCACTGCGCAAGTGAACCAAATTAAACCAAGACGAAATTTCTTACCACGAGAATCTAATTTTGTGCATAAAATGTGAACAAACTTACGTTGAGTAAAAATAAACATCACAAGAGCAAATGAAAGTCGACCAGACATATAATTTAATCCGCCATTCAAATTATAAGCGATTTTTTGAATAAATTTATCATAAATTTATCCCATTTATGCGTACAATTTTTGGACTATTTGGGGGTGCCAAGGCATGCAAAATACAACAATGGTACGCTACCGTTACTTGTCACGAAAAAAACGAACGCTGACATAAATTAAGAAAGGAAATTTCCAATAATACTGCTAGCCAGGGGAGCTCAGATGCAATTTGATCAATCCCTCAAATTCAGGGAATCAACCAAGCGTGCCTTCTATTACATTAGCTGTTTTGATAGCAATATTTCAGTTCATTCATTCAGCGATTCAATGAATGAATTTATTGTACCACGTCGTGAACAAATTCAAAGCCACAATAGACCGTGAACAATAAGTCAACCGATGAAAAAAATAAAGACTGAGATTAATAAAAGAGTTTTCACGCTCAGCTGAAAATTATACAAAACAACAATCGTAATCTAATGCTAGTGACGAACGTTATGTTTCTGTTTCTTACTCTCATTTCAATTCTTAAATTACACAATCTTTTGTGATATTTGTATCAAAAAATGTCCTGGTAATGAAGCGAGCTAATCTGATTAGAAGTTGATTAGATTTCTTCCTGTCCAAAGTCCAAAATGGGCAAGCGGATTTGGGAATTCATTTCAGAATGTCCTTTAAGCTCAGTTCATTATTGTTGGATAAGACAAATTTCACTCATTTCATGCTGACTTTTTTCAATATTTCGACTTCAATCAGACTCAAAAACAATTCAATTCAAATTCATATGTTAGAATAAACCAATTTAGCCCGTGAGTCTGTGCCTAGAAGAGAATGTTCCAACATAGTTCTCAAGGTTCTGGAAACAACTTTAAATTCGGTCAAAATGATTGGGAGTATCCGAAAGCAACTTATGTTCATTGGAAAAATAAATTGTACTGATTGAACCAAAACATATGCCGCCTTTTCTTCTTCTGACAAAAAACTTTACACAATCTAGAAAAATAAGTATAAAGCAATTTGAAAGACACAAAACAGACAAACCTTACAAACACACACATTACACAAACGCACACCTATGCACCCACACGCACGCACGATCTTACAAATCTTCCAGCAGCTTTCTTTTCAAGAATTTACTTTTCAATATGGTATCAGCTAGATATATTAAAGTCTATTCCGGTTTTAATCGTATTTAACACCACAACTTGTAGCAAAGATGAAGTAATCTCTCTAATATTTAATTACAGGTTTCTGACAGTTTTTGCACTCTGCCTCTATTTGTGTCTAACACATAACGTTAACTTTCTGTTGTCCTAAAAACTACACTTTTATTGTGGTTGTTTTTTAATGAAAAATGTTGGTTTTGGCCCTTTTACTCTTTTAAGGAAATAGAAAACTTAATATTTTTATGTGAAATGGAAAACAAAGAAATTTTTTATCACTTTTCAAAAACTCTTTTTTATTAGAATTTCACCATCAATAAACTAATTGTTTCTTCAATTTACAGAAATACTCAAATAATAGTGAACAAAACGCAAATGAAAAAATTTTTTTTTTCTAATTTTAAAATAATAATTAGAAAATTTGTATTAAGTTCTTCAATCTGGTGATCCGTAAGCTCTCTAACCCTCAAACTCTTCTGTATTGGAAGCGATTAGCTCCAACAATCTTCTCTGACAACAAAGAATACAAAATATGAAACATACATTTTTTTCTATCTTTATCAATAAATTTTGTTAATTTGTTGTTCATTTCATGGAAAACTTTGAGGAAACAAAAACAAAACTTTTTTTGAAATTTTTGTTCAGTTTGAATTGTCAATTTTTAGGCTTGGAACTGTGTAAAGAATTACTCGTGACAATCAAAACTCCATACTAAGCTAACTATATTTATATCAAAACAAATTTGTAGTACCGTTTTTTCAGATTTTTGTTTTTAGTGCTGTTTGTTTTCAGCTTTAATTTTGGCGCATTATGTCACCCCTCCCCCCAACGAAATATTTTTTTCCTTTTCAATTTTTCCTTCGAAATGTTAAGTGCTTCCTTTTCAAATTTCTGAAAAACAGATATTGTTTATAAATCAAAGCTACATCCAGAGAGCTACCAAATAGTGTTCTTCCTTTTTCCATGCGATGCATAAGCAAAATGTGAAAATTCGACTGCAGAAAAAGGCACGCATATATATCACCACATTTTGAAAAAAAAAATAGAGAATTGGCTATGCTCTACTGACATCGAAGACAAGCAGAGCTTATTTTTAGCATACGTTAGCGTAAGGATATATCATAAAGTCGATACGTTTTCAGCGACAAATATGATTCGTATATTATCGTTACTTTGAGAAATTGAAAGCTGTATCGTGTAATACTTGTTAAAAAGCATCATACTTTTAGATGAATGTAGAATAGCTCGTCTACATGCAACTAGTCCCAAAATTCCATTCAAATAAATTTTGAAAAAAAATGCTGATGTTGCCCTAACCATTAGCTTAAAAACACTAACATGGCGATTATGATTTTATTTGTTTAAATGAAATAGGAAACCATTTCTACGCTGCGATAAAGGAATCTATAATGTAAACTCGAAGACATAATCTATAATGTAAACTCATACCAGGAAGACAATTTCTTTTTTTTTACAATATTTTTGCTTCCATTTACAAGGAGCAACAACAAAAATCGTTAACTTTAATTGTTCCGACCCCACTGAAGTGGCGAGAAACTATGGGTTCAAATGGGTTTATATTCTATGCAATCGCTTTTTCCGACAGATATTCGATATACAAAGATATGAGTCGTACCAACGTCAAGAGCTAAAATTTTACAAATCTGTTAAATCCGCAAATCGGATAAATCTGATAAATTTCTGATTCTTTTTGTTCACTTCTCGGTAGTTCTCAATCAAATTATGCTCTATTCTGCTATAATATGATTCTTAACCATGACGTTATTGATTTTACTTTTCACATATGATCAAGTGTTACTGATCCGTATGATCCTACTGTTGCTAAAATATTGGCTAAAATATAATTTAGTTTCTGCTATAGAAATTCTCCCAATCATCCATTCTTAAATGCACTGTTGTTAAAAGCGCCGTCCTGAAAACAACACAATCTTGACAATTAACAAGGCTTCCGCTATCAAGCAGAATGGTATGAAATTTATTACGCCGGTTTCTTTCATAATTTAAGTTTTTGTTCCTTTTGCAGGAAGACATAAAATTTGCTCATTTGCAGAAAGGCTATGACTACAAAAATTATTTAAAATTTACACTTGAAGAAATCCTTTAATGTCGGAACAAAGAACTTCAAGGCCTCAGCATCTTATCTAAACTCAATTTTCATAATTTCCCAGTTTTAAGTTCCTTTCTCTGGTTTTTTAAATTTATCACCTTTAATTTCTAAGTTAGCATCTTTGAACGTTCAGATAAATCACTTTCAAAAACAATAGTTAACTTAGGTAGAACTGACGGTAGAGCAATTATTGTTCCGACCCACTTGTGTGGGAATGAACTAAATACTCAAATCCTTTTTCTTCAGTCAATTTTCGCCGATCGATATATTCATCGTAGAGATTCGAGACTGGTACCATCCGAAAGCCCGCGTGATTTCGGTTTTTTACAAGGAGCTATCGAGGTTTAAAGTTCTGTGAATAGCAGACGGAAATCCGCCGTTTTTTATTCCCATTTTCCATATTTTTGAACCAAATTTTTGTCAATTGTGGCAAAAATTGTTAATAATTAGAACGACATTGTTATTGGTATTGGTTTTAGTTTTCAGGATAGCGGAGGCATGCAGATTGGTTTAATCTGAGTTTTTCGAGTTTGACTTTAATAAATCAAAAAGGCTCCAAATACGCTTTTGATCCCACTTTGATGAAGTAGAGACTTAACATCTGCTGTCACAATCTCGGAAAATCAAATAAAGGCTTGATGTACTTTCGCTTCCTATAGAAGTCTTCTGGCATTAAATTTTTGCATGTTTTTTGAAATATTGACTCACTCAATATTCACACATTTTGAAACATTTATTTTTGGTTTATTCAAATTTTTCATTGGCTAGTTGATCTATTTTGCAAAACATAAGGTATAAAAGTTAATGGCTTTTGTTGGACGCGCAACAAAATCAAGGCTACGTTTGCATTCATCTTGGATTCTAACGATCAATAAATATTCAGATTATATTTGGACGCGGTCTTTTTCAACATATCATTTGCATTTTTGTTTTTTTGTTGATTACCGATAAGAATGATTTTAAATAAAGCGCCAAATATTCACAGAACCTATTTACAGCAAAATGAGGTCAAATGAAAATATATCTCTTCAGAGAAAAGAACAGTCTTTATGGCTTTGACAACGTGCTTTGGCAATTTTTTTTTATCTTAGTTCTGTCCACGCGTAGCTTAGTCTCAATATATACAGGGCAACACTTAATCCAAACGAATCAGAAGGCAAAAATTCTTTCTAGAATAGTTTTATAACTAAGTAATGTTTTCTTGGCTTTCTTACGAAATTTCGAAATTTTGGTGATTTTTGCATATTTGCTTATATTTGAAGTTGTTATTCACCTTTCAAATTATCACATCAAAAACAAATGGAAAGCTCCAATGGCATTCAAACAACGCAAAGAAAAGCATTTTGTTAAAATTTTCCCAATTTTTGTTCTCATTGTCAACAAGTAACTTAGTCCCATCATTGACAGGGCTCATCAACTTTCAGTTACCCAAAAAAATGAGCTGTTGCTGATATCTATAGAGAATAGAAACGTGTTCTCATAAGATCACAAGACTGACAATTATTTGTGGTTCTTTTTGTTGTCTTTTTCACAAAGGCCCTTTCCAAATAAGACCCAGTTAAAACCAAATGAGACCGAAGCAAAAAAATCAAGCCCTTTCTGTCAATAAGTTTTTATGGTTTTCAGGGTCATAGAGTTTAAATTACTTCAACATTGTCGTTTCGATAAACTGTTTACAAAATTCGTAATTATGTCCGTATTTGTTGTTATTTTATCTACTTATGATTCAGTCAAGTAATAAAAAGTAAAATTGGCTTCCCGAGCAGTTGCAATCAACTTTTTTGCTTTAAGTTGAAAGTTTATGGTTGCTTTGAGTTGTTGAAAACATTTGCCTTAATAAAATTCAAAGCATTTTTGAGCTTTGTCACTTTTGTTTTATTTCTGTCAATTTTAGCTCTACTTCTGCAACGGCAGGTAGCATAAATTTTCTAGAGAATCAAGATCTAAATTTTATAGTGATTTTTTAAAATAATGATTTCTTGGATTTGATACGAGGTAATTTAATAAGAAAAGTGTAACTTTGTGATACTTGCCCATTTCTTCGCATTATTACACAAAAGAGTGACCCAATTGGCGTTGAATAAAGCGACACTGGATATATTTAATGTTCTTCATTGATAGCCTTTGCTTTCAACGTTTGCGGCACCGATTTGATTGAATCGGTGCCGCCAACGTTGAATTTCATTATTCTTTTTTGTTTTTGTTGTAGTCGTCTAACATATTATGGATAATGACAGGTCTCAATTGCTTCCGATAAGGTATCAGATAACCTTCTTAATGAGCTAAGTTGATACATATTGGTTTTAATCGATTTGAAATTGGTTGCTTTCAAAAACAGAAAAGTATTTTTAAATTTCGCCCTTACTGCTGCTCTTTATCGGCCTGTTAGCGAGCAGTCTCTTGTCCGGTCTCATATCTTATCTAATGAAGATCTAATGAAGTACAGGTTGATTGGCTCAGTTTAGGTTCTACCTAAATCCATTTTCATTTTGTTATTAAGTGTTCTTATATAGACATCGAGTTTTGGTCGTAATCAATGTTTGCAATTATTGATTTTTTTGTTTATCTTGTCCAGTACTCTCATTAATGGTAAGTCTCAACGGCTCTTTAATCTAGCATTATTAATTTCACTTATTTGTTTGTTGAACGATTTGTGAAGTTCTATCTCTTCCTCATTTGGTAGACAATAAAATCAAAACAGCCTCCCTGTAGGTTTTTCAGCTCGTATGTCATACACATATTAATTCCTGTTTTTACAAAGAAAATCAAAGGTTTCTATATCTCAACATTACAAAACCTGAAGTGTGGTGGCGTCCTATCTTTGTAGAACAGCTGCTATACAGAACAACAATTTTCCAGAGTTAAAACCAAAACAATCTCAGGCTTTTGAAATTTTGAATTATAAGGTAAGAGCGTTACTTCCTGTCACACCTATTGTTCGGAATAAGCAGAAATATTTGAACAAAATAGTTCGATTTATCTTCACAGTATTTCTTGAAGTTATAGAGAAAATAGTCATTAAAAAGTCTACATTTTATAACTTCATAAGAGCCTTTTCTGGTGTTCAAAAGTTTGATGCGAACGCACATTGTCAATCCTCCTAGTTCGATTTAAGAGTACAAAGATTTTTATTACAATCGCTAATAATTACAATTACAATTACAAAACAACAGAACGCTGTGCAAAATAAATATCAAATTTTAATCGAGTATTTTTGTTTATCTACGACAGTTTGCCGACAACGTAGTTATTTTAAACAATGTTTCACTGGCATCAAGGTATCAAAAATATTTTAAGAGTAATATTTCAAGAGTCTATATAAACCGCTGTTGGGTTCGATTTTTGAGAAAACATGTGCACTTAAAATTAATCACCTACATCAGCTATTATCAAATGAAATCCAACAATTTTTTTCTTTCGCCTTCAGAAGGAAACAGAATTTTGTTAAATAATGTATTTCACAGCACAAAAATAGAAAATTAGAAGCCTCTAACGATCATTTAAAACAATAGATAACCTCCGACGAACTGCGCGAACGACTGTGAAGTTGCGGTAGTTCCCTATCTTTTGCAATGCAAAAAGTCGTGAACCACAATCGACATACTATCTGCGGCCCTGGCTATCAGTTACAAAAACAATTGTAATCCAAAATAAGTTAAGACACTCTTTTCTTAATCTTTTATAATTAGTAAAAAAAATCACGCTCTAAAACTACTCGTTTTGCTTCTTTTATCGCTTTGGCGTGATTCAAGATATTAACCAGTTTAAGTTCCTGTTGACATGTGGAATTATCGAAATCTCCGAATATACTCAAATAAACTAACGGAATTTTTTTTAAGAACTATTTTCAAAAAATGTGATCAATCTCATGACAGAATTGCCATATGTGAGCAGAAAACAAAACAACAATCAAGAAGACAATTTTTATACAAACATCATTTTCCACTACACTTTTGAAATGGGAAAAAAATAGGCAGCAAAATCATCGGCTTTTTTTCGATAATTCCTGTTTGAAGTATGAAAAAACCATTACTCGAAAATCACTGCAAAAAGAGGCCTGAACAGAGTATGATACGACCCGAATTAAAACTCAAGTTCGGCTTCAGTCTCACACTTAGCATTAAAAGCATTCACAAATTACAGTGTCAACCTCATATATTTAGCAGAACATTTTGTATCCATGCAGCCTGATTACCAACAAAAATAATATGGACCAAAGATTTGATTGGAGACAATCAGTTAACAAAACACGGAAGAATTTAAGTTTGAAGAAAAAAGATCAAAAAAAATTATCAATTGTCACGTTTAAGCAAATAAACAGATATAAATTAGCCGTATGAAACAATTAAAAAAGAGATTTTGCACAAAAGATTAGATACTATGACAAAAAAGCCAAAAATCGCATACAAATGAGATAAAAAAAAATTCAATCACAATTCTTAAATCAGGACACAAGCTTGCTCAATTTGAATAACAGAGAGATAGTAAAGTTAGTGAGATACAACAGAATAAATTAAAGAACTATCGCATATTCGATAGAGGTGGTTAAAATGAGGAACTGTAATGAGAACATAGCCGGCAAATTTAGCCAACTGACATACATAAGGATTAAAACAGACAAAAAACAAGATAAAAAACAAATGTAAAAATTGATTTAATTTGGTGTGCAAAATCGCAAATTCTGAAAATTCCGCTAGATTATAGAACTATACTTAATTCAACTTATAAACAGAAAGCTATTAAGCTTAATACTATTGTTAGCAAGCAGTGCCTCCAATGAATTTTTTGATAACCGAATACACTATGACTTCATGACCGGGCTTTATCGGTTTATCCAGTTTCTTTTGATTTTGCTTTTTTTACATTGACCGTATTCACTACATTGCGTAATTCATTACGTGAAAGAATAGAATCCATTCAGTTGAAACAGTAAGTGATAAAAGTCAGAAGTCAAACGACGTGCGTGACTTATATGACGTGCGTGACTTAATTCGCTATGATCAAAAGGCAAAGCGAATTAAAAAAGAAAAGGAGAGCGCCTAAATAATAGTAGTTGAGAGGCTGGCTGCGGCTAATAATAAAATTGGTATCTCAATAAAGCTGTAGCAAAATAGTAGCCGTCTAACCCACTTAAAACAAACCGACTAACGTCGGAAAAATTGCTTTCGAATGACAGGCGGGGCAGAATAAGGTCAGGTTCAAAACGCGACCTCTTGAGTTCGATTCCGTCACCTGGACAAGGGCATTAACCACTCGGCTATCAGGTTCTGGTCATAGCCTCTGTAACAATCGGTTTCGTTTGAACAACAAACTTTATTTCGGAGTGAGAGCAATTGAAATCACTTTAAAAATCAAGAAGTGCGCGATAAAGTCACATTAGTCAAAGATTATTCTAGAAAAAAGCGCAAACCGGTCAAGCAAAAAAATCTACATAAAGAGACACACATCTTTACAATAATTGCTTCTCATTCGAGAGCAATTAAAAAGGCACAGAAATTTGCCAATTACTAGTTAAGATTTATCATAAAGATGAGGTGCTTGCTTCTTTTGATAACTGCACTGTATTAAATAGGAAACATCGTATTGTTTCTGCAAAACTCACAAAAACCAGACGAAACAAATTGTCGAACCAAACAGGAGTAGCTAAAACTGTTCTCTGCTTTAAATTACAATGAGCCAAAATCAAATCTCATTCCACAATGCAGAAGTAAATAAGAAGTGAGTAAAGCTTATTTGTAATCTATTAAATGACAAGAAATAATAGAAATTGGTTCGATTTTTAAAAATAAGCAAAAAAGACATGCACTTAAAATATATTCTGTAAATCATGGCTTTGTTTGAAAAAAGAAATACAAATTATTACAAATCACATCAGCTTTATAAAGAATAGACTTTTTAGTTATTACACATCGTTTTCAGATTATTTTACAAATTTTATCAAATAATTCAACAGCAATGTTTGGAGACCCACAAATTTCAAGGTTAGGAAATTGGCTCTTCTAATTCGTTAGACTTCGCTACCAGCCAGTTAACTACTTTTTTGCGTTTTTAACTCCCTTTTCAATTGAAAACAATTTGCCGAAACCTTGCATTTTTAATTGCAACAAAGTGACCAGTTTCTATTCGCACACACTTTTTTCTCTCATTCATCAACGTATTCAATGACATTTCAAATCATTCAATTAATTCGATACAAAACATACCCGACTGACGTCGGACGAATTGCTCTCAAACATCAGGCTGAGGGGGTGTCAATAACTTCAACCAGGGGCCTATAATGATGTTATAACATTTGCAGTAAAAAATGAAACCAAAATTTGAAGCCTATAATGCACACTGCGCATTTGGCATTTAGTAATAAACTGCTGCCAATTAGTTTAACTGGTTAAGTTTCTGAGAGAGCTAACAGAATAGATCACGCACAATAAGAAGTCAAGCTTCAATAAGTCACAAATTGCCAAATGTCAGACGGGAAATTGATCAACAAATAGCGATAGGACCACCGGCGACAAAGACCAACAGGACCCAAATAATTTCTGCAAATTTGTTTGAGAGCAATTTATAGCACGACCTGTTTCCTTTCTATAATGCAACTGAATCAACGTCATAATGAGCAACGTTAAAATTGGTTTTTATAACAGATAAATTTGAGATGCAACGGAAACAAATCTCAAAATTACACTATAGTCTAGATTACAAATCTCAGCTGATAACAAGCAGAAAATAACGTCACACTTTCTTCGGATTGAACGCCAACTGTATGATTAAACTCATCATAATTTGCTCTTTGATGTCGATGTGGTCTCTGTGGATTCTGACGTTGAAGCAGTTAGAAGGTTTCCAACACTGAATACATTTGTTGGGTCAACTTGTTTTTTGATTGCCTTGAACATTTCAACTCCCACATCGCCATTGGATTTCTTCAGCCATCTCTCCCGTAATTTGCCAACTAAATACAAACAATCGCCTAATTTTCAAGGAATTGCCCTTCAACGAGTAACGGGGTTCATTTTTCCCCCTAAGTTTTAGAAAGTGTTCTCATTCGGTATGCAGTTTAGCGTCAGTTATATTCTAAACCTATACCTAATTCGGCTTCCAAACTGAAGGCCATTAGGCTTAACACCAAAATCAGATAGCAAATGCTCTAAAGAACTTTGATAACCTAATGCACTATAACTTAATGACCGAGCTTTAACGGTTCATCCCGTTTCTTTTGATTGTACTCTTTTGCTCTTGACCGTATTCGACATTTTGCTTGGGATCTTTTACTTTTCTAGGATGTTTACAGTCTTCGCTCATTCTGCTCAAGGCGATTTTAAGCAGCAATGACTCAGCAAATCGATCTAAATTCTACAGACGTAATAGTGAAAACAGAACCGGGGGGCTGATGGCGGGAGGGGAAGTCAAACTTAGGATTAAGAACGGTCATTCACGCCATGAAATTGTCTCCTCAAAACAGTTTTGGTGAATTGCATTCTTCGAGTAGTAAGGCTTAGGGCTCTAAGAGAACTTAATGCGTTCCAAGCGCTACCTGTTTATCTCGTTTTTGAGACGGAAAAGTCAAGTGGGTAAGACCAAAAAATTGGTCAAGCAAAAAAATTGCATTGAAAAGACCACAAGACTAATATCATTGCTGCAAACTTTGTTTGAGAGCAATTAGACAGAACCAACTAACATAACCGACTAACGTCGGGCGAATTGCTCTCAAACGACCGGCGAGCGGTTGGCTTCGTCAGTAGCTAGCCACGGGGGGGGGGGGGGATGCACCGGGGGCTGATGGGGGGCAACACTGGGTTGGGGGGGGGGGGTAACAGCGCGGTGGGGGTGGAGGTAATAGTGGGGGTCGGGGTCAACAGGGTCTCAACCTCTAAGAACCGCCCTTCACCATAAGTATAAGTCTCCAAAACAGTTTGAGCTGAAACAGAGCTGAAAGGCTCTAAGAGCACTTAATGCCTGCTGTGCGCTACCTGTTTATCCCGTTTTTGAGGACGAAAAGTCAAAAGCGTCAGGCGAAAAATCGGTCAAGCGAAAAATCACATCAAAAAAAGACCGACAGGACTAATATAATTGCTACAAACTTCGTTTGAGAGCAATTAATAACGTCAAGAAAATTGCTCTCAAATTACCGGCGAGGTCCGGCTTAGTGAGGCTAGGGTGAGCGCGGCGGGGAGGGGGCTTGTGCACCGGGGGGACAACTGATGGGGCAACAGGGGTGGGTCTTCGGCTTCACGGGGCCAAGTCTTTACGGCCTGAACGATGTACAGGGGTGGGGAAGGTGTGAAGTAAAGGGGCTGATGCGAGAGAGGGGTGAGTGTGTGGAGGTCACACTCCCCCATGGCCCTTCACAACCGTCCTCCAAGAACCGCCCTTCACAACATGAGTATACGACTGCAAAACAGCTTCTTTTAATCACATACCTGGATACTAGATAGCCAAAAGGCTCTATGAGAACTTGATGCCCTGTGGGTGGTACCTGTTTATCCCGGTTTTGAGGATGAAAGGTCAAATGGGTCAGATGAATAATCGGTCAAGCGAAAAATCGCATTAACAAAAAAAATACAGGACAAATATACGAGCTACAAACTTTGTTTAAGAGCAACTAAAAAAATCATAAAAAGGGATAAACTCGTAAATCATTCATTCCAGTTGCCTGAAAAAATCAATTTTTAATTAATTCTCGTTTGAAAAACAAGGGAAAACTAGCGATTAAATCTATTTGACATTTCTTCTTTGATTAATTTATTGTCTTCTAAGCAACCGCATTTTGAAACTTTCTAAAAAAATGGCAACTTCAAATCTTTGGCAACTTTTTTAAAATTTCTGCGCTGATCACGCTATCGCCGCTATCACGTAATCCGGGTTCACGTTGGAACTTTCTGTGCACCGAGCATTACTAGGCGAACCCTCTTGCTGGTTAACAGTTCATTCCCTAAGGATATAGAAAGTTGCAGTTACAAGAATTAAATGTTTGCATGGCATTGCACCAATAGACCAGACTTCTCATGGAATAATTCAGTTGAAGTATTCTAAGAGGTACGAACGCAATTTGTCGCTTCTTATGACAATTAGTTCTTTTGCTCAAAAGTCATTTAACAATTACAGAGCTGAACATTTGAATCACCTGCATCAGTATCAATTAAACAAACATGGAATATTGCTCAACGAAAAGTTCAACATTTTCTACAAGGCGTTCTAATCTTATTGATTCTTCTTTGGGTAGATGAGTGGCAACTATTATTATCATGTTATAAGCCTCTATCATAGTTGCCTCAAAAGTTGAAAGCTATTCAAATCAAGGGAAAAAATAGCGGTCATCACTTGAAGAAAAACAACCCCAGCCATCATTTTGAACTACGTTCAAAGCTGCGTGAGACACTTCGTCTAACAGCAGTAGCGGGAATGTTATGTACAGCTTTGTTTCGCTAACAAGGTCGAGACCCAATTTTAAAAAGCGGCCTATTACCTCCGTGATGATGTGAAAGTGAGCCTCCATTGTCGAGAATCTCCTCCCTGGCAGCTGTTTCAATGTCGTCATAGAGAGCGAGGGGGTCTTTGAGGCCTCTGCCGTTGAAGCCAAAGTATATGTAGATACACGCACCCACATCATAGATCTGTGTCACTCTAGAATAAAAGGCAGAAATAGAACAAATCAAAGTGATAGAACCATTGAAACGCAACAAACTAATCGCAAAACACGGGTTGGAACTGATTGACCTCTGAGTTTACTTTTGCTGCCATCAATTAGTTCGCACAATTGAGTACAGAGGCATTAAGATCTAGACGAAAGCCATTTAGATTACGCAAAAATAAGTCAACCAAAAAAAGAAACCACACGAATATCGGGGTAATTTGAAAAGAGCGGAAAGAGCACTAAAATTACCAAAAACAGCCTATCTAATAGCTAAAAACCGATCGATGGCATTTCAGAAAAGCTGTTACAGAAAAGTATACACAAAATAAAGGACACATTGATGATGATAAACAATTTGCGCCATCGGTAACTCTCTTACAACAAACATAGCCGGCAGACTGCCGGAATAGCTGCCAAAGAATAGACTTATGTGCCATTTAAGAGAGATAGAAACAGATAGAGATATAAGTTGAAAGGTGACGTTCAACTTTGCCGACGTAATACTATGCCGATTATAAGAGTGCCGAAAATTTATTCATTTTTTCTCCCGATAAATTTCTAAACCAATCAAATCACTTTAACTGAAATGAGCGCAAAATTTCTGAACCAATCACAATAAAGTTGTGAGATTTTGGATTTTATTATTTATCAGGACAAGATAATTGGAGGGAGAAATATTTAAAACAAACAATGATAATTGCGGGCCACGGCCATGCCTCAGCGGCCCGTGGGACTTGATATGAATCTATCACAACCGAACACTGACCAGCGTGCCCTGGTTGCTTTGAAAACAACAGTCGGTTAGCATTTAATTGATAATTAATTGGCAATAGCAGTTTCGAAATTTATCGGGTGAAAAATTGAACAAATTTTCGGCACTCTTATAATCGGCATAGTATTACGTCGGCATAGTTGTACGTAATCAAGTTGAAAAACGTTATCGACGCCGCTCAAAAAGCTATGTAAAAACATTCAGCGATAAATTAGTAAAGCTTGCTAAAATTCATTGCGCTGAAGCCTTTTCATTAGGGACCTTTATTACACATATGGGTTGGGGCTAGGGGTATTAGCCGACACACAAATTAGGAGACACGCCAATTGGCCGACAGATTTCATCAAGATGACGTGAAAAAGACAGAAATCGAAACTGTGTAATTTAAGTAGTGTTATTAGAAGCGTCGCATTAATTATGTTCGGCCGTAATAATTTGTTCGGTTGTGATAGATTCATATCAAGTCCCATGGGCCGCTGAGGCATGACCAAATTAGCTAGCAGTAATAGCTAATTAATGTTTGTTTTACAACTAAGGGACGTTACTTTTACCGCTTAATGCGGGGGGTAATTATCGCGAACTGTGGTTTTCGAGTAGTTATATTTGCTCAGTGTCGGCTAATCTGTATGTCAGCCAATTGACCGGTCGCGATATGAGTTAAATTACTTCGCAGCTATAATAAAGAATTTGTCCTGATAGCAAGTAAGAACATCGCTTGCACTAAATTAGTTACAACGGGCAATTGTCATTCGTTGATTCCGAATGCTTATCTTGCAGCAATCTTAAGTTGATTCGGAAATAACCTGCAAGAGACGTAAGGCGTGAATCTGATTCCCTTAATCTTGCACTCCAATTTGATTCTTTCTTTGACATTTCTGCAAAGGTCAGCCACTCTGTTCCAGGGACAGGATGTCTCCATAGACTCTGCCCATATATGGTAGTCCAGACAAACGTCTCTCAGGTACGCAATCAGAAAGGTCAACAGGTATCCTCTCTGGCCACTCTCTTCGCCGGCAAAAATAGCCCTATAAACAGATACCTTGTTTTGTTTTAACTAAAGAACAGGAAACCTAATCTCTCACAAAAAACAACACCTGAATTCCAAAGACCTATTAAAATATAATTACCATGCCAATGGAAGGGTAGGGTAAACGGACCCTACTCACCCTACACTTTTCAATGATTTTTTAAAATCAAAAACAATTGACTTGGTGACACTTTGCAGAATTTTGAAAGCAAAATAGTCCCATAAAAGCAGTCTTAGTTGGTGACATTTTTCGGAATACTGGATCTTTTGAACAAACATTGTCTTGTTGATCCATGACTATTGCTAGAACCACTCATTAGCTCTAGAACATTTGATAGTTTGATATTAGCCTACTTCTTACCAACTCATTATACACATCAATGAGATGAACTTTTGATGGAAACTCAAACAATACTTTTCATTCTGAGTCAGCCTGCCTTTACATGGAACCAAAGTAAAGACATTCAAACGGCGAATTTTCGATAACATAGCCGGCAGATTGCCGGAATAGCTGCGAAAGAATAGACCTGCGTGCCGTATAATAGAGATAGAAACAGATTCAGCTCCAAATTGAAAAAAAATCGACGCCGCTCAAAAAACTAGGTAAAAAACATTATTCAGCGATAAATTAATAAAGCTTGTTAACATTCATTCCGCAGAAGCCTCTTATTAGGGACCTTTACTGCACAAATGAGTTGCTTTGACCTTAAACAAATTCAAATTAAACTTAAGTTTTAAAGTGCAAAAGTCATTTTATTGAGTGAGGTAAGTCACGTATGATCAAAATTTAATCACGCAAATAACCTAAAAACTTTTGCTAAAGCGAGTGAGAAATGACGTCACGCGCGCAAATGCCGTTAGTGAGAGGAAGAAGTCATTCAGAAAATTTGACTTTTTCAGCTTTGCTGTGTGAACAAATGTAAAACGAAAAAAAGGCGTCAGACGACGAAACAAAAAAACATAGCAGGACAAGTCCTGACGTACAATTCAAAGAATTTTCATTGACTAAACAGAAAACTAGACCTAGAAAGGACTATGAATGGATTGGAAAAACCATTTAGAAAAAAATCCGATCCAAAAAATCGAAAAAACAGTAAAAATCAAAGTGAAATTGCCGCATGTGAACAAAAAACCACTAGCGAGAAAGCGAATTTTTGTTCAAACACCGTTTTCTCACTCTACTTTAAATTTAGAGCGAAAAAATTTCACGTCGCAAAACCACTCGCTTTTTCGCTCCACTTCCTGTTTCGGCGTGACCAAAATCACCACTCCAATTTGACTTCAAAAATCATGAAAATGTGTGAACAGATCTTTAAAAAAAAGACAGCGCCCCAATACAATTCAAATTCTTTGAATTGTAAAAAAACCAAGAGCACCGCAATATAGCTTCGCTCAGCTTACAGCTTCGCAGCTATAATAAAAGACATAGCTTTCCCCTAGCATGTAACTTTACCAGACAACTAACCCATATTTTTCAGACATAGCTCGGATCTTCTTCTCATGAACCAACACATCCTGTAAACAGGCCAAAATTACCAAATGTTGGTTAATTCAGAATTTGTGAAAAATAGGCTTTAACTTACCTCTTTGTCACCCTCAAACAGCAATGTGCAAAGAGTCATCTCATTTTCATTGAAAGATTTCCACTGAAACAAACAAAATTATTGTGATCAGATGTTCATAAAAGCAGAGCGCAAAAATCTTTCAATACATTTGAGGAACTTTAATTTTTCTAATCTCTTTTCCAAGATTGGCAATTAAAAGCTTAATAAACATCAGCAATTTTGTACACTTATGTAGACAATGTCAATTATAATCCAAACTTGAAGACAGTCAAAGACACATTGACGATACGAATATTTGATACTGTTCGCTCAAAAGATACGAAAAACTGAAAGAGCAAATAATCACCATACATCAATCATGGTAGGGTGTTTATGGTAGGTGGTGACTCACCTTGAGGACATACCACTTGTTGATGAAGTCTTTGAGAGATGCAAAGGCTGATGCCACTGGTTGTTTTAGAGACATTCCAAATCGGAATTGCTCATTGTCCACCAATCTGATGGACGAAGGCGCACACCTCTTGAAACACAGCCAACACATACCACACTCTTCAATTTCATAATTATACATACGTTCAACTTTTTGACGTATTATTGCAAACGTTAAACATCATAAACAATTGGAGAACAGTAAGCCAAGACCTGGAACCAAGTGAGCAATAGCAGGGCGTAATAGCAAATGAGAAAAGTTGAGAACGAGATTTGGGATTGTTGAAGTTTTTCACAACAATTCTTGGATTCACAGAAAAAAAACTAATGAACTTTCAGCCAGAAACAATTAAATTAAGAGTTGGGGGCAATAACCTGCGTCAAATTATTTAATTATGCTCAATTCCATAATTTGACAAGCAATACATTTCCCTTTTTATCAAGCTGCTTAGAACGTCATTTTTGGCTTTAAATCGTCTCCATCTGCAAGATAACCAATAACGAATGGATACTTACATTTCTAGCAACATCTCTCATGAACTTGACACCATCTTCGAAGTTCCTAAAGAGAAGCGCCCCGTACTTTTTGCACTGAGGCAGGGGCCTGATTTTGAGGGTGACCTCTGTCACTATGCCCAGGGTTCCCTCGGAGCCAAGCACAAAGTGATGAATGTCTGGACCAACTGATGATCGAGGCGCCTACAATTACAACAGAGCTGTCACAACTCATAGTTATAACTTATATAGTTTTAACTTTATCCAGGTGAAATGACAGAACTGAATGACTTGTATCCAGTAGTATGACAGCACTAAGATTTTTATCACTGAAGATAACGTCAACTGTCGTGGCGTGATAGCCGAGAGGCAAGGTGTGTGATTCACACGCCAATGATTGCGAGTTCAATCCCCTGCCTCCGCGAAGCTGTCTGTGTAAGGATGAGCTCTTCCTTAACCATAGTTTCAAGTTGACCATAGCCTGACCAATGTTGGCTGCAATGATGAGTTTCAGACGCAAAAAAAGTGGCCATCGTCACCAAAAAAAGAGAGCAATGATGCTCATAAAAAGAACAGTCTGAAATGTGGGGAATAATAAGAACAAGGGCAGCTGAGAACAGGCCGCTGTGGCCTAATGCTGTTCCGCTGCGATTACGCAGGAACAAATTATTATTATTATATTATTATTATTAATTTGCATTAATGCATCACCTGCCTATCAATAGACAAACCTAAGGGTAATTTGACGAAACCCTCAGTATTTCAGTACTAGCGCAAATTTTACTCGTTCTGTTGCTATCTTTAAAGGATAAAAAAAATCATGTATGCTGGTAAATTAATATCCAATTATTTTTAGAGGTACGTTATTTTTGTGTCATATCATTTAAGACTGCTAGCAAAACTCTCAATAACTAGCAGGCCCGCAAAATCATCACAAGAAAATCAATTAAAAGAACAGGTTTAAAATTGAGATTTTTTTCGTACCAGCTCAGGCTGTAAGCCATGACCCTCGTTCAACAGCCAGAGGTATTACGTTACTTTACCGATGTGTTTGGTTTAGTATATTACCCCAAGTAACACCAATTTTTTGATCGAAGACTTAATTGGCTTTGCTATCTTGCATATTTAAGTACCGCTAAGACTTGTACAGATAACGAACTTCTACATGTTCGCAGAGCGCAACTCATATAATACATTAATTTACATGTTTCAGGTGCGGTAAAATATCCGAAGTTGAGGAGCTATAACATGCAAAAAAGAAAAGAAAGAAAGCAAAAAGGGTACAAGAGAAAGAAAGAAAAAACGTGAGAAAAGAAAGTGAGAAAACAAAGTGAGAAAAGAAGGTGAGAAAAGAAAGTGAAAAAACAAAGAGAGAAAAGAAAGTGAGAAGAAAGTGAGAAAACAAAGAGAGAAAAGAAAGTGAGAAAAGAAAGTGAGAAAACAAAGTGAGAAACGAAAGTGAGAAGAAAACGACGAAAAGAAAGTGAAGAGAATGAGGAAAAGAAAGTGAAGAAATGAGAGAAAAAAGAAAGTGAGAAAAGAAAGGAAAAGTGAGAAGACAGAGTGAGAAAACAAAGCGAGAAAACACAGTGAGAGAACAAAGTGAGAAATGAAAATGAGAAAAGAAAGTGAGAAAAGAAAGCGAGAAAAGAAAGTGAGAAACGAAAACGAAAAGAAAGTGAAAAAAGTGAGAAAAGAAACTAAAAAAAGTGAGAAAAGAAAGTGAGAAAAGAAAGTGAGAAAAGAAGGTGAGAAAAGAAAGTGAGAAAAGAAAGTAAGAAAGGAAAGTGAGAAAAGAAGATGAGAAAACAAAGTGAGAAACGAAAGTGAGAAGTAAACGACGAAAAGAAAGTGAAGAGAATGAGGAAAAGAAAGTGAAGAAATGAGAGAGAAAAGAAAGTGAGAAAAGGAAGGAAAAAGTGAGAAGACACAGTGAGAAAACAAAGCGAGAAGACACAGTGAGAGAACAAAGTGAGAAATGAAAATGAGAAAAGAAAGTGAGAAAAGAAAGCGAGAAAAGAAGATGAGAAAAGAACGTGAGAAAAGAAAGTGAAAAAAAGGAAGGGAAATTGAGAAGACAACGTGAGAAAAGAAAGTGAGAAAAGAAAGCGAGAACAGAAAGCGAGAAAAGAAAGTGAGAACAGAAAGCGAGAAAAGAAAGTGAGAAAAGAAAGCGAGAAATGAAAGCGAAAAAAGAAAGTGAGAAAAGAAAGTGAGAAAAGAAAGTGAGAAACGAATGTGAGAAAAGAAAGTGATAAAAAAGTGAAAAAAGAGAGGAGGAAAAAGTGCGAAGACAAGGTGAGAAAAGAAAGTGAGAAAAGAAAGTGAAAAGAAAGTGAGAAAAGAAATTGAGAAAAGAAATTGAGAAAAGAAAGTGAGAAAAGAAAGTGACAAAAGAAAGTGAGAAACAAAAGTGAGAAAAGAAAGTAAGAAAAGAAATTGAGAAAAGAAAGTGAAAAAAGAAAGGAAGGAAAAGTGAGAAGACGAAGTGAGAAAACAAAGAGAAAAGAAAGTGAGAAAACAAAAGAAAGTGAAAAGAAAACGACGAAAAGAAAGTGAAGAAAAGAGAATGAGGAAAAGAAGTGAGAAAATGAAAGAGAAAAGGAAGTGAGAAAAGTGAGAAAAGAAAGGAAAAAAATGAGAAGACAGAGTGAGAAAACAAAGCGAGAAAACACAGTGAGAAAACAAAGAGAAATGAAAATGAGAAAAGAAAGTGAGAAAAGCGAGAAAAGAAAAGGAGAAACGAAAACGAAAAGAAAGTGAAAAAAGAGAGAAAAGAAAATGAAAAGAAAGTGAGAAAAGAAAGTGAGAAAAGAACGTGAGAAAAGAAAGTGAGAAAAGAAAGTAAGAAAGGAAAGTGAGAAAAGAAGATGAGAAAAGAACGTGAGAAAAGAAAGTGAAAAAAAGGAAGGGAAAGTGAGAAGACAACGTGAGAAAAGAAAGCGAGAACAGAAAGCGAGAAAAGAAAGTGAGAAAAGAAAGTGAGAAAAGAAAGCGAGAAAAGAAAGTGAGAAATGAAAGCGAAAAAAGAAAGTGAGAAAAGAAATTGAGAAAAGAAAGTGAAAAAAGAAAGGAAGGAAAAGTGAGAAGACGAAGTGAGAAAACAAAGAGAAAAGAAAGTGAGAAAACAAAAGAAAGTGAAAAGAAAACGACGAAAAGAAAGTGAAGAAAAGAGAATGAGGAAAAAAATTGAGAAAATGAAAGAGAAAAGGAAGTGAGAAAAGTGAGAAAAGAAAGGAAAAAAATGAGAAGACAGAGTGAGAAAACAAAGCGAGAAAACACAGTGAGAAAACAAACAGAAATGAAAATGAGAAAAGAAAGTGAGAAAAAAAGCGAGAAAAGAAAGTGAGAAACGAAAACGAAAAGAAAGTGAAAAAAGAGAAAAGAAAATGAAAAGAAAGTGAGAAAAGAAAGTGAGAAAAGAACGTGAGAAAAGAAAATGAGAAAAGAAAGTGAGAAAAAAAAACGAGAAAAGAAGATGAGAAAAGAACGTGAGAAAAGAAAGTGAAAAAAGGAAGGGAAATTGAGAAGACAACGTGAGAAAAGAAAGTGAGAAAAGAAAGCGAGAACAGAAAGCGAGAAAAGAAAGTGAGAACAGAAAGCGAGAAAAGAAAGTGAGAAAAGAAAGCGAGAAATGAAAGCGAAAAAAGAAAGTGAGAAAAGAAAGTGAGAAAAGAAAGTGAGAAACGAATGTGAGAAAAGAAAGTGATAAAAAATGAAAAAAGAGAGGAAGAAAAAGTGCGAAGACAAGGTGAGAAAAGAAAGTGAGAAAAGAAAGTGAAAAGAAAGTGAGAAAAGAAATTGAGAAAAGAAATTGAGAAAAGAAAGTGAGAAAAGAAAGTGACAAAAGAAAGTGAGCAACAAAAGTGAGAAAAGAAAGTGAGAAAAGAAATTGAGAAAAGAAAGTGAAAAAAGAAAGGAAGGAAAAGTGAGAAGACGAAGTGAGAAAACAAAGAGAAAAGAAAGTGAGAAAACAAAAGAAAGTGAAAAGAAAACGACGAAAAGAAAGTGAAGAAAAGAGAATGAGGAAAAAAAGTGAGAAAATGAAAGAGGAAAGGAAGTGAGAAAAGTGAGAAAAGAAAGGGAAAAAAATGAGAAGACGGTGAGAAAACAAAGCGAGAAAACACAGTGAGAAAACAAAGAGAAATGAAAATGAGAAAAGAAAGTGAGAAAACAAAGAGAAATGAAAATGAGAAAAGAAAGTGAGAAAAAAAAGCGAGAAAAGAAAGTGAGAAACGAAAACGAAAAGAAAGTGAAAAAAGAGAGAAAAGAAAATGAAAAGAAAGTGAGAAAAGAAAGTGAGAAAAGAACGTGAAAAGAAAGTGAGAAAAGAAAGAAAGAAAGGAAAGTGAGAAAAGAAGATGAGAAAAGAACGTGAGAAAAGAAAGTGAAAAAAAGGAAGGGAAAGTGAGAAGACAACGTGAGAAAAGAAAGTGAGAAAAGAAAGCGAGAACAGAAAGCGAGAAAAGAAAGTGAGAAAAGAAAGTGAGAAAAGAAAGCGAGAAAAGAAAGTGAGAAATGAAAGCGAAAAAAGAAAGTGAGAAAAGAAAGTGAGAAAAGAAAGTGAGAAATGAATGTGAGAAAAGAAAGTGAGAAATGAATGTGAGAAAAGAAAGTGATAAAAAAGTGAAAAAAGAGGAAGAAAAAGTGCGAAGACAAGGTGAGAAAAGAAAAAGAGAAAAGAAAGTGAAAAGAAAGTGAGAAAAGAAATTGAGAAAAGAAATTGAGAAAAGAAAGTGAGAAAAGAAAGTGACAAAAGAAAGTGAGAAACAAAAGTGAGAAAAGAAAGTGAGAAAAGAAATTGAGAAAAGAAAGTGAAAAAAGAAAGGAAGAAAAAGTGAGAAGTCAAAGTGAGAAAACAAAGAGAAAAGAAAGTGAGAAAACAAAAGAAAGTGAAAAGAAAACGACGAAAAGAAAGTGAAGAAAAGAGAATGAGGAAAAAAAGTGAAGAAATGAAAGAGAAAAGGAAGTGAGAAAAGTGAGAAAAGAAAGGAAAAAAACTGAGAACACAGAGTGAGAAAACAAAGCGAGAAAACATAGTGAGAAAACAAAGTGAGAAAAAAAGTGAGAGAACAAAGTGAGAAATGAAAATGAGAAAAGAAAGTGAGAAAAAAAAGCGAGAAAAGAAAGTGAGAAACGAAAACGAAAAGAAAGTGAAAAAAGAGAGAAAAGAAAATGAAAAGAAAGTGAGAAAAGAACGTGAGAAAAGAAAGTGAGAAAAGAAAGTAAGAAAGGAAAGTGAGAAAAGAAGATGAGAAAAGAACGTGAGAAAAGAAAGTGAAAAAAAGGAAGGGAAAGTGAGAAGACAACGTGAGAAAAGAAAGTGAGAAAAGAAAGCGAGAACAGAAAGCGAGAAAAGAAAGCGAGAAAAGAAAGTGAGAAAAGAAAGCGAGAAAAGAAAGTGAGAAATGAAAGCGAAAAAAGAAAGTGAGAAAAGAAAGTGAGAAAAGAAAGTGAGAAAAGAAAGTGAGAAATGAATGTGAGAAAAGAAAGTGATAAAAAGTGAAAAAAGAGAGAAGAAAAAGTGCGAAGACAAGGTGAGAAAAGAAAAAGAGAAAAGAAAGTGAAAAGAAAGTGAGAAAAGAAATTGAGAAAAAAAATTGAGAAAAGAAAGTGAGAAAAAAAAGTGACAAAAGAAAGTGAGAAACAAAAGTGAGAAAAGAAAGTGAGAAAAGAAATTGAGAAAAGAAAGTGAAAAAAGAAAGGAAGGAAAAGTGAGAAGACAAAGTGAGAAAACAAAGAGAAAAGAAAGTGAGAAAACAAAAGAAAGTGAAAAGAAAACGACGAAAAGAAAGTGAAGAAAAGAGAATGAGGAAAAAAGTGAAGAAATGAAAGAGAAAAGGAAGTGAGAAAAGTGAGAAAAGAAAGGAAAAAACTGAGAACACAGAGTGAGAAAACAAAGCGAGAAAACACAGTGAGAAAACAAAGTGAGAAAAAAGTGAGAGAACAAAGTGAAAAATGAAAATGAGAAAAGAAAGTGAGAAAAAAAGCGAGAAAAGAAAGTGAGAAACGAAAACGAAAAGAAAGTGAAAAAGTGAGAAAAGAAAGTGAGAACATAACGTGAGAAAAGAAAAAGTGAGAAAATAAAGTGAGAAAGGAAAGAGAGAAAAGAAAGTGAGAAAAGAAAGTGAGAAAAGAAAGTGAGAAAAGATAGTAAAAAAAAAGAAAACGAAAACAAGAAAGGAAGGGAAAGTGAGAAGACAAAATGAGAAGAGAAAGTGAGAACAGAAATTGAGAAAAGAAAGTGAAAAAATAAAGGAAGGAAAAGTGAGAAGACAAAGTGAGAAAACAAAGAGAAAAGAAAGTGAGAAAACAAAAGAAAGTGAAAAGAAAACGACGAAAAGAAAGTGAAGAAAAGAGAATGAGGAAAAAAGTGAAGAAATGAAAGAGAAAAGGAAGTGAGAAAAGTGAGAAAAGAAAGGAAAAAAACTGAGAAGACAGAGTGAGAAAACAAAGCGAGAAAACACAGTGAGAAAACAAAGTGAGAAAAAAAGTAAGAGAACAAAGTGAGAAATGAAAATGAGAAAAGAAAGTGAGAAAAAAAAAGCGAGAAAAGAAAGTGAGAAACGAAAACGAAAAGAAAGTGAAAAAAGTGAGAAAAGAAAGTGAGAAAATAACGTGAGAAAAGAAAGTGAGAAAAGAAAGTGAGAAAGGAAAGTGAGAAAAGAAAGTGAGAAAAGAAAGTGAGAAAAGAAAGTGAGAAAAGAAAGTGAGAAAAGATAGTAAGAAAAGAAAACGAAAACAAGAAAGGAAGGGAAAGTGAGAAGACAAAATGAGAAGAGAAAGTGAGAACAGAAAGCGAGAAAAGAAAGCGAGAAAAGAAAGTGAGAAAAGAAAGTGAGAAAAAAAAGTGAGAAAAGAATGTGAGAGAAGTGACAAAAAAGTGAAAAAAGAGAGGAAGAAAAAGTGAGAAGACAAGGTGAGAAAAGAAAGTGAGAAAAGAAAGTGAGAAAAGAAAGTGAGAAAAGAAAGCGAGAAAAGAAAATGCGAAAAGAAAGTGAGAAAAGAAAGTGACAAAAGAAAGTGAGAAACCAGTATGAAAAGAAAGTGAGAAAAGAAATTGGGAAAAGAAAGTGAGAAGAAAACGACGAAAAGAAAGTGAAAAAAGAGAATGAGGAAAAAAAGTGAAATGAAAGAGAAAAGGAAGTGAGAAAAGTGAGAAAAGAAAGGAAAAACCTGAGAAAACAGTGAGAAAACCAAGTGAGAAAACAAAGTGAGAGAACAAAGTGAGAGAACAAAGTGAGAGAACAAAGTGAGAAAACAAAGTGAGAGAACAAAGTGAGAGAACAAAGTGAGAGAACAAAGTGAGAAAAGAAAGTGAGAAAAGAACGTGAGAAAAGAAAGTGAGAAAATAAGTGAGAAAGGAAAGTGAGAAAAGAAAGTGAGAAAAGAAAGCGAGAAAAGAAAGTGAGAAATGAAAGCGAAAAAAAAGATAGTGAGAAAAGAAATTGAGAAAAGAAAGTGAAAAAAAGAGAGGAAGGAAAAGTGAGAAGACAAAGTGAGAAAACAAAGAGAGAAAAGAAAGTGAGAAGAAAACGACGAAAAGAAAGTGAAGAAAAGAGAATGAGGAAAAAAATGAAATAAAAGAGAAAAGGAAGTGAGAAAAGTGAGAAAAGAAAGGAAAAAACTAAGACAGAATGAGAAAACAAAGCGAGAAAACACAGTGAGAAAACAAAGTGAGAAAACAAAGTGAGAACAAAGTGAGAAAAGAAAGTGAGAAAAGAAAGTGAGAAAAGAACGTGAGAAAAGAGTGAGAGAAGAAAGTGAGAAAGGAAATTGAGAAAAGAAAGTGAGAAAAGATAGTAAGAAAAGAAAGTGAAAAAAAGAAAGGAAGGGAAAGTGAGAAGACAAAGTGAGAAGAGAAAGTGAGAAAAGAAAATGAGAAAAGAAAGTGACAAAAGAAAGCGAGAAAAGAAAGTGAGAAAAGAAATTGGGAAAAGAAAGTGAAAAAAGAAAGGAAGGAAAAGTGAGAAGACGAAGTGAGAAAACAAAGAGAGAAAAGAAAGTGAGAAAACAAAATGAGAAAAGAAAGTGAGAAGAAAACGACGAAAAGAAAGTGAAAAAAGAGAATGAGGAAAAAAAGTGAAATGAAAGAGAAAAGGAAGTGAGAAAAGTGAGAAAAGAAAGGAAAAACCTGAGAAAACAGTGAAAACCAAGTGAGAAAACAAAGTGAGAGAACAAAGTGAGAGAACAAAGTGAGAGAACAAAGTGAGAAAAGAAAGTGAGAAAAGAACGTGAGAAAAGAAAGTGAGAAAATAAGTGAGAAAGGAAAGTGAGAAAAGAAAGTGAGAAAAGAAAGCGAGAAAAGAAAGTGAGAAATGAAAGCGAAAAAAAAGATAGTGAGAAAAGAAATTGAGAAAAGAAAGTGAAAAAAGAAAGGAAGGAAAAGTGAGAAGACAAAGTAAGAAAACAAAGAGAGAAAAGAAAGTGAGAAGAAAACGACGAAAAGAAAGTGAAGAAAAGAGAATGAGGAAAAAAATGAAATAAAAGAGAAAAGGAAGTGAGAAAAGTGAGAAAAGAAAGGAAAAAACTAAGACAGAATGAGAAAACAAAGCGAGAAAACACAGTGAGAAAACAAAGTGAGAAAACAAAGTGAGAACAAAGTGAGAAAAGAAAGTGAGAAAAGAAAGTGAGAAAAGAACGTGAGAAAAGAGTGAGAGAAGAAAGTGAGAAAGGAAATTGAGAAAAGAAAGTGAGAAAAGATAGTAAGAAAAGAAAGTGAAAAAAAGAAAGGAAGGGAAAGTGAGAAGACAAAGTGAGAAGAGAAAGTGAGAAAAGAAAATGAGAAAAGAAAGTGACAAAAGAAAGCGAGAAAAGAAAGTGAGAAAAGAAATTGGGAAAAGAAAGTGAAAAAAGAAAGGAAGGAAAAGTGAGAAGACGAAGTGAGAAAACAAAGAAAAGAAAGTGAGAAAACAAAATAAGAAAAGAAAGTGAGAAGAAAACGACGAAAAGAAAGTGAAAAAAGAGAATGAGGAAAAAAGTGAAATGAAAGAGAAAAGGAAGTGAGAAAAGTGAGAAAAGAAAGGAAAAACCTGAGAAAACAGTGAGAAAACCAAGTGAGAAAACAAAGTGAGAGAACAAAGTGAGAGAACAAAGTGAGAAAAGAAAGTGAGAAAAGAACGTGAGAAAAGAAAGTGAGAAAATAAGTGAGAAAGGAAAGTGAGAAAAGAAAGTGAGAAAAGAAAGCGAGAAAAGAAAGTGAGAAATGAAAGCGAAAAAAAAGATAGTGAGAAAAGAAATTGAGAAAAGAAAGTGAAAAAAGAAAGGAAGGAAAAGTGAGAAGACAAAGTGAGAAAACAAAGAGAGAAAAGAAAGTGAGAAGAAAACGACGAAAAGAAAGTGAAGAAAAGAGAATGAGGAAAAAAATGAAATAAAAGAGAAAAGGAAGTGAGAAAAGTGAGAAAAGAAAGGAAAAAACTAAGACAGAATGAGAAAACAAAGCGAGAAAACACAGTGAGAAAACAAAGTGAGAAAACAAAGTGAGAGAACAAAGTGAGAAAAGAAAGTGGGAAAAGAAAGTGAGAAAAGAAAGTGAGGAAAGAACGTGAGAAAAGAGTGAGAGAAGAAAGTGAGAAAGGAAATTGAGAAAAGAAAGTGAGAAAAGATAGTAAGAAAAGAAAGTGAAAAAAAGAAAGGAAGGGAAAGTGAGAAGACAAAGTGAGAAGAGAAAGTGAGAAAAGAAAATGAGAAAAGAAAGTGACAAAAGAAAGCGAGAAAAGAAAGTGAGAAAAGAAAGTGAGAAATGAAAGCGGAAAAAAGATAGTGAGAAAAGAAAGTGAGAAAAGAAAGTGAGAAACGAATGTGAGAAAAGAAAGTGACAAAAAAGTGAAAGAAAAGAAGGAAAAGTGAGAAGACAAGGTGAGGAAAGAAAGAGAGAGAAGATAGTGAGAAGAGATAGTGCGAAAAAAAAGTGAAAAAAAGAAAGGAAGGGAAAGTGAGAAGACAGTGAGAAAAGAAAGCGAGATCAGAAAGTGAGAAAAGAAAGTGAGAAAAGAAAGTGAGAACAGAAAGCGAGAAAAGAAAGTGAGAAAAGAAAGTGAGAAAAGAAAGTGAGAAAAGAAAGCGAGAAAAGAAAGTGAGAAAAGAAAGCGAAAAAATAAAGCGAAAAAATAAAGTGAGAAACGAATGTGAGAAAAGAAAGTGACAAAAAAGTGAAAAAGGAGAGGAAGGAAAAGTGAGAAGACAAGGTGAGAAAAGAAAGTGAGAAAAGAAAGTGAGAAAAGAAAGTGAGAAAGGAAAGTGAGAAAAGAAAGTGAGAAAAGAAAGTGAGAAAAGAAAGTGAGAAAAGATAGTAAGAAAAGAAAGTGAGAAATGAAAGCAAAAAAAGATAGAAAAGAAAGTGAGAAAAGAAAGTGAGAAACGAATGTGAGAAAAGAAAGTGACAAAAAAGTGAAAGAGAGGAATGAAAAGTGAGAAGACAAGGTGAGAAAGTGAGAAAAGAAAGCGAGAAGAGAAAGTGAGAAAAGAAAGTGAGAAAAGAAAGTGAGAACAGAAAGCGAGAAAAGAAAGTGAGAAAAGAAAGTGAGAAAAGAAAGTGAGAAACGAAAGTGAGAAAAGAAAGTGGGAAAACAAAGTGAGAGAACAAAGTGAGAAAAGAAAGTGAGAAAAGAAAGTGAGAAAAGAAAGTGAGAAAGGAAAGTGAGAAAAGAAAGTGAGAAAAGAAAGTGAGAAAAGATAGTAAGAAAAGAAAGTGAGAAACGAAAGTGAGAAAAGAAAGTGGGAAAACAAAGTGAGAGAACAAAGTGAGAAAAGAAAGTGAGAAAAGAAAGTGAGAAAAGAAAGTGAGAAAGGAAAGTGAGAAAAGAAAGTGAGAAAACAAAGTGAGAAACGAAAGTGAGAAAAGAAAGTGGGAAAACAAAGTGAGAGAACAAAGTGAGAAAAGAAAGTGAGAAAAGAAAGTGAGAAAAGAAAGTGAGAAAGGAAAGTGAGAAAAGAAAGTGAGAAAAGAAAGTGAGAAAAGATAGTAAGAAAAGAAAGTGAGAAATGAAAGCAAAAAAAGATAGAAAAGAAAGTGAGAAAAGAAAGTGAGAAACGAATGTGAGAAAAGAAAGTGACAAAAAAGTGAAAGAGAGGAATGAAAAGTGAGAAGACAAGGTGAGAAAGTGAGAAAAGAAAGCGAGAAGAGAAAGTGAGAAAAGAAAGTGAGAAAAGAAAGTGAGAAAAGAAAGTGAGAAAAGAAAGTGGGAAAACAAAGTGAGAGAACAAAGTGAGAAAAGAAAGTGAGAAAAGAAAGTGAGAAAAGAAAGTGAGAAAGGAAAGTGAGAAAAGAAAGTGAGAAAAGAAAGTGAGAAAAGATAGTAAGAAAAGAAAGTGAGAAATGAAAGCAAAAAAAGATAGAAAAGAAAGTGAGAAAAGAAAGTGAGAAACGAATGTGAGAAAAGAAAGTGACAAAAAAGTGAAAGAGAGGAATGAAAAGTGAGAAGACAAGGTGAGAAAGTGAGAAAAGAAAGCGAGAAGAGAAAGTGAGAAAAGAAAGTGAGAAAAGAAAGTGAGAACAGAAAGCGAGAAAAGAAAGTGAGAAAAGAAAGTGAGAAAAGAAAGTGAGAAAAGAAAGCGAGAAAAGAAAGCGAAAAAATAAAGCGAGAAAAGAAAGTGAGAAAAGAAAGTGAGAAACGAATGTGAGAAAAGAAAGTGACAAAAAAGTGAAAAAAGAGGGGAAGGAAAAGTGAGACGACAAGGTGAGAAAAGAAAGTGAGAAAAGCAAGTGAGAAAAGAAAGTGAGAAAAGAAAGTGAACACAAAGTGAGAAAAGAAAGCGAGAAAAAAATTGAGAAAAGAAAGTGAGAAAAGAAAGTGAGAAACGAATGTGAGAAAAGAAAGTGACAAAAAAGTGAAAGATAGGAAGGAAAAGTGAGAAGACAAGGTGAGAAAAAAAAGTGAGAAAAGAAAGTGAGAAAAGATAGTAAGAAAAGAAAGTGAGAAATGAAAGCAAAAAAAATAGGAAAGAAAGTGAGAAAAGAAAGTGAGAAACGAATGTGAGAAAAGAAAGTGACAAAAAAGTGAAAGAGAGGAAGGAAAAGTGAGAAGACAAGGTGAGAAAGTGAGAAAAGAAAGCGAGAAGAGAAAGTGAGAAAAGAAAGTGAGAAAAGAAAGTGAGAACAGAAAGCGAGAAAAGAAAGTGAGAAAAGAAAGTGAGAAAAGAAAGTGAGAAAAGAAAGTGAGAAAAGAAAGTGAGAAAAGAAAGTGAGAAAAGAAGGCGAAAAAATAAAGTGAGAAAAGAAAGTGAGAACAGAAAGTGAGAAACGAATGTGAGAAAAGAAAGTGACAAAAAAGTGAAAAAAGACGGGAAGGAAAAGTGAGAAGACAAGGTGAGAAAAGAAAGTGAGAAAAGAAAGTGAACACAAAGTGAGAAAAGAAAGCGAGAAAAAAATTGAGAAAAGAAAGTGAGAAAAGAAAGTGAGAAACGAATGTGAGAAAAGAAAGTGACAAAAAAGTGAAAGAGAGGAAGGAAAAGTGAGAAGACAAGGTGAGAAAAGAAAGTGAGAAAAGAAAGTGAGAAAAGATAGTGAGAAGAGATAGTGAGAAAAGAAAGTGAAAAAAAGAAAGGAAGGGAAAGTGAGAAGACAAAGTGAGAAAGCGAGAAGAGAAAGTGAGAAAAGAAAGTGAGAAAGGGAAGTGAGAACAGAAAGCGAGAAAACAAAGTGAGAAAAGAAAGTAAGAAAAGAAAGTGAGAAACGAATGTGAGAAAAGAAATTGAGAAAAGAAAGTGAAAAGAGAAAGGAAGGAAAAGTGAGAAGACAAAGTGAGAAAAGAAAGTGAGAAAAAAAAGTGAAAAAGAAAGTGAGAAAAGAAAGTGAGAAAAGAAAGTGACAAAAGAAAGTGAGAAACGAAAGTGAGAAAAGAAAGTGAGAAAAGAAATTGAGAAAAGAAAGTGAAAAGAGAAAGGAAGGAAAAGTGAGAAGACAAAGTGAGAAAAGAAAGTGAGAAAAGAAAGTGAGAAAAGAAAGTGAGAAAAGATAGTAAGAAAATAAAGTGAAAAAAAGAAAAGAAAGTGAAAAAAAGAAAGGAAGGGAAAGTGAGAAGACAAAGTGAGAAGAGAACGTGAGAACAGAAAGCGAAAAAAGAAAATGAGAAAAGAAAGTGACAAAAAAGCGAAAAAAAGACAGTGAGAAAAGAAAGTGAGAAAAGAAAGTGAGAAACGAATGTGAGAAAAGAAAGTGACAAAAAAGTGAAAGAGAGGAAGG
Source organism: Convolutriloba macropyga (assembly GCF_964194025.1). NCBI lineage: Eukaryota > Metazoa > Xenacoelomorpha > Acoela > Convolutidae > Convolutriloba > Convolutriloba macropyga. The sequence continues at coordinate 17,085,260 of NC_134471.1, read as the reverse complement.
AAAAGTGAGAAGACAAAGTGAGAAAAGAAAGTGAGAAAAGAAAGTGAAAAAGAAAGTGAGAAAAGAAAGCAAGAAAAGAAAGTGAGAAAAGGAAGTGAGAAAAGAAAGTGAGAAAAGAAAGTGAGAAAAGAAATTGAGAAAAGAAAGTGAAAAAGGAAAGGAAGGAAAACTGAGAAGACAAAGTGAGAAAAGAAAGTGAAAAAAGAAAGTGAGAAATGAAAGCGAGAAAAGAAAGTGAGAAAAGAAAGTGAGAAAAGGAAGTGAGAAAAAAAAATGAGGGTACCCGGCACGGATTCGATCCCTTGCCCCTCAGAATAGCAGTCCTCCATCTTACCAACCGCACTATAACGACTACAAACCACCGTTTCTCACAATTGCTTATATCGTATCAATAACATATTTCAGATTGAGAGCATTTGAGATCACACAAAAATCAAAAAGTAAAGCGTGAAAAGATTACTTGAAAGCTAAGATTGTCCTTGATTAGGGCAGAATCTGTAAAACTAAAACTTTGCAGAAAAACACACGTTTACAATAAGAACTTCAAACTTAGTTCGAGAGAATTTAAGAAACACGTAGTACCCAGGACAGTAAATCCTCCCTCTGGGCGAGCATACTTTTAAGCCCACTTAGCCTCGTGGTAACTGCACCTGACTAACAGTCTTTTGTCCCGGGTTCGAGTCTCACCCATCTACTTTGAGCCTTTTAGGTCATTGACCTCTCTCGATATGTTCACTTAAACATGCTACTCAATGCGGCTCTTAAACATGCGCTTCGAGAGGCCCCTTAAACATGCAAAAATTTTGTCCCACTTTAGAGCTCACGCGTTTAATATATAGGAAGGATAACGTCCACTAAACCAATCAGATATGAATTCGTGCACAAAAAGCTCATACGCTTGTGAATTTAAGCACACAAAACCCATGTTCTCGGACACTTAAATGTTTTAAATCTGCACCCTCGTTGGGATCAAGTACTAACTCGATGCCTCAAAAACCGTAGTCGAATATACACTTTCTGTGTTATATACTTGAAAGCGTTGTGTCAAATAATTACATGTCACTTCAACATTCACAATCAAGAAAAAGTACTCAGTACATTTACGTATCAAATGATTACCTGATAATTTTTCTGGAACTTTCCGACTGGTGTGATGATAGTGACGTTCACAATCTAAACAACAATTATCCCTCAATCGAAACCCAATCCAAACTTTACGGCGATTCAATTAAAAATTATTTTCATTAATTCGCTCGTTGTCTCTTGTTATGACTTAAACAAACCGTCCAGTAGTTTCCATAAAAAACATTACGTAGCATCCTCTAAAAGTTTACTTTAAACTTAACATTCACAATCATTTAGAATTCTTCCCTACGTTTCATACTTTACTTAAATGTTTTACTTTACCAGCACTGGAATGCTTTCATAGCTACTGTCCAATCTCTCGCTATGCATCAATATGAATGGCGAAGACAGTGCAAGCTGAACAGAATCGAGGATCAATTTTAAATTTGGCTCATCTGGAGCATCTAGTACGCACGTAATTTATCACTTTTCCGAACAATAACATCGAGTTGCGTAAAAGTGATTTTTAGAAGTCACGAAATTCGACGTCTAAAACATCATATACAAAAGCAATTTCCTCCTGGATCAGAAACTACTGAGTTGAACTAATACTACTCACGAGGTCTTCTATGTTGCCGTAAGTGTTCTTCTTCATTCCTGAGGCCCTGGTGGAAACCCATCCTCCGAGAGTAGAGAATTCAAATGAGTCTGGCTCGTGTCCCACTGTATAACCACGTTTGCGCAGCTATAATAAAGAAAAAAGAGGCTGACTTGCAAGACACAACCGACAACCTGTCTTGCAAAAAATAGTACCAAAAGAAACAACTGATGAAGGATTGATCAAAAGCAACATTCATTTAACTACGAAACCGAGCTACTTTCGCAAAGCGCAAGTTCTGTAAAACTACTTTCCAAAAAAAATTAACTTTAATCGGCTTGCGGTTTCGAAATTTCAAAAGACTTGAATTTCGAAGAATAAAATTTCAAAAAGAATTTAAATTATTGCATACTATCGTAAAACTTCAAGCTTCATTGCCAGTTTACAATATTACAGCTCTACAATGATCTATCTTCTTGGTCTCAAAAATGTGCTATAGTGACATTTTATACAACTTGAGAATAATCAGTTTTTCGGAAAAAATGTTCGATTCCCAGAAAGTAAGTAATCAATTATTATTAACCAAAATGAAAATAAATACGTACAAGAGGGTTCGTGTAGTACGGTGTGTTGCACAGAAAGTTGCAACAACCAATATTAACCTTGCAACAACCAAATTAACATAGAAGCTAATATTTGATTCCTACAGCATCGAAAATGTATTTTCATATCGCTTGTTTTCCCTAGATTTTCGAAAAGAATAAAATAGACACAATAAATAGATTTGCGAATAAAATAAAATAAATACAATAAACAGTCATTGAATACAACTAAAACCATAAATTTTTGATATTCAACATTTTAATAGTTTCCTAAATCTGTTCTTCAATGACCTTATATAACTATTTAAGTCCATTAACTTCTTAGGCTTTGATTTTGAAATCTTTGTAACTTGAAGAAAAAGCCGTCTGATTTTCCAATGTGTTTTCTATTCGAATCATTCAACGCATGAATGAAAGGTGGCGAATCATTTCGAAAGGCGGTAAATTTTGATAACTTTCATATATTTGACACCATAAGTGCATATGTTGTTCTATGTTCCAACGCTGATCTATCAAACATAGGCTCATAAAAACATGTATTGGTACTTTCTGCATAGAAAATAACTGAACGCTTCAAAATGAAAAACTCTCGAGCACCATCACAGCAATGGCAAAAAAGTCAAATTGTAAGAAAATAGTTTAGACGGATCTCGCCGGTTGAATACATCATATAGAGCCACAGGACTAACGATTTTCGCTTGAGTATTACAAATGCGGAGGTTAAAGTCATTAAAAAAGCTCAAAGTCATTAAAAAAGCGAAAAGAAATCATAATCAATAATTTTCTATCTTTTTAATGAATTTAGAAACTCACAGCACCCAAACGAGAACAAGATATGAAAATACATTACTTCGTTTTAAAAGGCGCACAACGAATCGAAAACTAGCTGTTTATATTGAACTTTCTTTGTCATATTCATGTTAGTTCTGACTACGAATCAGAGCTTTTAAACAAAATCTTTTATTTGAGCTCAAAAGGACAAATTATCAATGCAGCATGAAAATTAAATCAAAATGCTTGGAAAGCAGTACAATTTTTTTTAAAAGCAATTTCATGTTAGTGCGCTCGCTGGTACCGGAGATTCTCAATAAAGCTCTTAATTTAGAAAAAAATGGTTGCCACAGCGACTTATAATTAAGGTTTTAACAAATTATAATGAGAAAGCGTTGCAACCTTTGGCGCTAAATAAATTGGTATCGCAAAACAATTAACTGAAAATAGAAGAAATATAACTTTAACAAAAATAGGTCACCTATTTTAAAACATCAGAGGTCACCTATTCAAAAACATAGCTGTTAGATTGCCAGAAAATAGCCGCAACAGATTCGTAGATCTGCAATCTCAAAAAAATCAATAAAAAGGACCAAAAAAATTCGTCTTTTCATTGAAGGCTGATATGTTGTATTTTGATTTAAAATCTGTATAAGTTTTCAGTGCTTCTATTAGCTGCTCTCAAATAACCGTCAATTAGAGTGACACACACCCATTTGACCTTATCTCTTTGAATTAAAGTAAATAAAAAACAATTTTAAAGAGGAGTCATTTTTGAGAGTGAGGTAAGTCAAGTGTGACCAAAAATTTAATCGCGCGAACGAACAAAAAACTCGCTCCCTTAAGAGCGAAAAAAGAAGTCACTCACGCACTTCAGTTAAAATTGCATGAACAAATGAACAAAAAGCAGATTTGAAATGTTTGTGACGTCATATGATCGTAAAAAACCTTGAAATAAAAAACATAGCCGGAAGAATTCCGGAATCGACTCGATGTGTCAAAACTTCACAAAGAAACCAAAACTGAAGCTGAAGCCATTAAATTTTGCATTAAACCATTAACTCATTACCTCCCCAGGTCTGTTCCAAAAATTGGTGAAATTTACACCACTGTCACCAAGAGAAACAAAATGCAGCAAAATTTTATACTATTGAAAACGTTTGGTAACGTTAGAAAGTCCAAAATAATTAGGATGATCAAAATAATAATAGGTTGAAATACTGACAGAGCTATCAATTGCCCTCAAATAATTTATGATTCTAACCTCAAAAAATTCGCGAAAGCAAACGGCAGATAACAATCTTAGAAACTAAATTAAACTTTTCAAAAAAGAATGCTCAAATTCAATCAGAAAACCACTACAATTAGATAAGTTATTGCTGCCTCTATTAGCTGCTCTCAAATAAACTTTTAGAGTGACACACACCCATTTGACCTGATCTCTTCGAATTAAAGTAAATAAAAAACAATTTCAAAGCGAGGAGTCATTTTTGAGAGTGAGGTAAGTCAAGTGTGACCAACAATTTAATCACCCGAACGAACAAAAAAACTCGCCCCACTAAGTGCGAAAAATGACGTCACACACGCACTTCACTTGAAATTGCATGAACGAAAGAACAAAAAGCAGATGTGAAGTGGTTGTGACGTCATATGGTCGTAACAAAAATCGCGACGACGAAATAAAAAAAAACCAAGAGAATGCCAATAATAGCCCAAGCTATCGCTGTGCAGCTATTAAAAACATCAAGAAAATTATTGTTTGGGTCTAAGTTGGTGTTGGATTTCAAATTTAGCCAATAAACGGAAGATAAGTCCACGGCAAAAAAACAGCAAGTAAGACTTAATATTCAATACTTTCAAGAACCTGAGCCCCTTGCTTTCGACTACCAAAAATTCCCTGATCGCTAACAAAAATTTATTTTCAAAGCAGACAGAGCTAGCTCACAAAGGTATGAAAACACTTTCAATTTCTCACAAATTTAAAACATAGCCGACATATTGCCAGAAAAGAGCCGCAACAGCTTTGTAGATCTGCAGTGTCAACAAGATAGTAAAAGAAACAGATCAAAAAAGAAACCTCTTTTTATTAAATGCTGATATGTTATATTAGGAATCTGTTGTTGCTTCTATTAGTTCCTCTCAAATAATCTGCAAATACAGCGACACGCATTCACTTGACCTTATCTCTTTAATTTAAAAAAAAGAAAAGTCAAATTCAGAGCGATGAAGCCATTTTTGAAAGTTGAGGTAAGTCACGTATGACCAAAAATTTTAATACGTGAATGAACAAGAAACTCGCTCTACTAGGAGGGGGAAAAATGACAGATGCCGTCACGCACGCAATTCAGTTGAAATTGTATGACCAAATGAAAAAGCAGATTTGAAGTGATTGTTGACGTCATATGGTCGTAAAAATGATATCCCCAGCTATCGCTTTGCGCCTTTTAATAAAAGAAAGCAACTAAATATTTATTATCCATATTTCTTGCACAATCTTTTTACAATGTTTTTACGCAGCAAAGTCTTTTTCTCCCAACATATCTCCGAAACCTAAAACAATTTTTTAACAATTCTGATAAAAAGTTCTTACTTATGAGAACAAAATTATTTGTTTTTTTTGAATGACAGTGTTTGCTCTCCTACTGATTCTGAAAATATGAGAGCTAAATTAAATATAACAATTGTAAAGTTGATCTCATCTTTAATTTATCAAAAAAAATTGCTCAGCTTTTTTATTTCTAGTACAAAAAAATTTCAAAATACCATCAAATCAACGAGCAAAAAAATTATTAAATGTAGACATTTACAATGACAGCCAATACGTATTTTCATAAAAATAAATTCTTAATGTTCCCATTATTTGAACACTTGAAAGGCAATTCCCCAACAAAAAGTACCGAGGTAAAAAAAATTCGACCAAATTTTGGTCAAATCTGTTTACCAATCAATGTTTTTTGTGGTCATAGCTCATTTCTACAAATACAAATCTTTTTTGCAAAAAAACTCTTTAATGATAAGAACTCGAAACCGTTTATTAGGCACCTACATTTTTTCTAAACAACGAACATGAAAATAAAAATTGAGCATCTGAGCTTAATTGAATTTTACCCAAATATTGCTTCTGGCCTTGTATGAAAAAACTAATCGGCAAATTATCATTAAAAAATGTCAAAGTAATACCAGCAAACAAGTAAGCTGGTTGAAATCTGTTTTAAATGAGCTTTCATATGGTTCAATTTTTAATTTTTTAGGATAAGAAAAATTTTCGATTATGTCAGGAGAAAGAAAGGCCAAGCCGCCTAGCACAAACATATCTCCATTTCTAACAAAGTTAAGGCGAAATTTCTGGAAAACTCAAAGCAGTTCACCCCCTTTGTAAACAATAAAACTGAAGACATCCGCAGGAACATATTCGTCAACTGCTGATAAAAGGAAAACAATTCAAAACTCATTTTTCCGCTCATTTTAAGAGGCTTTCTCACAATTAATGTTTTGATCTGCTTTACCGTCTATAATATCAGTAACTAACGTGAGAAGCAAGAAAAAATAAGAATCTCTAACGATCTACAGTTAGTTTTCGAGGGCTTTTTATTGGTACCCATATCTCTCTCTGCAAAACATATCGATTGAGGAAACTTTTTGTAAAAATTACTAACATCATTCTCTAGGTCCAGTCCGGTGATACCACTCTGGAACCTGGCCAGCAGATTGTCCTCGTCGATCCAAACTATCTTGTTCTAAACACATGGGATCCTTTGATCCATCCGCCTCCAAATTTTTATACTCTCTTTCAACAACAAAAATGCACCAGAAAAAAGTTGAAACGATCCTTTGTCAAAAGCAACCGGGGGAACTATTGCATTTGATTACAACAGCTTGCAAGTACCAATTGATATTTTATGAAGATTAATACCAAATCTGAAAAACCCCGTGTCATGACTCACACAGTTTCGGTTTCAATACAAAAATCCAACAAGTAAAATGAGATATCAGCAGTTTCAATTTACCACCGCGAAAGCCATAAAGCATCTTACAACAAAATTAAAAAGTTCAGTCCCCATATATGCATATTACACATATATTTCACATTAAATATATCTTGACAGGATACCATTTGTGAGGTATCGACAGAGCACAGCATTCTCTCCTCTTTTCCCATCTGGAGTGCCAGGGAGACATTAGTTCCGCCTCCAAAAGGTAATAAACAGACATTGAACTTCTTGGCGGCTTCAACTATCTTCACCACGTCTTCTTCGCTACCTAAAATTAATTTCAGCTTCATTTTAGCGCAAATAATCCCCCCGATCAAAATCAAATTCTATACATTAAAATGTGGCAAGATCAGATTGTACTCTAGGTATAATTTCGTCAACAACGTTGTCTTCACATTCCCCAAGGTGTCTGTTTTTTTAACCAACTTTTCATTCCTTTATTTCACGCAAGGTTAAGTTCCGATTCTACTCAACAGCTTTTTCCGGGGAGGGGGGAAGCGTTGGTGGTAGGGTGTTTGTTTTGTTACCACTAATTTTGATAACACCAGATTGCACCTTGTTGAGGCCCTCATGCAACCTCGGTTGTAAGGAGATACAAAAGAAGATCTAACTTGGCCATAAGACGGCGTCAACAACTCTGTCAGGAAGAATTCCAAATCTCAGAGCACCAATTTCTTGAACACAGTGACCTGAAACACAAGTATGTGGTGCCATCATGAAACAGGGTAGCTAGCGCTTTTCTTTCGCGCAAACATTCAATTATAACACTAAGGGCAGAAGTGACAATTAGAGTAGAAAAATCTGAAAATATTAAAAAAACAAGTCAGATCTTACTTTCAAAATAGAATTTGTGTTTAAGTCAAAATATCCTCGAATACGAATAAAGCTTTCAACAAACTAAGCATAACAAAAATGCCAAAAAGTGGCAAAGTAAAAAAAAGAGGGCAAAAGCTGGCAACACTGAACGAACTTATCAAACGAACGAACTCAAGGTCATAAAAACAATTTATTATTCAGAGCCAAAACGTTAAACAGAATGAAAAAAGCATCATTATAAAGCACATGAGTATAACTTTTTAAGGGAGCAAATAAACAAAACAACCATGTGCAACACCAAACGCTTTATTTCAATTACAACAATTAGTGTAAATTTCATTGAAACTATATATTTAAACCCTTGAACAGATTGATCTACACTCCATAGGAAGCATATCAAACCTGCTATAAGGACAGTAGGAAATAGTAAAAAAAAAGGATAACTACGAGGAGTAATTAAAATTATTTGGAACAGAAAAACTTGAAAGCGATTCAACTTTTGCAAAATTTGCATCAGTAGTAGTATGTGAGCAAGAGTGGGGGGGGGGGGGGGTAAAATGACGTACCTATGTATAAAGATTACGTATAGCCTATATTTTCATCAATTTTCAAAGACGTACCTAAAAAAGAGAGAACAATAGACCTGTCATCTTATCATAATTAACCAGGGGTAATTATCTTAATTACCCCCAGGGAAATGCATCCAGTTTTCCGCTCTAATGCACTTCAGATAATCTTATCTACTTAACATTTTTTTTCAAGGAAATAATTTTTTTATCGGATAGATTCAGCAGGTGCACAAGCTTTTTGAATAAAAACGCATAATTTGATATTTTCTTTTCTTTCCATTTGTTCCAAAAATGTTAATTTACTTAAATTTTTTTGATTGAAAAATGTCGTTTTTTACATAAGGTTTTTGATGAAAAATGCATAATTTGATATTTTTTTCCATTTGTAGGTTTTCGAAAAAAAAAATAGTTTTCATTTTTTTCAAATTTTTGAGTTTAATTTTAAAAAAATTTTTTGATAAAAACGTTAATTTACTTGGAAAGTTTTTTATTGAAAAATGTCGTTTTTTACATAAGGTTTATAACAAAAAATGCAGATTTTTTTTCTCTATTTTTCCATTTTTCAGTTTTGATTTTTTTTATGTAAAACTTTTAATTTTATTTTTTTTTGAAAAAAAATATTGTTTTACTAAAAGAAATTTCTTTCAAAAATGTAATTTTTTACATGAGAGTTGAAACAAAAATGCAAAGTTCGATGTTTTTGTATTTCTATTTTTCCATTTTTCAGTTTTGATTTTTTTTATGTCAAATTTTTAATTTTATTTTCTGAAGAAAAAATTTCTTTAAAAATAAGTTTCTTTCAAAAATGTCGTTTTTTACATAAGGTTTTTAACACAAATGCAGATTTTGATGTTTTTATTTTTCGATTTTTTCCGTTTTTCAGTTTTCGAAGTTTTCTTTATGTGAAATTTTTAATTTATTTTTTTATTTTTGAAAAAAATCGTTTTACTAAAATAAAATTCTTTCAAAAATGCCGTTTTTTTATAGTATATCTGACAAAAATACAAATTTAGATGTTTTTTTTTATTTTATGTATTTTGCTTTGTATGGAGTTTTATGTAAAAGTTTCAATTTAATTTTCTTTGAAAATTTTTTTTCAGTATAATGAAATTTTTCAAAAGGTTTTTTTAAACTATTTCAAAAAGCGAAATTCTTAATTTTTTTAACCAATCATATCATTTGTATAATCTATCTTGAAATGAATTAGGACCGAGAAACTCTGTTCATTTTGTGTTTTGTCTAAGTTCAATATCAGTGGTCTGAAAAAAAAACAAATTTACTGTGTCATCTGTTAATGGGTCTAAAATTCTCACGTGATTAGACAATTAGTAACTATATTATCGTCACAATTACTCATAACGGTACAATTACATAATAGTTATCCACAATTACTTCAAAGTGTTGTCATAATTGCGTCATAATAACGTCACCATTAAGTCATTCTGTCGTCATAATTACGTCATTATGTCGTCATAATTACGTCATATTCAACAAAGGACTTTTCATTTCCGTCTTTTTCATTTTTCTGATTTACAGATTTGAGTGCAGTTGAGTACAATAATCTTTACAACTTCTGAAAAATATTTATTTCATCGCATCTTCCATTTTAACAATTTTTTTCTCCTTGCTCACTTCTAATCTTACGATTTATTTTCAGAGATGCCTCGAAAGTCGGACAAAAAAGAACTTTGCAATTCTTTATTCTTTTAAGTTTATTTTGAAATCCAATATGAGTAGACTTCAAAAGCTTCACGCGAGAGCTTTCTCACAATGCTCCCAGTCATTTCCTGACGATGAGAAGCTGCAGCGTCACATTGCTTCTAAACATGCACTGCCTCTCATTCAAAAGAAGAAGTTTTCATGCAGAAGCTGCAATTTATCGTTCTTCACATATTATCAACTTATTCATCATAAACGGAACAATCACCAGCATTCTGCTCCAGTGGCTTACGATGACGTTGACTTACCTATATACGGAGAATCCTCAACTCTACATAGTGAGCTCAAAACCGTCAAGCACTTCTTACAAGACTCGGTGCTTGAATTGTCTAGACAGAAAGTGCATGACTTCAAGTTAGTCGAACTCAGCCACGAAATAGTGATCAACAAATGGATTTTGTTTACCACGATTTACCCAGTTCAGCTAAAATAAACATTTCATTTGGTTTCGTACTTCAAAGTGTGCAAAACTCTGATGAATTTCGAAACTTTTACGCAGCAGATAACAACCCCGTATTCTTAAATCCCATTGTCCTCTCGGATGACTCAGATCTCAGTTTTATCAAATCGAAATTGAAAAGTTAAGAATTTCTTCCTAATCTTATTAGTCAGCGACCAGATACGAAACGGAAACTTAATTGTGTTACACATGTCACTTTCTTTGTATTTCTCCTGAGTGGTGTTCCTCTTGGCAGCATTCAGCAATCAATTCCACCATCTTTACTGAGGAATCCTTTAGTTAAATGTTTTGTTTCCGCCTGCGAACTGAAACCTTACCAAGACAACTTGTGCATGTTTCGTGCATTGGCATACGAACTAAATGGAAGCGTTGATCTACAGCAGAATACAGACAAGTTGACTCAGATGTTTCTCTCAGCAACAAGGAAAGATGAGAAGAGCTTTCCAGGAGTACATGAAGATGATATTCATATTCTTGAAGAGCTGACTGACCGAAACATTAAAGTTTACACAATTTTCATTGACGATCAGTCTGAAATATATGCTGAACTTACTCGTCGATCCTGCATAAAGCGTGCACAGACAACATCTTTGTTAAGATATGATAATCATATCTGTTGGACAGCGGACATCAACAAGTTCCTCAAAAAATTTCGCTGCTACATATGCGATCAGTTTTCTGACAGATCCTTCAACCTAGTGCGACACATGCAAAACTGCTCAGAAAACACGCAACACAAATATCCAACAGCTTATCAGTTATCAGAAACTGTTTTTGAACGTTTGGAAGATGTAAATATTAATGTTCTGCAAGGGCTGAGATTGTTTTCCATCTTATTGTATTCGATTTCGAGTCAAAAACAGTCTCCGACAATACACTCAGAAACACCGAATTGACTTCGTGGATAGAAAAAAACATGTTCACATTAGCGTGTCAATATCTTCGAATCTACTCTCCAATTTTTATTTGCAATGAAGATCCGCTTCAACTAATCCGTAATTTTGCATCCAGCTTGACTAATATAGCTGAAAAAAGCACACTTCTAATGAAGGAAAACTTACAAAACTTTATTTCTCGACTTGAAGAAAAGTTTTGGCTCGCTCGAGATAAAGTTCCAGTGCGAGAAAATGAAGGACTCGTCAATGATGAGGCAGAAACTGGCGAGGAGGTTGAAGAGGATTCCAATTCAGCTAGAAACCGAAGAGAGCTTAAAAATCTTTCGTGTTTGAGACAAGATTTGGAGAATTACTACAGTACAATCCCCGTGTTCGATTTCAACAGCTGTCGGTATGATTTAAACCTGATAAAAGAATATCTTCTGCATCATCTGTTAATAGAAAGAAAAGTTGTTCCCAAAGTGATCCCAATGGGGAACAAATATATTGGAATCAACTTTCTTGGCTTGCAATTTCTCGACATTTTGAACTTCCTGGGAGGAGCTACAACTCTGGATAATTTTCTGAAAGCGCATGGAGCCAGTGAAGAGAAAGGTTTTTCCCTTATGAATGGTTTGACAGTTCTGAAAAGTTGAATGAGACCCAACTGCCACCAATTGAAAGTTTCTGGAGTAAGTTGAAAAACCATAACGTCTTGTCAGTCGATTACGATAAGTTCATGGATTGCAAAAAACGGGGAATTGAAGAAAAGGAAGCTTTAAAGAAGCTGAAATCAAAAACAGTTCCCAAAATTGCAGAGCAAAACTATCGGGAACTTCAGAACATTTGAGAAAAGGAGAACATGAACACATTCCACGATTTTCTCAAGTGGTATAACAACAAAGACGTCGTGCCCACTCTTGATGCGATGACAAAGATGATTCATTTCTACCACTCAAAACAAATTGATATGTTGAAACTGGGCTATACGCTTCCCAACTTGGCAAACAGAATTCTCCATTCATCAACAGATGCTGCAATTTTTCCATTCTGCGAGCAAGACAAGGAATATGATAACTATATCAGAAATTGGCTGACGGGAGGACCCTCGATTATCTTCACCCGATATGCAAAAGTCGGCGAAACCAAGATTAGAGAGTCCGAAAATGTGTGCAAGTCTATTGTGGGCATTGATGCGAGTCAACTCTACCCATTCTCAATGACAAAAGAAAATGCCAACGGGACTCTACACAAAATTGGAGTTCAATGACGACACTGCAAAGTTTCACCCAAAAAGGAATTGGAGAAGTTTGTTTGAGCAGCAGGTAATCGAATATTTGCAGAGCACTCCTCCACAATGTTTAATACAGTCACAGTTCAGTCACAAAAAAATTGGAACTTATCTCGTCGATGGCTTCTGCTCTCATTGCAACACAGTGTTTGAGGCAATGGGATGCTACTTTCACTTTTGTCCCTGTCAGGAAGAAAAGCGATTGTTATTTGAAGTTATAGAGAACGGATTAAAGACACGGGAACGAGATAGTGATCGAAGAGAGTATCTGCAGGGATTAGGATACGAGGTTGTTGAAATTTGGGAGTGTCAGTGGAAAAAGTGGATGAGGGAAAACACAGATGGAGTAAAAGAGTTCGTCAAAAAGAAATATCCATTTCAGCCAACCCTTTCAAAAAATGTTCTTCTGGAAAAAATAAAGCGAGGAGATTTGTTTGGAGTGGTCGATCGCAGCCTCGAAGTCCCCCAACACTTGTACCCTTACTTTGAAGACTTTCCTCCTATTTTTAAGAAATGTGAAGTTGGACGAGGCGAAATTGGGCACCATATGAAAGAATTTGCTGAGCGACACAAGTTATTATCAAAACCATGAAAAAAAATGCTCATTTCCAGTTTCAAGCTTGACAGAGGACCAATAATTAGTCCGCTGTTACTGTTTTACCTTGAAAAATGATTAGTCTTAACAGATGTCTTCTGGTTTTTACAGTATACTCCACAAAAATGCTTCCAGTCCTTTGTGCAAAACGATGTCGACGCACGCCGCGAAGGAGACCGAAACAAAGACTCAACAGTCGTTGCTGAAACTATGAAGCTCGTAAGAAACAGCTCATACAGATATCAAATAATGGACCGTAGTTGACACAAAACACAAATTATGTCAAGGGACCGCAAGTTGATAAGTTTATCAACAACAGATTTTTCAAGACTATGAATGAATTACCAGAACAAATTTATGAGGTAGAAATGAGCAAAACACGTATCGAGCATAAGGAACCAATAATTGTTGGTTTTTTATCCTCCAGTATGCCAAACTTACAATGTTGCAACTTAAATAAAACTTATTCTCCTCTTTCTGCGATCAATACAAATATGAGTTGATTGAAATGGATACCGACAGTCTACATGGCGCTTAGTGAGGAAAAACTTGACAAAATCATTCGACCAGAAATGCAATCATTGTGGTACTGGATGAGACAGAGCGACTGCAGTGATAATTTCGCCGCAAACTCTAGCAGCAACTTTTTCCCACGAGAATGTTGCAACAAGCATGCGAATTTTGACAAGAGAACCCCAGGCTTGTTCAAAGAAGAAATTAGATGCTCAGAAATAATTGCTTTGTGCTCAAAAACTTATTGCTGCTACGATGAGCAATCAGATACAGTGAAACTATCCAGTAAGGGGCTCAATCAAAACAACATCGACGAACCTTTAGCCAAATACAGAAAAGTACTGTTTGACGAGGAGCGAGTAAATTCAACGAACCGAGGATTTCGCTTAGTCGACAATAAGAAAGTATGCACGAATGAACTCAAAAAAGTGGGAATGTCATACTTTTATCCCAAGCGTAAAGTCTGTGGAAAACGGAATTCACACTGCTCCATTAGATTTATAACTCATCTTCTTTAGATTTTGTAAATTTTTAGCCTTCTTTCGTTTTATATCTTTTTTAATTCACTGTTTACCTGACAAAATGTCTTTGAAAAAAAATCATTGTATAAAATAACTGAATTAGATACAAATACACATACAAATAATTAAGTACAAAATTTAAAAAACCTAAATACAAAGTTTTGAAAACCACTTGCATCATTTTACGGACTAATGTTTAAACATTTAAAGATTTTGGTTTTCAAAACTTACAAAACATCAGCAAAGAACTTCAAAATATGAAAATCATTTAAATATTTAGAGACTTTAGAAAATAATGCAAAATAAATAGCATATAAACAACACAATTCTGAATCTTGGAGTTTCGCCTGCACTAATGAACCAAAGTTTGCTTTTGTCTTGATGCCATATTTTTCCAAAAATTCTCCCATCGAATCACCGTAGAACAAGTTTCCATTTTTATTGGCTAGCAAAATCCAGTGGGAGCCCGGTTGAGTAGATGGATCAGTGTTGATTATACAAAACTTGTTTGTAGGTAAATATCTTAGTCGAAGATCAGCAGGGAAAGAACAGAGATATTTAAACTTTAGGTGTGGGAACCTGTTGACAACATGTAAGAGTTGTTGGTTATCCATTTTTGGTGACTGAACCCTCTTTGTCAATTGCAATTGAACTTATACGTTCACCACTAACAAACAATTCCACAGTATTAGTCAAATTGATAGCAAAGTAGAGCTCCAAACGAATTCCTGCTCCAACTACATCAGGAAAATGCATTTCGACATTGGCCTCCTGTGTTAAAGTAAGATCGAAAAACAAATGAAAATGGTTTTCAAAATCCTTGTATTGAATGTTAGGACCATCATCGTCAAATTTGAGTGCTTTCATCGTTTCAGCATAAGCTCTCACATGATTTTCCGTTTTCAAGTTAACTATAGTTTGATTCCCACGCACAATTTTAACTTGTAGAAGACCAAACTTACGAAAATAGAACGGATTTGTGTTGTATGTCCACTGAACTCATTATTCAGATTCACAGCAATATCAATCATTCGAATTGGTTTGTTTGAAAATATATTTTCTTGTATAAACTGGTTCTGTCCAGCGGGAATGATAAACGTTTTGGAAGTTCTTCATTATAGTAAAGTATAGCAGGTTCTCGCAGCAGTCTGCTTTTACAACTTATCATCCAGTTATCTGAGATTGCTACCTGTCTACTAAAAAGGCAAGCTTCCAAAATTATAGCCTCAGAGTTCAACCCACCAGTATCGATCATATAGAACGCTGAAGATGATCGCATCAATTTCAGTCTGAGGTTGACATTCGGGAGAAGCAAAGTTTCACAAGCAGATAGACCTATTGCCAACGGACCATAAAATGTAAATTCATCTTTATCCTTTTGAAAAACCACATCTGTAAATGGTCTTTTTGTAAATTCGTTTGGCTCAACCTCGTATCGATATCCTTGGCATTGAGATAGGCTTTCCTTGGTTCCTTTTGTCCCTGAAAATTCAGCAGAGACAAAAGCTTGATGAGCATAAAGAGAATTGGCACTGTGAAATTGTTCATTGTTTAGATAGACTTCGCAATTAGAGAAGAGAGAATGCAGAGCATTGTTTACCAATAATGTCTCGTCGGCATTATCCAAACGTGTTCGATCTCCTTTAATAACTCTTTCTCTGATGAATAATCGAGTAGATCGCAAATCAGTGAAAATATTACGATCAGTCTCCAATATTCGATTGTTGACTCGTTTAAGGAATTAGTTGGAAATATTTGTTGTTCATTGGACCAGATAATGGGGTCTAAAATTGGAACTTTCCCGAAAAAGTCGAGCATAGAGTGAGACAAGGAGTTCATTTGCATTCTAGCCGACTGTTTTTTATAATGATAATTGAGGAAATGATCAAGATTTTTTCTGGAACAATAAAGTAAGTTGAACTTGTCCAATAGGGAAGAAGGGAACTAGGTGTCCAGCAGCGTTTCTTAATTCTACATGGATACTGTGGAAGTTCGATTTGATTACTTTATGGAATCTCAAGTGTTCGAAATTGCGATAACTCAGAACTTGAGATCTCTTAAAAATCTCATCATTGTGGAACTCTCGGTGTTTGAATGGGAACGAGCGTAGAAGAGGACATTTCACATCACCGACTGAATTGGGTTCTACTATATCCAAGTAGAGTAAAACTATGTAATCCAGTAATATCAAAAGGGAGATCTGCCTTTGCCCTGGACTTGGTATTGTATGATCCTTTCGAATAAGGCATTCGAACAGGTTTGTCAGCTTCAATGCCCAAGTTAGCAGCCAAACTTTTGCTGAATGATACATTTTGAGATTCTCTGTTGCAGAAAAATAGTCCTCGACTTTTTTGTTGATGTTGATAGAAAATTGAGGATCTAAGTTTTTGGGATGTCGAGCTTTTTTGAGTGTATCTGTAAGACTATTCGCAAATTCGTCCATAGAGTTAAAAACTGCTGGTGGAATGGCGAAGACATGCTTCAATTTCTCATCATAGTGAAGTCATCAATCCTCCTTCAATGTTATAACATATACCGGGATATGATACTTCGACTAAAGCTAATTCCCATGATCCATCCAGTTCAATTTTGTCGGGAAGAAAATTGGTGAACGAAGCCATTGTATTTTGAGGGTAAACTTGAGAGGAAGCGTTGGATACCAATTCTAGATAAAACGAATTCATGATGTTAGGCTGTTCTGTGTGACGTTTGTTTGGAAAAATGATTAGTCAAGGTTCTTCAGAAAGTCTGCGAATTTTTTGTCGAGTAATATTTTGTCTAATGTTCTTCCTTTTTTGTACCACCACCAACTTGTTTTTGTATTGTTGATTTTGCAGTCTTCTTTACTGCTTTTTTTAATCGAAGTCTGTCCTGATAAAACACCTCCAACTTCGGGAATGGCTGACTCGATTACATCTCGTCCAATTTTTTTTGCTGCAGGTAAAACGTATTTCTTGAGAATGGGAAGAGTTGTTCTAGCGACTGTTCTAGCCAAGGCTCCAAAGCCACGCCCCCTCTGACGAGGAACTCCTTCAAAATAAGGTAGACTGTAGCCGTCCATTTTCTAGCGCGACTAATTGAAAAATGATTATGCAACTTTTGACAATTCTTGTTCGTAAAAAAATCCATCAATGTTTTCACCTTTCTGATCAACAACAAAATATGTCGGGAAGGGCGCTGAAGTGTTTATTTTTCGAACTGGGAAAATTTCATGTGTATAGTGAGGCTTATATCCTTTTTGAAATTTGCTCTCTGCAAATGCCAACCTAATTTCATCTCCTACTTGAAACATGGGCTTTGTATTTTTTCTTAGCTTCATTCGCTTGTACATGACAGTCAAAAAGTCAGCATTCACTACATCTTTGGGCGCGAACCCAATATTCCGATTGATTCTTCAGTTAATAATGCCAAAAAACATTTGGAGTTCTTTGATATAGGATAATGTGTCGTTTTCTTCCAGGCAGCGGTAAATTGAGTTTTTCATGGTTCGTATAGCTCTCTCGCCAAAAGCTCTTTTTGTTTCACTAGAAGTGTGATAATATTTGACTCCCACATCCTCGCAGAAATTGGCCATATCTACAAAAAAACTTTTTTCCTTGGTCTAACCATAAATTTTTTGGAAAATTGAGCTCGTTCTTTTTTGAACACATTTTGATAAAAACTGCTTTCACAGCCTCTGCTCCTTTGCTTCGTAATGGTTCTACTCACAGGTATCGAGAAAAAACATCTACAGTAACGAGTAAAAAGTTGATACCTCGGTTCCATCGTGATAGTTGATCCATTTGTGCAAGGTCCAAGTACCAAATCTCATCAATAAAGCGAGCATGCGCATTTAGACGGGAAAATTATTGTCTGATCCCTTTGTACTTCATATAAGAGTCTTTTGACTGTAAAAATTCTAACTTTCCATTTGATTGATTCCATTTGCTTTTGTTAGGTTGTTGATAGAACCGAAAGCTGTTGGTCCCTTCACTTTGTACAACTTCTGCAATTTGATTCTATCTGAAACTGTAATTGAACAAGTTTGAGCCAAACTGTGTCCTCAAAATGTTGTTTTTAACCAGATGTGGTCTCAGATTTAGAACTTTAAGAATTAGGAAATAGTTTGGATCAACTGGAGCGTTCTTCAATTTAATTGAATGAAGGAAAGTTTTTCTGTCAACTCCTGTGTCATCGTTGTCGACAATAATTGTATTGGCAGATGAAATTTTCAGCCGTTTGTTTTCGTATATCTCTTTCAAAATTTTCAATGTTTCAGGACTTTTCTTATAGTGGAATTCCAGGTCTGTCTTAAGTTCTTTAGGTGGACGATCGGTTTTTTCGGAACTAACTTCTTCTTTCGCTTTTTTGATAACTGGGAAAACTGTTTCTTCTTTTTTATAGATCTCGCTGTAGTGTTCCGATAGTTTCTTTTTTCTGGTCTCCCACAATTCTTTTGGAACAAGAACAAACTTTTTGACTTCACTCATTGAAGAAAGTTGAAAATTTGTTCATACAAGGTTGATATATGGAACTTTCTATTGTTATTCCAGATTTTGAACCCAATATAAGTCTTCTGGAACTAAGGGTTGTTGATTTCAATGTGAGCTTTCTAAATTGTTTTAGGAAGCGAGAAAACTGGTTTCTTTTTACTCCTGTGAGGTTTCCTTCAATCAAGTTTACAATACACTCAGAGAAATCTGATGAACTCTTTAGAACAATGTAGAAGGAAAGCTGGTTGAAATTTCTTGTTGAGATTCCGAAAGAGCTTCAGAGTATAATAATTCTGTGCGTTTATCATTTAATATCACTAATACGAGCACGACTGTTCGGTACGAAGAATTCTGAAGGAAATGAAGTTACATTTGAACAATATCTCAACAAATCAGGTGTAGATGGTCTCAAATCTATCATAAGATGACCATATGGTTCTTGTGTAGCGTCATCATACCACTGTTTTAATTGTTTTCCCAGACCCAGTTGTCTTCCCAATATTTCAATTTGCTGCACATCTCTGGGTGATTTGAACAAAACAATGTGAGTAGTCTGAAGCTCGGCATCACGTCCAGTTTTGTTTTTGTGGAAGAGATTATGTTTGATATATACACAATTTAAATCTCCATGCCTACCGGCTGTCGCAATTGCGTTGAATTTTTCCGACTTTGGAAAAAATATCTAATGAGTCATCGAATATAAGTAAATATTTTGTGCCGTCAGCGGGTAAGTTCTCAATTAATTCAAGGTCAACACCCTGAAAGAATTCTATGTCTGCAATTGATTGCATCATTGTATCGTAAATAGTCTGAAAGTGCTCATAAAAATATAAAATTCGATTAAACGAGGATTGAAAAGTTTTCATTTGTAGCATATCATTAATGAAAACAGTTTTCCCAGATCCGGAAGGACACACAAGATACATCAGAATGCGTTCCTTTGTTGATATGATCTTATTCATTTTATGCTCTGGGATTAGGAAGTATATAACCTACAGCACTTGAAAGAATAGCAATCCAAACTGTTCGTTCGTCACAAGTTCTGGCAAAAATAAGGTTGATAATTGAAAAAAGAAGAAGTATTAATACAACTATGCACTGGAATATTGACAAAAAAGCTTTTCGACAGCATGTGCGTCCACAAATTTTCCAAGGAGGTCGTTCCTGGTTGTTATTATTGAAAATAAAGTCAGCTGCGTGATTATTATGATCTGTCATTAGAGTGCAACTGATTTTTGTTCGTGCTTAGGAAGTAATGATTCACACTTTGATTAAAAGGAATCGTGGTGACAATTTCAGAAAACAACAATATGCTATACCTGTTATATGTCCCAAGAAACAAAAGTTTAATCTTGAATTAAGGAATGGAACCATGTAACAGTACCCGGGACCAATATTTAGATTTGTTTTCAGGTATCCCGTTGCATCGTGAAATGTGGCATGTACACGAAAAACTTTTGACCAATTCAAAAATTTTTCAAACTTTGAATTGCCAACTCCTATTAGTCCTCCAAAGGGAACTTCTCTGTTGATTTTATCTAGATCTACATTTTTGTCAAAACTTCGACAGACAGCCAAAAAATAAATTTTCCTTTGTATTTCCAAAAAAAAGTTGACTGATTTCTTTTTCGAACTCCACAATTTTCTCAATATTCATATCAAGCAACTGTTCTGATAGAATTTAATTCGAAAATTGAGTAAATACAGACATCACATACATTATAAAAATTTACAATTACTTCTATGCACTTTGCGATTTTGTCTGGTTTTCGACTTTGTTCAGCACTGAAATAATTTCATTGCTCATTCGATGTAGTTTCTGCAACTCCCCAATTCTGACAGAAAGGAAGCATTTCCTTCTAAAACTGTCCTTATCAGTCCCTCGAGTGAAGAGCTTGATGGTGAAATAACACCGTTTTAGATCATCCTGGTAAAATGTTCTGGTCACACATTTTCGTCTGGCAGTCTCACTCACCTCCCAGAACACATCGAATTTTGCTTTTTCTTTCACATCAGTTGGTTGGAACAAGGTTTCATCAATCACCAACTTTGCAGTAACATCCGTGGGTTCAAATTGAAGTGCTTCTTTTCTCAGGAAATTTTTGAATGAAAATCTTTAATACCCAGACCGACAGCATCAGAAATTGATGTAGAACAAATTCACTTTCGACATTTTCGCGAAAGACTTTCAAATGGGTCCAATTGGAGCTTGTGTTGATATTCTCCTCTGGGATGCTGATTCGAAATTTCCGGTTGCTGTATTCTTGGAAAGTCCAAAGGATGTTGTTGTTTCCTTGGCGATCCTCATTTGGTTTGGGTTCGGTGTCCTCAACTGTCACGTTGGTATCGGTAAACAACGAATATACGCTGTCATTATGGTAATCGAACTGGGAAGAAGGAATAACTGGTTTTCCCTTTTGGGTTCGTTTGCGGAAGGGGAAGGCGTGGGGTTTTTTGCTGTCAGCTGAGACTGAACTTTGATCCATCTGTGGCGTGAGAACGTGAAGTAAGTAAAAATGAGTTTTTAAAGCAAGAAAGGAAGAATTGAGTAAATAAGGTAACTGAATATTGAAAACGAAAAGCAACAAATGATTGAATTATCTTCAAGAAAGAGCTTCATAAATCGAACCAATGAAATTTTAGTAGGAACGAGAATTATTGCGACTTCGTAACCAATGAGATCATGTAAAAGAAGTCGTAACCAATGAGATTTGATTGTTCATCATGACGTAATAGTTATGTCATTTCTATTTTTAGTAACATCACGTGACGTGACAAATGATGTCACGTGAGGGAGAATTTAGCAAAGAACACAAGCAACTGTTAAGACTTATATTGGAGAGCACCTGTAGTTCGAGAAAGGAACATTTTGATGAAGTGATTGGTTCTGATCATTGTCATTTTCTTGGATAGGAGGAAGAATAAGGTCTTGGAAATTGGGTAGATCGAATATTTCTGATTTTGTAGAAAATGTATCAGCGTGCTTGGAGAACATGTCTTCTACCCACCATACACCGTAGTCATTTATGTCACGAGAGTACGGGAACACAATACCTTTGCTGTCTTTCAGTGGATGAAATCCTTGTTTTTTTTTGAATTCTCTCAATGGCATGAAAATAAGTGGGGAGAGAGAGTACTGAATTGTTCACCTTTTCTTCTGCTAAGTGGAGGTTATTTTGTTGGGAACGAAATCTAAATCAGAATGAAATGTCGAAAGAAAAGATGTTGAAGGAAGTAAAGAAAGTATTCGAGTATTTTGTATTTTTTTAGACCGCTGATGTTCAACTGAGAAAAAACACAAAGTGAACAGAGTTTCTCGGTCCTAACGCATTTCAAGATAGATTATACAAATGATATTGGTTAAAAGAATTAAGAATATCGGTTTTTTTTGAAATAGTAAAAAAAACTTTTGAAAAAATTCATTATAGTAAAACATTTTTTTTCAGAAAAATTAAATTAAAAATTTTACATAAAACTTCAAACAAATTAAAAAATGGGAAAACAGAAAAGTAAAAACATCAAAATTTGCATTTTCTGTTAAAGACATTATGTAAAAAACGGCATTTTTAAAAAATTTATTTTAGTAAAACGATATTTTTTTTCAAAAACATTAAAAATTTCACATAAAAAACTTCAGAAACTGAAAAATGGAACAACAGAAAACATCAAAATATGCATTTTTTGTTGAAAACCTTATGTAAAAAGACGACTATTTGAAAGAAACTTATTTTAGTAAAACAATATTTTTTTCAAAAATTAATTTAAAATTTTACATAAAAAAACTTCAAAAACGGAAAAAATGGAAAAATAGAAAATTAAAAAACATCAAAATCTGCATTTTTTGTTATAAACCTTATGTAAAAAACGACATTTTTGAAAGAAAATTATTTTAGTAAAAGAATTTTATTCAAAAAATGAAATTAAAACTTAAAAAAATTACATAAAAAAAACTTCAAAAAACTGAAAAATGGAAAAATAGAAAAATAAAAAACATCAATATCTGCATTTTTTGTTGTAAACCTTATGTAAAAAACGACTTCTTTCAATCAGAAATATTTTAAGTAAACTAATATTTTTATCAAAAAAAAACATTTTTCTTAACTAAACACAAAAATTCGACAAAAACAAAACTGTTTTTTTTTTTTGAAAAATGACAAATGGAAAACACGAAAATATCAAAATATGCACTTTTATTCGAAAAGCTTATGCAACTGCTAGATCTATCTGATAAGAAATTATTTACTTAAAAAATACTTAATACTTGAAAAAAGATTAGTTGAAGTGCACTAGAGCGGAAAACTTGATGCATTTCCCTTGGGGTAATTAAGATAATTACCCCTGGGTAACTATGATAAGATGACAGGTCTATTGTTCTCACTCTCTTTTTAGGTACATCTTTGCAAATTGGATGAAAATAGGATATGCCTAATGTTAATACATAGGTACATCCTCCCCCCCCCCCCAGCTCTGCTTAGCTACTACTACTTGCATCAATAGCACCTACTTGCTTTTCCGCTCCTGTTTAATGCGTCAACGTCTAAAACCGTCACTAAAAATAGCATAAGAAACGAATTTAGGACAAAACAATTAATGAAACAAAAAAGTAAACTTATTTCTGCAGACAAAAGCAAAAAAAATAATATGCGGATCGGCTATTGCAGAGAAACCTGGCAAAAAACACTACTCTAATTTCTTTGAATCCAGAGTTCTCACCAGAACGACCAATTGCTAGAGCTGTAGCAAACCTGTTATGTAGTTTATATCAAAAACAACGAAGTTAGTAAACACAGCAGGAAGTCCTGAATTAAAAGTTAAAGAATCAATTCACCATCTACTTTTACAAACACACACTCCGTTTAAATGGAAACATTGACAAAAACTAACGAATAAGATAGGCAAAGCAACCGACATTTCAACAACATATTCTTAAAAAAGTAAACAGTGAACAGCATTCAAAGACGTAACCGCTTATTGAAACCTGTAAAATTCAAAATTTATTGATACCACTAAGTGCCAACATGCCAATTTCAAAACAAAAAAGAACTGCCAACGCTCGAAGGACAATTCAGATAAGGTTTTCAGAAACAAATGTGTGTAAAAGTCAAAACACACCCGAATACAGACTAAAAACTCAAAACTATGCATAAATTTATAAATGTTCCCAAAATCTTCTATTAAATAAGCTTCACTGAGCGCCAGCATACTGAGATGAACCAAACACTTCCAATAGAAGTAAGACAGAGACATTTTGAGAGCAAGGGAGAACATTCTCTCTCAAATGATTGAAAGTAAAATCTGATTAACATAAGAGAAAAGCCGCTAAGCTCACAACACGTTGAAAGTATGTATCAATGAGCCCAATGCTGAGAGTGAAGTGAGCGCAAGGTCACAGATCATAGCAAAATGCCACTGAAAACTTCTGACTTAAAATGTACAGAA
The DNA here is from genome assembly GCF_964194025.1 of Convolutriloba macropyga. Lineage (NCBI taxonomy): Eukaryota > Metazoa > Xenacoelomorpha > Acoela > Convolutidae > Convolutriloba > Convolutriloba macropyga. The sequence continues at coordinate 17,060,962 of NC_134471.1, read as the reverse complement.
TTAATGCACCTATATTAAGAACATCCCTGCAAAAGCTGGCGACACTCACGACAGTATTAGAACACAGTTGAAATCAAGATCATAAAAAGGTATTATCGAGAGCCAAAGCGTTAAAACGAATTTAAGAGGCTTCGTTAGAAACTACATGACTGTATGCATAATTTTTATTTTAAAGTGGAACGTGAACCACAACCAAGCGGAATTAAAAAAAAATGCATTACAAGAATTTAAAACCGAATGGTGTTAAGACCATCAAATCACTTGATACATTGAAAACTTTAAATACTTGAACTATGCCCCAAAGCTCATTACACCTGTTATGGACCTTTTTAATGCTTCGGCCTAACTAAAATCAACACTGAAAATGGGGTAACAAACAAAGCAAGGACAAAAGTATTAGTAAAGTAACAAAGATATGTTCGGATTACTTGATAAACAAAAAAGAAGTTGACATTTCAATAAAATTGATTTAAGTAAGCTGAGTCAAAGGCATTAACAGCGGTAACTGTTTATTAACACTTAGTGAGAAAAGTTTGAAAAAAATTTTCGCAAGTGAGGAAAAATGTTTTGTTCACATGAGGAATTTTCAAATCTGTTTTTTAGTTCTGACTCTAATTTTTGGCACTTTTTCATTTATTTCGCATAGATGTATATTTCGCTAAGATATCAATTAATGACCATTTGAAGCACTATCAACGTTATTAAAGCAATTTTGACTAATTTTTATAAAATGGCGTTTTAGACAATTTTATAAACAATTTGCTAGTTTTACGCCTCTGGGAATTTTTCTGCTGCTACCCGGAGAACTTTTATAGTTGCAGTAAATATTTTTCTCGGAAAACTTGAGTTCCTACAGAAACTTAATTTTGATCTAAAAATAAGCCAAACTATGCCTCCTTTGGTCTGTTTTTTTCTATATATTTTCCGCCTATTTCAAATAATTTTTGTTCTTTTGAGATGATTTTTATCGGCACAGATTTCTATCCGGACAAATTTTTCTTGTTTTAATTTTGCAAAATAAATAAGGTATGATGCTATTGTTTTTAATGCAAAGAACTTTTTCTTAAAAAATTACGTTTTTATTTGTAGTTGCTTGTGTTCCTTAGTGTGTCAAATGCTGTTTAGGTAGTCACGAACCAGGAAAAAACCGCATCAAAAAGTACCTTGGATATCGCAATTTGGGGAGATTTTGGTCAAATTACTGTTTAATAAATTATGATCCTGTAGGTGTTCGTTTCATTTTTCTGTCAGTATCCTGGGTTGTTTTTCAGTATGCACAGCTCAAGAACTTTTGCCAATTTTGTTGTTATTGATTAAAAGCTTCGGATCTTACTGTACATACAGGAGAAATATTTTGGAACAGCAACTTGAGCCGAATTTTTAACAAAATGGTTCTTGTTTTCTTCGTTATTTTAATTGCCTTTTCTCCGACTGTTTTTACAGTAAACCGTTGCCAAGTTTAACGAAGCAAAAATTTTATTTGAGTTGAAAATTATATTTATCTTGAGTCAACTTTTGCCTTGAATCTATTCGTAAGATTTCTATTTATGTTTTATCAATCTACTTTACACTTCGTTGACGTTTTTCGATTTACACAAGTTACGCTTTTCACGCTTGACTTGTGATTGATGTTACTCCTTGTTTCGGTGGAATCAAGTTAGAATTTTGGGTTTAGATTTTACTGAATATAGAGCTTATTCAACATAATTGTGAAATCTACCTGAAATTTTACTCCAACACTTTACGAGGATACCTCCTCTCAAGGATAAAATTTTTTACATCACCGCAAAAAGTTATCGATCGGCTTCGTAAAAAAGCCAAGGTCGCATCAAGTTCCTGATCCCTCAAATACATTTAGAGGTAGAAATGATTATTAATTTTTTTAAGAAAGCGGCCTTCCAATGCTACTTTTCCGCCCACAACAGCAGAAGTTGAGTATTTAACGGCTGTTATTGTTCCGACCCCACTTGTGGGGGGGAGGAACTATATACTCAAATGAGTTTTTTTTTGTTCCGTGAATTTTGGCCGAACGATTTATTCATCGTAGAGAAATGTGCGTGGTCTCATTAAAAAGCTCGTCCAGCGTAGAATTCGAAATTAAAAAGATTTTTTTTTATTTCATTTTTTTCGAGGAGTTATCGAGGTTTAAAGTTTCACATGAACACTGGATATTTGGTTCACTTTTGTTCACTTTTACCGTAATTTTCGTTCGAATTAACGTATTTCTACGAAAAATTTAATACAAAACTAGATTTCACGCCAAAAAGTAAATCAATTTTAGGTTTTTAATAGACGAAAGGAGATAATAAAGACTAGTTCTAGTCTTAGAGGGAAGTTTAATATATAAAAAAATTCGAATTAGGTTTGGGAGCTCTTTTTTAGAAAATTTTGCAATTTTTTTGTTTTTTCACCTCACATAGAGACTACTAGACACTTTTAATATCGAAGTTCCGTTAATGACAAACCTCTTTTACGATCAAATGAAGCCCAATGAACAAAAAATTTGTTTCGTAGAGATCGCTCATGTTTTTTTTGGACTCGTATCTCAAATTTCGTAATTTCAAATGAAATTTTGATTTATTTTTTGAGGTTTTACTAAAGTTTTATAATCCTAAGGCATAAACTTGTTGACTAAAGGTGCAATAGATTTGCTAATGAGCATTAAGTGAACCTATCTAGTGCTGTGAGTGGACAGCTAATGGCTGTTAAGACTTTGAAAATAAATTTTCGAAAGTTTTTTAAAATTAGTAAATCTTATTTTTGTGAACTGTAAGTTCGTCTCAGTAAAAACAGGATTGAACTCCTTCATACCACTACAACATAAGTTAATCTCATTGGCGGCTTTATCAAATAACTATTGGTTATACGTCTTCAATGCCACAAGATTTCAAATTTTAAAAAAAATTTTTTGGACATTTCGTTTTATTGGATTAGTTTGAAATCTTATCACGTCATCCTAATATTGATGGCTACATCATCCCTTAGTGAATACGTCCAAAATATCATAGATGAAACTTTCTGAGAAAAAAATATGGCTTAAATGGCTTCAACACTTTCTTCTCCCATTTTTCTACCGAACTTTTGGATTTTGCCTGTTTTTGTTGTTGTTTTCATAGTCAATGACTTGTTGTAATGTCTTATTGATAAATTTTGAATGACAAACATCCTAGTCGTCAAGAAATTTTGGTTTTTGCCTGTATTTGTTGTTTTTTTCATAGTCATAAGACCTATTGTGATGTCTTATTGATTACCTAGGCATCATAAACATCCTTGTATTCACATCGTGGCATAGCTGAGTTTCATTGAATTCCTACCAAAGCTTTTGAGTTTAATGGCTGTTAAGACTTTAAAAATATTTTTTGTTTTTTTTTGAACAGAAATCAATCTTAAGCTTATTTTCGTGGATTGTAAGTCAGTCTCGGTAATGACAGAACCGCTTTTTTTCTACATCAGCAACAATTTATCTAGTTAGCGGTTTTGTCTTCTAACTATTGGTTTTTTTGACTTCGGTGCACGAGTTTTCATAATTTTTATAATTTTTGGATTTTTTTTTAGTAATTTTGGTTCCTTTTGAAATCGTATTACATTATCCTAATATTGATAGCTCCCATTGGCTTAGTGAAAACGTTCAATGGATCGTTGAAAAAGTTTTCAGAGAAAAAAGCTTATGGTTTAAATAGCTTCGACACTTCCTTCTCTCAATTTTCTACCGAACTTTTGGATTTTGCCTGTTTTTGTTGTTGTTTTCATAGTCAATGACTTGTTGTAATGTCTTATTGATAAATTTTGAATGACAAACATCCTAGTCGTCAAATCATCTAGGCATAATTTAGCGTATTAAATGCCTTCCGTTGAAAGTTGTAGAATTTTTTTACTTTGATACTATGGGTTTTCTCAAAAATTTCGTGGTTTTGATGTATTTTTCTTTGCCATACGACTTATTGTGATGAGTTATTGATGTCACATGAATGAAACCTATGATTGCTATTTCATCGATGCAGAATTTAGTGTGTTTAATTAACTTAAAATGTAGCATTTTTTTAAATTCAAACATCTATTTTTGTTATCTCTTCATTTGGTTGTCAATTAAGTCAAAAATGTAGATGAGCTCGGGTCGGAACATCATGTGCGAACGCACATTAACGAGCCGCCTTGTCGTCTCTGTTATTGAGAAACCAATATCTAATTACCGTGGCTTCTGAATAGCCTCTCCATTGGGCAGAATGAGAAATGAAAAGAACAGGAGTCCAAGAAATTGCAAAAGTCCGTTTGTTTCACCGGTTTGGGCACATGCTCAGGTTTGATTTCTACTTTGGGAGGCGCTGCATTGTCAGGACTGGCCTGGACTGTCTCCAGCATGTAACTCTTGAGATGAGGTACCTCCCCTTTCAAAGGGTATCTAAAACATACCAAATGCTTGGGAATAATGTTTTCAACATAAAAAGATGTTGCCCTAGCACAATCAAGGGAATACAATTAATAATACGATTGATGTTCATAATATATAAAGTTGGTGCTTGCCCCAGTTTCATCATTTTGACACGCTGTTCCACCTAGGCAACAACCAATATCGATGTAAGCTGCTTATCGACGGGAAAAATGCCTAAGAATCATATCACGTCACCATGCAAACTCATCAGTTTCGAATATTCGCATTAGCACAATCCGGTTTTATTCCATGCTGTAAAATACAACAGCAGTACCATTTATAAAATTATCCAAAAATAACCAAAACTGGTTTCTAACACCTCACCTGGTACCCTGAAACTCAAACGTCTGGTTTTCATTCAGGAAAAATCCACAGTCCTTGTAGCCCCACCCATCGAGTCGCAACTCCTCCAACTTTTGTCTTGGCAGGGCGGAGTCCCGGGTGAACTCAGCACGGGTGTCAAGGGCGGAAGATGACATTAGTTTACAAGAGGGAAACACCTACACCGGTCAGTCAGACAACAAATCAAACTGAAAAACGAAAAAAAAACATGGAAGAGGTTGGACGACAAACAACTAACAAAACAACTAACGAACTCTAAAGTATACTAACAACATGATTTGAAAACATCAGTGGAAGTCTTTTTTTGTGGAAAATCTAGTCACGCTTTGCAGTTTCCGAAGTTGTTCACGGCTGCTTTCAGTGCATAACAGAGCGATAAACAACGCTTTCCTTCCGCAGAAAAAATAATTCAACTGAACTTTATTTTACTTTCATGTCCTTACTTTCAATTAAAATTTTCAATGAAGGATAAGCTTCAGCAACCAAGTCGAAAGAATTGACTCTACACCAAATTATTCTTCAGGCAAAAGACAACTTCGGAAAATTTTACATTTATGCTATCTGTCAAGATAACTTACTAAATAGCAAGTCATTGGAGTTTCGACTGGTTTAATCTTTATACAACGCACTGTGGAATTTTGAACAATTTTTATACCATAATTGTGTTGTGATCTATATATTTTAATTGTACAATTTAGCATTCAAGAAAGCTAAATAATGCTTTCAACGATTACAGTGCTAAATTAAAGTGTCTTCTTCTTCTTGCTAAATTCTTTTTTTTGTAACTACCGACGAACCAAAACAGACTTGGTGCCATATTGAAGATTTCAGCTATCCAATTAGTTGCTAACTATTTAATTATCAATGCACAACGCATCAACAAAGCAGTGCCAGAAAGCCCCCACTTCATTCTCATAGAGTACAACATTCATGCCAAATCGACTGCGAAATGTTGAAATGGATTCGGAATAGAGTCTGATTGATGGCACTGGCTCTTATGTAAATCTACGACGACGATATAATAAACCACTATCGAAATACACGGCAACGACTTAGCAAACTTAACGATATTTTGAACGACTCAGTGACAACTGACAAGAGCAACTGAAATCTGAACTTACTGTGGACGAATTGAAACAGATGCTAACAAAAAGTGAATGTATAAAAATGCGTTTTGGGGGCACCGGATTAAATGGAATCTCAGTGGCCTGAAAATATATGTTAATAGTATTAGAGATCATACGAAATCTCCACGAAGAAAAGTGACAATACTAAAGACCCCAAAAAAGATAATAAGAGCAAAGTCAAAGTTTAAAATCTAGGAGTTGATGTTTCCAATAAATTAAACAAACTTTGAAAATTTGCTTAATTTTAAATCTCAATTATGAGATCTCGTTGGATTATAGCGATCCAGGTTTTTCAGCGGATTTACCTCAGACAAAATTTGAGATTTGTTTATCTTGTAACCATCATTTTATCATGTTATTGGACTCCAAGAGCAATGTTCTGTCTGCCAAACTCAAATGATTTCCATATTTCAACCTTCCCATTGCTCTGTTATTAGTTGAGCTAATCAACACAAATTTTTTTTCAAAATGGGGGAATACATATGCGAGGCCGGCTTTTTTCTTCAGTCAATTTTTCACTTTTGTTTACGAATCGTAGAGAAAAGAGAAACGTCATTTTGCAGCCTTTAGAGGCTAGTTTTGATTTATATCAAAACACTAAATTTATTGAAGGTTGGAATAAGAGAACTGTTTAAGAAATTGAAGGGAAAACAAAAAGTTGTCGAAATATAGGACAAATGAATTGACGATAACTTTGAACAGAGTTCATACCAAAAAGACAAAAACTTGACATAATCAACAAGTCATCGCCTGATATTCGGTGACATTTTCCGAAAAAATCAACTGGATCATAAGTCCAACTATTTGGTAGATAATTAATTATTTAGCTGTATTTTGGCGAGAAATTAGATGAGATAAAAATCTGCCATACTTTGTTTGCTACTTCTAGCGTGTAAAATGATCTCTTCATTATTTTGCAAGTTACTGTTTGCTTAAGACATTGTCCGATTAAGGTGGATAAAGATTTCAGATAAATGCCTAAAAATTCATCTGCTTATCGTTTAACTGCGGCGACTGTATAACAGATAAATCTTAAATCCCTATTTCGAAGAGAAATGAAGTCTAGCACTTGAAATTTTCGTAAATCTCAAACTGTTTGAAGATAATTGAGGTCCTTCAAGTGGACGGAGAGCAAAGTTTTACAACATGAGGAAGGGAATCGAACAACTTTGGCCCATTAATCAACTTTCGCCCATTATTAAATTGTTTGAAACCCATTATTCAACTACCGGCCAAAAAAGAAACTCACCGACCATATCGGCAGCCATTATAATCAAATATCAAGATAGTAAAATTGCCCAACAACTACAGTCAAAAACCAAGCCAGAATTCCATAACGTGAACAATTATTCTCGACAAAATTTAAACCGAAAACTTCTCTTAATTGTTCTTAAGGTTAAAATTGATCTACTTAACTCACTTTCTTTGAAAGCGTTTGTATACCGTCTAGACAACTCACCCAGTGTTATTTGTTCAGCAGAAACATGGCTCTATATAGGAGTGAAACTTAATTACCTTGTAGCATGATACGAAAGAGTTAGGGCGGGAGTAGTGACAGTAATGTAATCGTTCCTGACCAATAACAACTGAAAATGAAGCCAACTATTACATTACAAAGCGCTATTTGTAGCTATTTACTTAACCAGACGGCCAATTGATAAAAATCAACCAAAACATTGAAAACTTATAACCATATCTCTTTTAACTGATAACTCACATCGCGTCAATTAATTGGCAATCAATAATCCGATTGCTCAAATTTCGGATCTTTTCAACAATTGCCCCCCCTTTGGTACCTAGTAGAGAATCGCCTCCCCTTTTGTGCTATACTTTACCACAATATTACTTGGCCTACACTTTAGATAGCCGAATATTAGTTTAAGCGCAATTGCGGACCGCTGTTCATGGCCATGCCTCTCATGCGCTGTGGGATGTAATCCGGAAATCGCGGGTCGGTTATCGCGGCGAAGCGCGCCCACCGACCCGCCAGTCGGAAATTCTTTTCGCTTTGTATTCCGGTTCGGCTAATTGCTATACCACGGTGTATTTTATTCTATTCAATTTAATTGTATGTGCATGCGTGGAAAGTTATTACTCGTCTCTGATTGGTTAATAAATAGCTCGCTTAAATTCTATTCAAGAATAGCCCCCCCCTTTTGCAAAAGGGGGGGCAATTGTTGAAAAGATCCCAAATTTCAAATAAAAAACCAGCTCCGAAAATACATACGAAATGTCATGATATGAGGATAGCTAAATAAAAATCGAATAGGGCAGATACCAAAAGCCAATTTATTAGCAAAAACCCTAATAAGAGAAGCGAACGCCCTGTAACAAGTAAACCCTCTATCTTTTTCATTATATCCCATCGCAATGGTGACTTGTAAGAGAGCCGAAGTGAAAAAAGAGCCGATTGAAAGAGAGCCAAAATATTATTTAAATTATTAGTCGGTAAATTAAGATAAATTTTGCAGCCAATTAAATTGGCTTCTGGAATGAGACTACCAAATTTTCAACCTATCATAACAGAGTATTTGAGAAATGAAATTTTAATATTTTCTGGTAAAAGAAACTGAAAGCGAATTAATAAATAATTATCTTGAAATTATACCGGGTCATGGCCATGCCTCAGCGGCTTATAGGACTTGATATGAAACTATCGCAACCGAAAATGAGACCAATTAACCCAATTAAGTGCTTTTTTGGTAATCAACTCTCAGTTTAGTGTAATTTAAGGCAACTTTTTGCTTTCGGCTCTTTTTAAATCAAGTCAGGTTTCGGCGCTTTCTAACGTCGGCTCTTTATAACGTCGGCTCTCTTGCACGTATCTCATCGCAATACAAATTTGCGTACGTTAAACTTGATGTATTCACAAAAATAGAAAGCATAAAAGTAGAACAGTTCAGAGAGGTGATGTGAATTCAAATATATTGAAAAACCAATTGTTAACTAAAAACTGCCTAAACTAATATAGCAAACGATTTGTGCTCCCCGAATCCACCCGAACACCTCAATCTTTCACTACTTGCGTGGACATCTCATTAATTCTCATTTGTGTTTACACGTATTTGTTGAGCTTTAGGACACCCGACTTCACGAACCGTTATCCCAAAATACAGACAAATGAAAGGGCGGCGGCAGTGAAATGAAAGTCTAATAATAAGAGAAGCGAATTTCGAGATGCTTGCGAAGAGAATTTCCCATATTCAGCAGCAATCATCAAGGATACAGCAAACCTACGGATCAAAAGAGTTCTTTCTGTATAAATCTACAAATCTACAAAGGACTCGAACGAGCATTAACAAACTTCTCTTCTTGAGCAAGCGTGATTCCTAATTCTGAATGAAACAAGCGAAAAAGAATTTGAGAAGTATTTTAAGTGGTCTTGACAAAAATCCATTCCCTAGCGTTTCGATAAATTTTTTCTTCCGCAAAGATTTTTTGAAAGAGCGCGCTTAGTTACAAAGGAAGGTTGAAAACTCAATCAGAATAACTATGTGCCAACTTCGAAAGCAGAATTTGCAGCAAAAATTTTGCAGTATGAATCACCGACTGTAGTGTATTGTTCCTATTTTTGGTGGATTGTAGCTCAAAAATCGTTGGAGAAAAATCTGCCAAAACATTTTGTGGGCCGCCTTTTTTGCACCATCCAAAAATCAAATGTTTGATACGCATTCTACAAAAATAAAATTGGTATCCAATGAGGTTGACAACGAGCAAATATCAAACCAAAAAATTTTTCTAAGGACAAATTTTTGTCGCCCCTTTAATTTTAAGATGTGAGTAATGTTTTCAAGATTTTTATATTATTTGCTTGTTTTTATATTGTCCACCTACATGCTTTACTTGCATAATGAGCACCATTATCAACTGCTGTTATGGAGCCAATCTTCAGGTTCTAATACAGAAGTGCCTTGTATTGGTGTCCTTTTTTCTGTATGAAAAATATCTTTATGATCATCACTTTTTCGATAACGTCCAAAAACATTTTTTAATTACTCTCTTTTCTTGATAGGTCTAACATAAGTTTCGGTTTAAATTAAAACTGGAGATTAGTTAGTGCTCGTCAGAAGCATTAGAAACTTCTAAAAATTAAAAGCTTACTTGCAATTTTGAAAAATTTGATTGCAAAACTTAAAAGTTTTACAATAAAACGTTGCAATAAAATTTTTTACAATAAAACGTTTTACAATAAAACGTTGCAATAAAATTTTTTTGTCTTCCATCTGGAGCTATTCGACTAGTTGAATGAAAAACTAATAAAATGGACTAATATAATTGCTATAATTTAAACGGTGACATCACTATATCGCTGATTGAATCACAAAGCTCACCTGGAACTAACTAAAATACCAGGCAGATCAAGAACAGTCAAATATGAATTATTGTTGTTCCGAACCCACTTGTGGGGGGAGGAACTATATACTCAAATGGGTTGTTTTTGTTCAGTCAATTTTGGCCGATCGATATATTCATTGTAGAGAAATGTGACTGGTATCATTAATAAGCTCGTCACGCGTAGAGTGCGGAATTAAAAAGATTTTTTTGAATTTCGTGTTTTTTGAGGAGTTATCGAGGTTTAAAGTTTTGCGTGAACACGTGATGTTTGGCATGATTTTGTTCACTTTTTTTGTTCAAATTAAGATTTTTTTCTATAAAAAATTTCAATTCAAAATTACATTTTCTGCTACAAATAGAACAGTCTTGTAATTCTAACAGACGAAAGATCATAAAAGGGGTAGTTTTCGTCTCATAGGGACGCTCACTATAAAAAATTCGATTTTTATTTGAGACCTGATTTTAAAAACCATTTTTTGTTTTTTTATTGTTTTTTTTTTTCAATTCACTAGGAGACTAGTCACTTTGAAATCCAGGTTGTGTTCAGGACAAAGCTCATTTACAGTCAAATAATGCCTAATAAACAAATAATTCCTTTTTAAGGAATCGACCTTTTTTTTTTTAGGGCTCCGATTCTGAGTTTTAGTATTTTTTTTTTAATTTTGATTTTCTTTTTGAGATTTTATTAAGATTTTGTAGCCCTATGACATAAACTCGTTGACTAGAATTGCAATAGGCTTCCTAAAGAGCATTAAGCGAACCTATGTAGTAATTTGAGGGGACAGCTAATGGCTGTTAAGACTCGAAATAAATTTTCGAAAAATTTTTTAATAAAATTTTGATTTACTTTTTGAAAGTTTACTAAATTTTCGGAGTCCTATGGCATAAACTCGGTGACTAAAAGTTCAAAATCTACCTGATGAACATTAAGTGAACCTATATTGTGCTTTGAGTGAACAGCTAATGGCTGCTAAGAACTAAAAAAAAAAAATGAAGAAATTTTTTGAACAATAATCGATAAATTTATTTTTGTGAACGGTAGCTCAGTCTCAGTAAAGACAAATCCCTTTCCGTTTTGCTACAACCACAATTTTGCGGTTAAATGTTTTATCTTCTAACTTTTGGCTCCATGTCACAAGTTTGCCACAAGTTTGGCTCCATGCCAAATCGATGCCACAAGTTTTCAAAATTAAAAAAAAAATTTTGGCTAATTTTTTCGTAAATGTTTCCTTTTGAAATCTTCTCACATTATCCTAATATTGATAGTTAAGAGGAGCCGTTCATTGGATTATTAAGAAAGTTTTAAGAGAAAGCTCATAGTTTGAATGGCTTCGACAATTTCTTGCACTTTTCTACTGAATTTTTCATTTTTGCCTGTATTTGTTGTTGTTTTTATAGTCATCGGACTTTTTGCGATGTCGGCTTGATGAATTGAAGTTGTCATTGATGTTTTCCCATTGAGCATTGAGGCATAACTTAGCATATCTATTGACTTCCGTTGAAAGCAATTGAATTTAATGGCTGTTGAGATTCAAATATAATTTCTTGAAAAAAAAATTTGAACACTAAACAACATTTAACTTATTTTTCTTGAACTCTAGGTCATTCTCACCATTGACAGGACCCACTTCCTATTTTTCCAACAAAAATCAGGTTAGCGGTTTTATCTTCTAACGATTTTTCATAATTTGGTTAGCGATTTTTCATAATTTTTTAAAATTTTTGGTTACTTTTTTCATAATTTTGGATTCTTTTGAAATCTTACCACATTATCTGATAATTTACAGTTCCCATTGGAATAGAGAAGAATTGCCATAGATCATAGATCAAGTTTGCAGAGAAAACGGTATAGTTTTAATGGCTTCGACACTGTCTCACTTTTTTCTACTGGTTTTTGCCTGCATTTGTTTTCATATTCTTCCGACTTATTGTGATGAACTATTTTTGATTTAAGAATGACAGAAATTATTGCCTTCTCATGGAAGCGTAACTTATTCTAACTTTCCGTTGAAAGCTATTGAATTTAATGGCTTTGATACTACGGATTTTCTCAAAAATTACGTGGTTTTAATATATTTGTTCCTATTTGTTGGTTTTTTGAAGTCATATTGTTACAATAAATAATTCTACTTTTTGTCGAAAAATTATTTGGACACATAAAAGTCATTAATGAAAGTTCTTTTTTTAATGGCTTCGACACTTTTCTCTCTCATTTTTTTTTTCATTTTCCGGTTTTTGCCTGTTTTATGTTCTTTATGTAGTCGTAAAGAGCTTAGAGGTCTCATAAGCCTCTACTTGAGAGTTGAATGAATGAAGTTACTCAATGCAGTAGAATTACAGTAATTAGCCTTATATTTCATGATATTTAGTTTCAAAGGTTTTTTTGCTTAGTTTCAACTTAGTTTTTGCTGTTATTTTTGTCAACTTGTATCTAATTCTCATGATCGAGAGGCCCCATCCATTTCCACGTAGTTTGAATGTTAAAGTTGCTATTTATATTCCGTCGTAACTGGTGATTTTTTGTTCTACAATATGCTTTTTCATAAAAGTTTTGTTAGTGGTGAATATCTGTCTTCCTTTTTCTCTTCTTTAAGCTCATTCGCGTAATAACAGATCCCAATGATTTTCAAATGAGGCACAAGTGAACAGGCTTATTCTTTCAGTATAGCTTTAACTCAAATAGTTTAATTAACAATTGAAATAAAAACATAATATTCAGATAACAGCGAACGGTTTTAATGGCTTCAATAATTTGTTTTCGCGATTTGTTTGAAATATTTTCAGTTTTTCTTCATCTTTAGTCCGTGTCTGTGGCCTATTTTAACCAAAGCCAGATTCTATTGGCTTTGTAATTACTTTTTAGTAAATTTATTAATATTTTTTTTGAAACCTAATGGTTTCTAGGACGTTTGTAAATATTTGGTTTAAAAAATTTTGGTTGGTTTTGAATTTCACCTATTGCTTTTTTTGTCAACTTGTTACTTAGTCTCAATAATATAAAGTCCCAAATGCTTTGTAGTAACGAAAAAATTAACTTATGTAGTTAAGTTTTCTTCTGTTGTATTTTGACATTCTTACTAGGTGCTTTTAAATTTAGATGTTTTAGTTTTGCCGTATAATGTTTTTTTTTCATTTTGCTTATTTTGTTGTTTAATTTTTCTCCCGTAGTCTTATTAAGGGTGGCAGATCTCGTGAGTGCTGTAATGAGGAATGGCATTATTTATTTCATTTAGTAGTTTGTGTAACTTTTTTTAAACTATAAGATCTATTTTTGATTTTATCTTCATTTGGTTGACAGTTATGTCTGAAATGTACATGAGCGCGAGTCGGAACATCATGTGCGAACGCACATTAACGATCATCCTTGTTTGCATCTAGCCGCTATTTTTAAGATTTACCTATATTGTAAGATGGCATCTAAAGTGCTTAAACTCCTGTCGAATTTTAACATCACCATTGTGTTAGTAATATAAATAATTGAAACTGCTTCAGAAGATTTTAGGTTCACGAAATCGTCAGAAATTCAAACCAAGTTTCAAAATACAAAATTAAAATGAAACGCGTTTTATGTTCGCCAAATCAGTTTGTCTCATTTTCCCAGGCACAACGAAGAACGCTCAATTTTAGAATTCCATCAAGACTCTTGGCTAAGATGTTTTAATTAAAGCGCTCCTAACGATTCTGGTAAAGAAAAACTTTTCTATCCGAGAAGCATGAATAAGACAAATTTGAACTGAAATAACTAAACTAATTTAACCCGCTTAAACGCATTCAATGGGCAATATACGTTGCAAGCATACACTCAACGATTAGATACATGATGAATTGCAAATCAGAATCAATAGTAAAAGACAGATAAGAGACAAAGTTAGGCTGTCCAATTACATTACAAGGTCGCATCAAAAGCTTTAGACATAAATGCAAGGTCAAGCTGAAGGTCATATTGATACATAATTAATCGTGACCGATCAAATTTCAAAGCAAAATTAACACACAAAAACATTTAGTTGAAAGATTTATTGAAAATTTTTACTGAATTTTTTCACGGAAATTATGGAAACAAGATTTATGATTACTCAAGCATAATGTTAATGCTACACAGCTGCATTTGATGAAAGATTGTCATAGCGAGATTACTAATTTCTACGAAAATTTCTTATTGAGCCATAGAGTCCAGAATCACTGAGCTAATTAAAATTCAGGCAAAATAACTCCTTTCATGAAACAAAAATCCAAAAACAGGTCGTCCTCTTTGAAAAATCGAACAAAATAAAAAATAGTTCCCTTCAGCCTCGTTAATCGAAAGCAAACAATATCAACATTTAAAAACTTTCTCTGCACATAAAAGGTCAACAAGATTGCAACGTTTTGAATCAGCAAAAGTCGTACATTCAAATGGTTCAATTCAATCGGAATGCGAAATAATAATTAAATCTTTTTTACACAAACAGGAATGAGAAATTCCAAAATAATGCAAATGATAGTCATCACTCGGTGGTACAATAGTTTAGGATCAAGTCCCTCTTGATGAGCAAACAAATATAAGGAATATAACAATATCAATTCATTGGGAAAATCAGGACAGGAAAATAAACAATAAGCTGACATGAATGAAACATCTTCTTTTGGATCTTTTCCGTTTGTGCCCCCATCCCAAATTACAGAGCACGTGTCATTACATGGTAAATGATTATGTAAAAAGATTGTGCGTGCTTCTGGGGCGGTGTAAATAATATGCACCCACTTAGCGGGGGGGGGGGGTACAAACGGAAAAGATCCCCTCTTTTAATTAAACAATTATTGGGATCACCTGTAACTTTCAACCGGAACTGTTTCTTGTATGCTCCTTATAATACATCAAGCATATTACAAATCGTTTTTGTCCACACGTGAACTGGTTAAAACCAGAGAAATCGAACGTGGTATTTTTAGGGAGGGCAGACCAAAAACAGCTATCATATAAATCAACATTTACTAAATATCCTATCGCGACATGCTATCAACTTTATTTGACAACCCGTCAAGCTTCGCCAGTATAGTTTGCTGTTGGGCCTCTAACATTGCCAGTCTATGCTCTATCGAGGAAAAATTGCGTTCACTCGCTGAGTGGTTATCGTAACCGTTTTGGGTTGCACTTGTCGAGGGTTCGTATTGATACGAGGTCGTGTTAGCTGGTGCGCGTCTGAGCCTTGAAATCATGCGATAGGCGAAGTAGAGACCAAGGAATGTTGACATATATGGCATAATGGCAGCTGGGTTCCTCAGAAGATAACTCGGTGCCAGACATATCAGGCTGATTAGCAACATAACGTTGTCAAAGCACCACACGGCACCTTGAAGGCGATACGTAATAATTATTAAAATAGTGAAAAGAATAGAAATGACGTAGGATGATATATTCAACAGGATCAACATGATAAGGCTCAGAAAGGATAAGAGCATCGCAGTTATGACAAAATCGATGTTCTGCACAAACGTCAGTTCCGCCTTGCCTTTGATATTGAACATAGTTTGATACAAGCTTTGCATCTGTCTCTTAACGTCTGGAACCGCTTTAACCGACTCCATTCTTAGATGCAACCAGTATAGAGGTCCAGCCATGTGTCTTCGAATAAAACTCCATAACTCCGATTCCCCTGACTGTTGTCCTGGAGCTCCATAGGCAATTCCAAGGAAAAATATAAGGAACATAATTCCTGTCATTATGAGCTTCAACCGTACGCTCATTTTGAGTAAAACGCTCTCTTCTAATTTATTAAGTTATCTATACTATCTGAAACAGTCAATTTTTGTCAAATGTTCACTATAAATTAATTTAATGTAATGATTTCTTGATATTTTAAGTAGAACAGTAAACCGCAAAAGATTAATAAATAGACGTGTCAAAGTTGCTAGATCTACGTCACAAGGTTCCGAAAGATATAATGACGCATGCACTTATACCAATAGCAGAGATTATAATAGTGCAGAAAATCATACAACTGAGAAAACAACGTATTTCGCATCTTAAAAGCCGAAAAATGTGTCGTAATTTATAGCACTTTCAAACAGAAAGTGAACAGATCATAAAAACTAATATCCGCATATGTAATTTCGCACAACTAGCTCCGACCCTCACTCTAAGATAAATAAAAAAGATGTTGACATCACTCGAGCTTAAATTTCAGCAGCAAACCAAAAGAAGGTTCTGACGTTGACTTCCGCTCATCAACAGCTTTAAATTAATGGTTGGTTTATATCCGCATTTAAAGAGCAGAATTAAAGATTCAGACCTTTCTAAAAGCAGTGCCAATTTGTCGCTCAGCTTCTAGCTTTGAATATCTTCTAATTTTAACAAGGAAGCTCGGCATTGTGCATTCGCACATAAAGTTCCGACCACCCTCATCTACATTTTCCACTTAATTGTCTACCAAATGAGGAATTAAAAAAATATTAACATATCAACATATCGTTCAACAAACTACAAAAAGAATGAAACAATCCAACTTAGAGGGCCGATGAGACCTGTGACTACCATAATATGACTACCAGAAAAGACGGCGATAAAAATCAAATAATTACAAATAATAATTACGACCAAAACTCGTTGTCCATTTTTTTGAAAACCATTAACAAAATCAAAATGGCATCAGATAAAATTTATACTAAAGAAGATTAACCTGTTCTTCATTAGAAAAAAATATAGGACATTTTCTCAATGTTACTTGGTAACTGGTAACAAGTCGACAACAAATGAGCAAAAGGGGCAAAGTTTAATAAAATGTTGCTTTTTATTGAAAAGAATTGATGCTAAACTGATAAGAAACCTTATGCAGCAAATGAAATAATTGAGAGATTCTTTTATACACAGTATTCTTTTCATTATCCAGGATATGTCATACGACCACAAAAAGAACGACAAATACAGGCAAAAAGATAAGATTGCACAAAAATTTGCACCAAAACGATGTCACGGCCAATTAAACATTAAGCTCTTCACTGAAAACATTAAAAATTCATGATTGGGCATTTTTTGAATGACCAGAGGACCTCCCATTATTGTCATGACGTGAAAAGAAAACAAAAATGAGCGAATATGCAAAAATCACGAGTATTTTATGAAAACTGGTTGTACCAAGAACAAAGACCATTTGAGGAAAATTAAACCGTTATAGAGAGCAAATTGTAGTTCAATAGAAAATAGTTGTGACTTGTCTATAGAGATGAGAAGCTACAAGTTAACAGAAATAAGATTGGCAAATCTGAGAAATGCACTGTCTTTTTAAAAAAACAAATATTTTCAAAATTTATAGCCAACATAAGCTTTCAACTAAAAGAGTAAACAGTTTATCTTGCAATTTCATCAAAAACTAATTGCGCCTGTTAATAGTGAGAGTAAGTCATAAGACTAAATTAACCTTAAATACAAGCTGAACTACAAAATTTCACAAACAATTTTAAGAAACCAGTGTTGAAGCCATTAAAATTTTAAAATATTAACCCCGAGAAAATTATATCTTCATTTGCGTCGCCTGTGAACATCATGAAGTTTTTTTGTAAAAACGACTATCTCAAAACGACAGCAAAAAAAAAAACCACAAAAAATGAAACGCATCAAAAAATTAAATTCTTCTGAAACAAATTGTCTAATCCCTGAAAACGTTTAACAAACAGAATTATTGTTTGCTTCATTTAACGCCAAAATTTTAAATCCAGAAGGCTTTTATAGGGCTCCGAGTTTCAACTAGCTCTAATTTGGAGTTTAAAGAGATTAGGTCAGCGGTTTCTAGGTCTTCACATTCGGCAAATTAAACAAAGTGCATATTTTGTGCTAATTTTTAATGAAAAACGTCTGAATTTTGAAAACTTTATCAAAATCTTTAGCCAAAGAAACTCAAATGCTTCAACCCAAACAATTCAGCAACGCTCTTCTGTCGCTAACGGTAACAATAACACTCTGCGGTTAAAAAATTTAACTTATTTTAAATTATATTAGCAAAATTCTGCCAAATCTTAGCAAAAAAATACTGAAAATTTGAAGAAAAACTGTCGAACACTCACAAAATTTTAAACCTCGATAACTCCTTGTAAAAAAAACGAAAATCCCAAAAAAGTTTTTAATTCCATTTTCTAGGATGTACGTGCTTTTTAATGATACCACTCACAACTCTCTATGATGAATACATCGATCGGCCAAAGCTGACAGAAAAAAAACATTTGAATACAGAGTTCCTCCCTCCCCACTAAAATGGGGGTCGAAACAAAAAATGAATAATACAGGAACCGATAACGAATAGTAAACAATAAAGGCGGCAATTTCGTAATCAAAATACATTTTGTGCATTTAATTTCTACAACCTCAGCTCAGTTACGAAATCGACAGCAATGATTTTCATTTGTCTGAATTACATCTAGGACCAACAGCAATAGACAAATTGACCAAATAATTTTTCCATCTTCACTTAATAAAGCGAAGGCTAAATATTTAAGGGTAAGTAAAATCGAACCTTCCACCCATTCATTCAAATCACTGATTTTATAAAGGAAATCTCAAAAATAAAAAAGTTTCATAGTTTTAAGATGAACTTCTTTATGTACGAACACTTTTAAAAACCAAAATTTGTGTGAAAGAGTTTAGTCTTGTCAAAGTCGTTAAAGCCTGCAACATTGATTTAAAAAAGATAAATTCTTGAAAAAAATGCTTAATTAAAAAAAAAGACAATGAGAGCCATACTTAATGAGATTAAGTGACAAAACAACAAAAAAAACTACAAAAGGGCAAAATCCAAAAAAACTGATATTTTTCAAAGCAAGTGATGTCAAAAGTATGGACAACTGTTCGATACGAAAAAACCCTTTGATTTTGGTCAAAATGGGACAAAAAACATTAGGCAGATTAGATCAACTGGCTCTAAAAGGGAGGTAGTTTAATATTACGAAACAATCACCAAGACTTCGTTAACGAAGATTCGTGAAATTTAATTAAAAAGCTCTTAAAAATTTATCTCAACTGTTGGTTCTAGCTTATATCACGAATTACCGAACTGCCCTCATACTAGCAACTATCCACTAGAGCTCTATATTACATTCAGAAGATATTTTGAACTCCTCGAAACATGCAGTTATGACAATGAATTGGAGACTGGCGTTCCATTGAAACGTCAATATTGTGGAACCTACTTCTGAATTTGAAATAACGTCAAAGATTGCATTTAAAGCGTCACTTGGGACTATCACAATGAAAGAATTGCCCCAGTCGAGTGAGCCGGAAATTAAGTCAAGTACTTAAGTCACTTTCTTCCCACAAGAGGTAACTAATGGGTTAATCCGCTCCCGAGCCGAAACCAATCTTGTGCAGGCAACCTTTACCTTGTTCGGAATCAGTAGTTAGTAGTAGCTTGGTTGATCATTTGGTGACTATTCCGCAACCACAGTAACTCGCTTGGTAGAGCTCTGAATTAATTCAATCTCTATGAACTTCAAAAATTTATTGAAATCAAACAAACGCATTTGAAATTGGAATCCAGACTTTTACTTAATACAATAGACTAGTATAATAGGCTGAACAGAATTCACGTACAAAAAAACGCTACGAGGAAACAGGTCGATTCAATCTTTACAATTTCGTACTTAAGTTGCGTTTCCTGATTTTAGATGAATTGAAAATGAGTGATTATGAGTGAATACATACAACTCAATCAACAGACAAAATTTAGGAAATAATTTGTTTCCGGTTTAACACAAGAAACCGACGACGGTCGTTCAATTTATAACAAGTCGAAATTTGCAGAACTCCAGGAAGTAAAATGCGATTTAGTTTAACAATTAAAAAACAAATTTCTTGGAACTTAAAAATCATGTTCACTTGCATTTCTGGAGTTTTCAGATTGCTAGCTTGCGTTTCAAGTTTAGCTGACTTACTGAACATCTATCTCTAATACCAGCTATCGGCTATGACACTAGTAATACTGGCTATCATTAGTCGCAGATATCGCCACGCTTTCGGGCAGTTGGTGTTTCCTCGTATAATGTGGTTTCAAGTGACTTTTTTGATAAACGGAGAAGCTACAAATTGAACAGCGATACTTAGCACAATACTGCTTGTGTTTCACATCAACGTGCTTACGCATATTGTCCGGTCTGTTTGAACTATGCGGGCAGAACTCACAGAAATAAACTTTAGATCCATCTTGTTCAGTCAATTCTCGGAAATTCTTTGCACTAGTTACATTGCTAACGCTTGATATCTTTCGTCTATATTGGCTCGATGGCGTATTTCGGCGCTTAGATGCAAATATGTTCTCATGCCGAATTTTTCGTCTGCTTGTTACTGAAAATCTTGACTCAATTTCAGCTTCTTTTTCGTTTGTAACGTACATACTAAGTTGTCCACAATAGCCGTACATATTGTCAATGAGCTCGAAAACTATATTGAAACACGGGTCGATCAACATGTTTGTGATTGTTTCAGTTACTGAGAAGTCCAGATTTATGATTTCTAATGGGTCAAAAATACTCGCAGATTCTGCAGACATCATTTACCTCAAATCTATACAACCTGACCAAAATAGACATTGCAATTGAACGGAAGAATTTTTATGCCTTAAGTGCGCTTCAGTTCTCAATGATACAGCAATTCATCTTTTAGACTAAAATAGTAAACTAGACTAATATTAAATATTGTCCAATTAATCAATCTGCAATCTTTATGCCTTAAGTGCGCTTCAGTTTCGAAGTACATTTCGAAGCACATTTCGAAGTACATTTCGGATCGAAGTACAGTTCAGTTCGAAGTACATTTCGACCGCTTAGCTTTGTCACGACCGCTTAGCTTTGTCACGAACGCTTAACTTTGTTCACGACCGCTTAGCTTTGTTCACGACCGCTTAGCTTTGTTCTAAAACAGTTGCTCTCTTTGCTTTTGTCGTGGTCGATAACACGGGTCAAAGAATTCAATAAGTTGAATTTTAAATTAAATTTTGAACTGAAAATACACAAAAATTAGCTTGTATTTATAGTGGTTATCTATGCGAAAATATACAGAGAAAATTTAGATTAGCTAAAAATATTTTACATGATTGGCATGTGAATAGATCTTAACTCCGAATCCCGGAGGTGATTTTCAATTTTCATCAACATTTCATGAGAATCATATATGGCTTGGGTACAATCGAGTTCATTAGTTGGAGGTCGGTGGATGTTAAAATCAGGTTTCTGTTGGTGGGAGAATTTGCTTCTGACATATGATTGATAGGTCAATAAGATAATGATAGTGCCAAAACAAAATTAGAATTGAGATTAGTTTTGTGGCCACTACTTATCGACACAGCAATAAAGTTCGTCAGGTAAGTTCTTCTTTCGTTCTTTGAAACTTTAATAAAGAAAACTTCTAAGTTTCCTGATGTTTCTTGGAAACCACAACATCCTTCCTCCTTTTTTAAGCAAGTTTGTGGGTATAGGTTCTCCAAATCTGTCGGATTGTTTTCTGTTTCTTGTTGATGTTCGTGGAGGCTCTGAGGTTTCGGGTTGTTGGTGCTCTGCAGATGGTGTGGCTGCAGAAGCTTCATCTTGAAGTGAAGGTCCCACATCCGTACTCTGAAGTTGTTGTTTTGATTGAGATATGGTCTCCTCCACTGCTGGTTCAATTTTCACATGGTCCTCGTCTAGTCCAGCAATTTGGTTGCCGCACACTAGAATAGTCCGTGCTGAGTTTTCGGGCTGTATGAAAGATGTGTTCAAGCCCTTCCTGATGATGAAGGTAGCAGGAACTGTCTTTGTCTTTTCGTTGGCCTTGAACAGAGTGGGTTCGCACAAGTCGAAATCTGCTATTGCTGGTAGTCTCACTCTGCGTCCCAACAAGAGTCCAACTGGAGTTTTGCCCCTCGTCTTTGAAATGTTGCGATGTGTCATCAGTGCCCTTTGCAGGAATGCTCCAAATGACACATTAAGGTTTGGACTCCACGCTTAAGTGCCCGCTTCACTGTCTGAACTGCTCTTTCAGCTAGTCCATTAGCTCTTGGATGACAGACGGGTCATTCTATTTTCTTAATTCCCAGTGATTCACACCACTGTTTAAGGTCACCACTTACAAATTCAGGACCATTATCAGAAACTAAAGTTTTTGGTATTCCGAATCTTGCAAAGATTTGACTAAGATATATTTTAACTGTTTCTGATGTTCTATTTCCCGCGGGAAAGGCTTCTATCCAACCAGAACCCGCTTCAACAATTACTAAGATATTGCCTTGGTCCTTAACATAACCCCAGTCCATGTGGAGCCGTTCCCAAACGTCGGCTTCTGGCCACGTAGAGACCGTTTTTCCCAGGCTAGGCCTGTTCAATTGACAATTCTTACATTTACTAACAAATTGTTGAACGTCTTGGGTAATGCCAGGCCACCATGCTATCATTCTGACTGATGCCTCAGTTGCATTCTTTCCGGGATGTGTCTCATGCGCTTTTGCCAAAACCAAGTGTCGTAGTTTGGGTGGAATGAAAGGAACAACACCTCTGAAGATGATTCCATTATGTAAAGTAAGTGCATCTTTCTGTTGTTCGAATCGTTTTTCCGCTTCTGAAAATTGTTTCCAATTGCCGCTTTTGATTCGTTTCATTATGTCCTGGAAGAGTCTGTTTGTTCCAAGTTCAGTTTTGATTTCTGCTTGGGTCACCAAATCAATGTGGGCGAAGTAGATGTTATTGATTGCGAAGCACACTCGATCGTTGTCCGATTCGTCTTCACCAAAATCCATTCTGCTCGAAGTATCTGCATGGGGTATCTGCTCTTCTGGTGTGTACCTCAGATCATAGTCGAAACCCATTAGAGCTATTGCCCATCTTGTGATTCTCGCTGATGCTGTCTTCGGGATCTCCTCGTCTGGTGCAAAGAGATATTTGAGTGGTTTGTGGTCAGTCTGTAGGGTAAATCGTCTTCCAAGAAGGAATTGTTTCAGTCTTGTGACCACAAACACAATTGCCAGTGCTTCCCGCTCTATGTTCGAGTAGTTTTGCTCCGTTGGAGTCAATTTTCTCGAGACATATATGACTGGATGTCCTTCTTGCGAAAGAACCCCGCCAATGGCTTTTTCAGAGGCGTCAGTAGTAACTGTTGCTTCTTTTTGTATACTATATGGCTGTACTAGTGGGTTAGCACATAATTCATGTTTTATGTCTTCAAAGGCTTTCTGTTGCATTTTGCCCCATGAGAAATCGCTATTTCTCATGTTATTTAAGGGTAGCATTTTTGTTGCAAAATCAGGAATCATTCTTCCCTAAAAATTAGCTAGACCAACAAACGATTCGAGTTGTTTATTGTTAGTTGGTGCTTTTGCATTTTTTATTTTTTCAACATGTTTGGGATCTGGTGCTATTCCCTCCTTTGAAATGGAGTATCCCAAAAAGCTAACGCTATCGACTGGTTTTGAGTTAGATTTTTTCTCATTAATAGTAAAGTTTTTCTCACGTAGTCGACTCATGACTGCAAGCATTCTCTTGTCGAACTGCTCCTTGGTAGTTCCATACACCAATACATCGTCTTGAAAGATCACAACACCTTCAATTCCTTTGAGTGTTGATTCGATGCAATTCTGGAAGATTGAAGAAGAGTTTTTCAATCCCTGAGGTAGTCGGCACATCTTGAACAGTCCCTGAGATGTGTTGATTGTGCATATATCTTTAGCTTCTTCGTCAAGTTCAATTTGATAGTAGGCATCTGAGAGGTCAATTTCGCCAAAGTATGAAGCCCCATGTAGGTTGTGGAAGATCGTCTCCATGTCCGGTATTGGGTAGTCCTCATCCATGACCTTGCCATTGATGTGCACTTTCAAGTCCACGCAAAGTCTCAGTTCTCCACTCTTCTTTCTCTGCCACACCACTGGAGATGCATTAGTGACTCCTCCTGGCTGTACCGGTTCAAGGATGCCTTGTCTGACCATTTGTTCCAGCTTCTCTGTGACCTTGTCTTGAAGAGGTGGAGGGATTTTTCTGGCTTTGCAGAACATTGGCTGTGTTCCTGGTATCAACTTCACATGCGCTTTGTAACCCTTCGCAGCAGGTAGGTGCTCGGCTGTGATGTTGTTCACGCCGTGCTTGGGTAGAATGTCTCTACCAAGTAGTCCAAATTCTTTATCAGACTGCACAACTGCAAGTTGTTTTTGAGTGAGCCTGCTTCCGTTCCACTCAACGCCACAAGTAAGTGATCCCAGAAGCGTTAATTGATGACCATCATAAGCTTCAAGATGTCTTATCTTACCATCCAACTGAGGTTTACCAAGCTCAGTCCATATTTTTGATGATATCACTGTGCTATCTGCACCTGTGTCTACCTGCATTTTTACTTTGCAGTTATTTATTGAGATATATTCCCATGTCACAGACATGCTAAAGACTTGTTCTTTAGTATAAAACATTCCCGTCTCCGATGCTGGAGATGCTTGCTCTGAAGAAACATTTTCTTCGCAAAAGTTATTCTGTTCATTGTACTTACCTGAATTTGGTTGGGGTCTGCTTCTACACATTTTGAGAAGTGTCCCACCTTTTCACAGGTGTTGCATTTTTTACTTAGCGCTGGACAGGGTCTACTAGAGTGTGGCTTACCTCCACACCTAGTGCACATGTTGTTGTTTTTAATAGCCGTAATTTTTTCATTTGGTTTTCGAAAGGTCTTTTTGAAGTTGAACCCATTCACATTAAAGTTGAACCCCTTCTTTCACATTAAAGGGCTTATTACCCGATGAAGAACTTGCAAAGCCATTGCTTGACTTCTGAACTGTAAGCTCTCGGTCATTTCAGTAACCGTTGCTGGTTTTGCTTTAAAACCGTCTAGTAGTCTAAGTTTTGCTTCGGGGTCCCTCAAACCTGAGATAAACTTTTTTTTACCAGCTCCTCTTCGGGGTTGGCCGCTGTTTTCAATTTTTCGAGGTCACAATAGCGTGCTTCTTCTCTAAGACGTGCTAGGAAGTCGTCGTCTGACTCCCCTACACCTTGTATAACGGACAGAAATTTAGCTCTTTCTGCCGTTGCTACTCTCTCTTCAGGAGAAATATAGTTTTGAATCGCCAATCTGACGTCTTTATACGGAGTGTTTATCAAATTCCTAGGACTCATTAGGCTCCTAAGTTTAATAATTGCATCTTGCCCGCACATACTAAGGAAGAGATTGGTTACCTGTAGGTCCTCTACAGTACCGTCGTTGTTGACCTTGTCCTCTTTCTTCTCTGCGCGACATTTCGCCACAAAAGACATAATCCACGCAGTAGCTGATTCCGCATTCTGTAGATCCAAAATTTGTCTGTCTGTAGCTGGTCTGGACACCATTGTCGTGGTCGATAACACGGGTCAAAGAATTCAATAAGTTGAATTTTAAATTAAATTTTGAACTGAAAATATACAAAAATTAGCTTGTATTTATAGTGGTTATCTATGCGAAAATATACAGAGAAAATTTAGATTAGCTAAAAATATTTTACATGATTGGCTTGTGAATAATCTTAACTCCGAATCCCGGAGGTGATTTTCTATTTTCATCAGCATTTCATGAGAATCATATATGGCTTGGGTACAATCGAGTTCATTAGTTGGAGGTCGGTGGATGTTTCTGTTTCAGGTTTCTGTTGGTAGATTGTTGGTTTCTGTCGAGAATTTGCTTGACATATGATTGATAATGATAGCGCCAAAACAAAATTAGAATTGAGTTTAGTTTTGTGGCCATTACTTATCGACACAGCAATAAAGTTCGTCAGGTAAGTTCTTCTTTCGTTCTTTGAAACTTTAATAAAGAAAACTTCTAAGTTACTTGATGTTTCTTGGAAACCATCACAGCTTTGTTCTAAAACGCTACTTACCATTGACTGACGCAATTTCTTATTTGCTTTTCCCTTTGTCTGAACTGCTCTTTCAGCTAGTCCATTAGCTCTTGGATGACAGACGGGTGATTCTATTTTCTTAATTCCCAGTGATTCACACCACTGTTTAAGGTCACCACTTACAAATTCAGGACCATTATCAGAAACTAAAGTTTTTGGTATTCCGAATCTTGCAAAGATTTGACTAAGATATATTTTAACTGTTTCTGATGTTCTATTTCCCGCGGGAAAGGCTTCTATCCAACCAGAACCCGCTTCAACAATTACTAAGATATTGCCTTGGTCCTTAACATAACCCCAGTCCATGTGGAGCCGTTCCCAAACGTCGGCTTCTGGCCACGTAGACACCTTCAATTCCTTTGAGTGTTGATTCGATGCAATTCTGGAAGATTGAAGAAGAGTTTTTCAATCCCTGAGGTAGTCGGCACATCTTGAACAGTCCCTGAGATGTGTTGATTGTGCATATATCTTTAGCTTCTTCGTCAAGTTCAATTTGATAGTAGGCATCTGAGAGGTCAATTTCGCCAAAGTATGAAGCCCCATGTAGGTTGTGGAAGATCGTCTCCATGTCCGGTATTGGGTAGTCCTCATCCATGACCTTGCCATTGATGTGCACTTTCAAGTCCACGCAAAGTCTCAGTTCTCCACTCTTCTTTCTCTGCCACACCACTGGAGATGCATTAGTGACTCCTCCTGGCTGTACCGGTTCAAGGATGCCTTGTCTGACCATTTGTTCCAGCTTCTCTGTGACCTTGTCTTGAAGAGGTGGAGGGATTTTTCTGGCTTTGCAGAACATTGGCTGTGTTCCTGGTATCAACTTCACATGCGCTTTGTAACCCTTCGCAGCAGGTAGGTGCTCGGCTGTGATGTTGTTCACGCCGTGCTTGGGTAGAATGTCTCTACCAAGTAGTCCAAATTCTTTATCAGACTGCACAACTGCAAGTTGTTTTTGAGTGAGCCTGCTTCCGTTCCACTCAACGCCACAAGTAAGTGATCCCAGAAGCGTTAATTGATGACCATCATAAGCTTCAAGATGTCTTATCTTACCATCCAACTGAGGTTTACCAAGCTCAGTCCATATTTTTGATGATATCACTGTGCTATCTGCACCTGTGTCTACCTGCATTTTTACTTTGCAGTTATTTATTGAGATATATTCCCATGTCACAGACATGCTAAAGACTTGTTCTTTAGTATAAAACATTCCCGTCTCCGATGCTGGAGATGCTTGCTCTGAAGAAACATTTTCTTCGCAAAAGTTATTCTGTTCATTGTACTTACCTGAATTTGGTTGGGGTCTGCTTCTACACATTTTGAGAAGTGTCCCACCTTTTCACAGGTGTTGCATTTTTTACTTAGCGCTGGACAGGGTCTACTAGAGTGTGGCTTACCTCCACACCTAGTGCACATGTTGTTGTTTTTAATAGCCGTAATTTTTTCATTTGGTTTTCGAAAGGTCTTTTTGAAGTTGAACCCATTCACATTAAAGTTGAACCCCTTCTTTCACATTAAAGGGCTTATTACCCGATGAAGAACTTGCAAAGCCATTGCTTGACTTCTGAACTGTAAGCTCTCGGTCATTTCAGTAACCGTTGCTGGTTTTGCTTTAAAACCGTCTAGTAGTCTAAGTTTTGCTTCGGGGTCCCTCAAACCTGAGATAAACTTTTTTTTACCAGCTCCTCTTCGGGGTTGGCCGCTGTTTTCAATTTTTCGAGGTCACAATAGCGTGCTTCTTCTCTAAGACGTGCTAGGAAGTCGTCGTCTGACTCCCCTACACCTTGTATAACGGACAGAAATTTAGCTCTTTCTGCCGTTGCTACTCTCTCTTCAGGAGAAATATAGTTTTGAATCGCCAATCTGACGTCTTTATACGGAGTGTTTATCAAATTCCTAGGACTCATTAGGCTCCTAAGTTTAATAATTGCATCTTGCCCGCACATACTAAGGAAGAGATTGGTTACCTGTAGGTCCTCTACAGTACCGTCGTTGTTGACCTTGTCCTCTTTCTTCTCTGCGCGACATTTCGCCACAAAAGACATAATCCACGCAGTAGCTGATTCCGCATTCTGTAGATCCAAAATTTGTCTGTCTGTAGCTGGTCTGGACACCATTGTCGTGGTCGATAACACGGGTCAAAGAATTCAATAAGTTGAATTTTAAATTAAATTTTGAACTGAAAATATACAAAAATTAGCTTGTATTTATAGTGGTTATCTATGCGAAAATATACAGAGAAAATTTAGATTAGCTAAAAATATTTTACATGATTGGCTTGTGAATAATCTTAACTCCGAATCCCGGAGGTGATTTTCTATTTTCATCAGCATTTCATGAGAATCATATATGGCTTGGGTACAATCGAGTTCATTAGTTGGAGGTCGGTGGATGTTTCTGTTTCAGGTTTCTGTTGGTAGATTGTTGGTTTCTGTCGAGAATTTGCTTGACATATGATTGATAATGATAGCGCCAAAACAAAATTAGAATTGAGTTTAGTTTTGTGGCCATTACTTATCGACACAGCAATAAAGTTCGTCAGGTAAGTTCTTCTTTCGTTCTTTGAAACTTTAATAAAGAAAACTTCTAAGTTACTTGATGTTTCTTGGAAACCATCACAGCTTTGTTCTAAAACGCTACTTACCATTGACTGACGCAATTTCTTATTTGCTTTTCCCTTTGTCTGAACTGCTCTTTCAGCTAGTCCATTAGCTCTTGGATGACAGACGGGTGATTCTATTTTCTTAATTCCCAGTGATTCACACCACTGTTTAAGGTCACCACTTACAAATTCAGGACCATTATCAGAAACTAAAGTTTTTGGTATTCCGAATCTTGCAAAGATTTGACTAAGATATATTTTAACTGTTTCTGATGTTCTATTTCCCGCGGGAAAGGCTTCTATCCAACCAGAACCCGCTTCAACAATTACTAAGATATTGCCTTGGTCCTTAACATAACCCCAGTCCATGTGGAGCCGTTCCCAAACGTCGGCTTCTGGCCACGTAGAGACCGTTTTTCCCAGGCTAGGCCTGTTCAATTGACAATTCTTACATTTACTAACAAATTGTTGAACGTCTTGGGTAATGCCAGGCCACCATGCTATCATTCTGACTGATGCCTCAGTTGCATTCTTTCCGGGATGTGTCTCATGCGCTTTTGCCAAAACCAAGTGTCGTAGTTTGGGTGGAATGAAAGGAACAACACCTCTGAAGATGATTCCATTATGTAAAGTAAGTGCATCTTTCTGTTGTTCGAATCGTTTTTCCGCTTCTGAAAATTGTTTCCAATTGCCGCTTTTGATTCGTTTCATTATGTCCTGGAAGAGTCTGTTTGTTCCAAGTTCAGTTTTGATTTCTGCTTGGGTCACCAAATCAATGTGGGCGAAGTAGATGTTATTGATTGCGAAGCACACTCGATCGTTGTCCGATTCGTCTTCACCAAAATCCATTCTGCTCGAAGTATCTGCATGGGGTATCTGCTCTTCTGGTGTGTACCTCAGATCATAGTCGAAACCCATTAGAGCTATTGCCCATCTTGTGATTCTCGCTGATGCTGTCTTCGGGATCTCCTCGTCTGGTGCAAAGAGATATTTGAGTGGTTTGTGGTCAGTCTGTAGGGTAAATCGTCTTCCAAGAAGGAATTGTTTCAGTCTTGTGACCACAAACACAATTGCCAGTGCTTCCCGCTCTATGTTCGAGTAGTTTTGCTCCGTTGGAGTCAATTTTCTCGAGACATATATGACTGGATGTCCTTGCGAAAGAACCCCGCCAATGGCTTTTTCAGAGGCGTCA
Source organism: Convolutriloba macropyga (assembly GCF_964194025.1). Taxonomy (NCBI): domain Eukaryota; kingdom Metazoa; phylum Xenacoelomorpha; order Acoela; family Convolutidae; genus Convolutriloba; species Convolutriloba macropyga. Next base: position 17,031,099 of record NC_134471.1, on the reverse strand, counting down.
GTAGTAACTGTTGCTTCTTTTTGTATACTATATGGCTGTACTAGTGGGTTAGCACATAATTCATGTTTTATGTCTTCAAAGGCTTTCTGTTGCATTTTGCCCCATGAGAAATCGCTATTTCTCATGTTATTTAAGGGTAGCATTTTTGTTGCAAAATCAGGAATCATTCTTCCCTAAAAATTAGCTAGACCAACAAACGATTCGAGTTGTTTATTGTTAGTTGGTGCTTTTGCATTTTTTATTTTTTCAACATGTTTGGGATCTGGTGCTATTCCCTCCTTTGAAATGGAGTATCCCAAAAAGCTAACGCTATCGACTGGTTTTGAGTTAGATTTTTTCTCATTAATAGTAAAGTTTTTCTCACGTAGTCGACTCATGACTGCAAGCATTCTCTTGTCGAACTGCTCCTTGGTAGTTCCATACACCAATACATCGTCTTGAAAGATCACAACACCTTCAATTCCTTTGAGTGTTGATTCGATGCAATTCTGGAAGATTGAAGAAGAGTTTTTCAATCCCTGAGGTAGTCGGCACATCTTGAACAGTCCCTGAGATGTGTTGATTGTGCATATATCTTTAGCTTCTTCGTCAAGTTCAATTTGATAGTAGGCATCTGAGAGGTCAATTTCGCCAAAGTATGAAGCCCCATGTAGGTTGTGGAAGATCGTCTCCATGTCCGGTATTGGGTAGTCCTCATCCATGACCTTGCCATTGATGTGCACTTTCAAGTCCACGCAAAGTCTCAGTTCTCCACTCTTCTTTCTCTGCCACACCACTGGAGATGCATTAGTGACTCCTCCTGGCTGTACCGGTTCAAGGATGCCTTGTCTGACCATTTGTTCCAGCTTCTCTGTGACCTTGTCTTGAAGAGGTGGAGGGATTTTTCTGGCTTTGCAGAACATTGGCTGTGTTCCTGGTATCAACTTCACATGCGCTTTGTAACCCTTCGCAGCAGGTAGGTGCTCGGCTGTGATGTTGTTCACGCCGTGCTTGGGTAGAATGTCTCTACCAAGTAGTCCAAATTCTTTATCAGACTGCACAACTGCAAGTTGTTTTTGAGTGAGCCTGCTTCCGTTCCACTCAACGCCACAAGTAAGTGATCCCAGAAGCGTTAATTGATGACCATCATAAGCTTCAAGATGTCTTATCTTACCATCCAACTGAGGTTTACCAAGCTCAGTCCATATTTTTGATGATATCACTGTGCTATCTGCACCTGTGTCTACCTGCATTTTTACTTTGCAGTTATTTATTGAGATATATTCCCATGTCACAGACATGCTAAAGACTTGTTCTTTAGTATAAAACATTCCCGTCTCCGATGCTGGAGATGCTTGCTCTGAAGAAACATTTTCTTCGCAAAAGTTATTCTGTTCATTGTACTTACCTGAATTTGGTTGGGGTCTGCTTCTACACATTTTGAGAAGTGTCCCACCTTTTCACAGGTGTTGCATTTTTTACTTAGCGCTGGACAGGGTCTACTAGAGTGTGGCTTACCTCCACACCTAGTGCACATGTTGTTTTTAATAGCCGTAATTTTTTCATTTGGTTTTCGAAAGGTCTTTTTGAAGTTGAACCCATTCACATTAAAGTTGAACCCCTTCTTTCACATTAAAGGGCTTATTACCCGATGAAGAACTTGCAAAGCCATTGCTTGACTTCTGAACTGTAAGCTCTCGGTCATTTCAGTAACCGTTGCTGGTTTTGCTTTAAAACCGTCTAGTAGTCTAAGTTTTGCTTCGGGGTCCCTCAAACCTGAGATAAACTTTTTTTTACCAGCTCCTCTTCGGGGTTGGCCGCTGTTTTCAATTTTTCGAGGTCACAATAGCGTGCTTCTTCTCTAAGACGTGCTAGGAAGTCGTCGTCTGACTCCCCTACACCTTGTATAACGGACAGAAATTTAGCTCTTTCTGCCGTTGCTACTCTCTCTTCAGGAGAAATATAGTTTTGAATCGCCAATCTGACGTCTTTATACGGAGTGTTTATCAAATTCCTAGGACTCATTAGGCTCCTAAGTTTAATAATTGCATCTTGCCCGCACATACTAAGGAAGAGATTGGTTACCTGTAGGTCCTCTACAGTACCGTCGTTGTTGACCTTGTCCTCTTTCTTCTCTGCGCGACATTTCGCCACAAAAGACATAATCCACGCAGTAGCTGATTCCGCATTCTGTAGATCCAAAATTTGTCTGTCTGTAGCTGGTCTGGACACCATTGTCGTGGTCGATAACACGGGTCAAAGAATTCAATAAGTTGAATTTTAAATTAAATTTTGAACTGAAAATATACAAAAATTAGCTTGTATTTATAGTGGTTATCTATGCGAAAATATACAGAGAAAATTTAGATTAGCTAAAAATATTTTACATGATTGGCTTGTGAATAATCTTAACTCCGAATCCCGGAGGTGATTTTCTATTTTCATCAGCATTTCATGAGAATCATATATGGCTTGGGTACAATCGAGTTCATTAGTTGGAGGTCGGTGGATGTTTCTGTTTCAGGTTTCTGTTGGTAGATTGTTGGTTTCTGTCGAGAATTTGCTTGACATATGATTGATAATGATAGCGCCAAAACAAAATTAGAATTGAGTTTAGTTTTGTGGCCATTACTTATCGACACAGCAATAAAGTTCGTCAGGTAAGTTCTTCTTTCGTTCTTTGAAACTTTAATAAAGAAAACTTCTAAGTTACTTGATGTTTCTTGGAAACCATCACAGCTTTGTTCTAAAACGCTACTTACCATTGACTGACGCAATTTCTTATTTGCTTTTCTGATAAACATTAATGTTCACTAACTGAATTGTTCTTTCTGCTTCCGTAACACAATTTCGATTCTCTATTTACATCACAGGGAAAAGTGATTAACAAACAAGCCTTCATGAGCCTCTCAAAGGAGGAGGCGTTCAAAATTTTTGATAAATTACAAATAAAGTTGGAGGAAAAAGATATGTTTATCAAAGATGTTTTACCAAATATGCTCAAATGATTGACGGTGGTTCAATAGTGCACGATGACTCAGCCAGGACTCTGGAGACTGGAATCCAAGCACGACCAGGAATCACGGTAGAAATGAGCACGCAAACGGACGAATTTGAGAAAGTAAGATCCTTCCAAAAAAACCGTTTCGAGGGAAGACTCGAAATTTAGTCTTGTGCAGTAGCATAATCGCTCAATTGGAATTTGATAAAAACAATTCCGCTTTATTGATTGATTGTGCTGTACATCGACTGATTGTGCTCCGATTGATTGTGCTGTACATCCATACAGGGGATCCACCACTATTGAAAAATTAAAGGTTGTTAGTATGAAAACAAAAAAATTGAAACGCTAATACAAGACGGCACGAACAATGTTCTTAAACATCATCAAAAAAGTGCACAAGATCACTTTACGGATCATGCCAAACTCGTTAAAAAATGTATTGAAAAGTTGCAACCAGAAGTGTTTGTTGTATGCGAAGTTCCTCCTCTAAAAAACTTACCGCACAACATGGACAAAAACAATTGCATTGACGAGTTTAATGAGCTACTACATAGCACATACAGTAATCAAATTTGGATTTAAAATCTTGAATGTGAACAAAAACATTAAAGAGGAAGGAACTTGTATCGATCAAACAGACGACAACAACGTTGGATACAACTATTTATTCTTTGATAATGTGCACCTTAACCATCGATTTGGAGTCCCGTTGCTAAAAAATTGGATGCTGTCGCATTTGTTACTTAGCTCAAACGGTAGAGTAGACAACAACGTTCCATCTAAAAATAAAGTACAAACACATATACAGGGCCGCTTGATCCGTTATATGGCTCAAATGTTTGGCAACACCAATATAATCCAAATTATGCTACAAATGCCTCACAGGCTCAGTATTGCAACACAACTGCCCGTAACTACTACAACTATTGATGACACTACGGAATATAAAACAGTGTTTACGGAAGCGTAGTTATAACAATTTCTTGTGATCATACTTATGCTGTATCTAGCCCAAAAAAAAAGTTTTTTGTCCTCTTTCTTCTATTGACCTCAAGCTTTCCGGCTTCAAAAGAGAAAGACAAAAAGAATTCAAACAAATTGCGTTATAAAAAGATTTTATGCAAGGGCCTCTCTTTTAAGTTTACTTTAATAGTAAAACTAACTGCAACTTTTTTAATTACTCTGAATTTTACTTCTTTTCTTTTCATATTAATCAATCTCCTTAGATCTGGCGACATTGAAACAAATCCAGGGCCAGTTTCGCCTCAAACTCAGACCCAAATTATACTTCAAAAGGCGCAAAAAGACTGAAACTTCTCTGCTTGAATTGCCAGAGCAGAACTTTTCACTTGAAACAGATGATAACGACATATACCAACTGTATTTTTTGCTTCACGGAGACCTGGTTAACGAAATTTGAGGAGGAAAATTTCTGCTATCCTCTCTTAGACGATTATGTATGCTTGCGCAACGACAGGTTAGCATCGATGTCTGACAATAAGAAAAGGGGGGAGTTATGGCACTAGTTCCAAAACATCTGTCCCCAAAAATAAGGCATGATCTAAACAAATTTAGCCCACAGTTTGAATCGATCTGGATAAATCTCACCATCGCAAATAAAAAACAAGTAATACTAAATATTTCCTACTGCCCGAACAAAAAACAATCTAGCTTGTTTTTAAATGAATTAGCTTTAAACCTTGACTCTACCAATGAAAATAAGCAGATAATTGTGACAGGCGATTTCAACATTGATTTTTTAAAAAAAGGGATAACGAGAAAAACTGTGTACAGTAACTACACCTTATGGACTACAGGTTCAGAATAACAAAGAACCAACAAGAATCTCCAACGACTCAAAAACTCAAACCTTAATTGATTATCTCATATGTGAACCCAGCTTATTCGAAAAAGTTTTCGCTTGTGATACTAACCTAAAAAGTGACCATCTTGTTGTTTTAGGAAATTTTAACTGCTATGCAAAAACAAAACAACCCCGATTGATTAAATATATTCATGACAAGAGCAACTATAAAAAATCAAGCTACCAAACATCTGTAAGGGACTTAAATTGGTCACTTTTATATATACAATATTGGTCACAACAACTTGAACCCATCTCAAATGGTTAAAGTTTTTGATTATCTTCTAGCGCAAGTACTAAATCACCATGCGCCTCTCAAAAGATGCTATATACGAAACAATAAAAATAGTTTTCAATTGGCTGATAAATGGCTAACTAGAAAAACTAAGTCTCTTAAAATTTCCAGAGACGAATTTTTAAACGACGAAAACTACAAAACATTTTTTAAACTAAAGCAAGATGTTTTAAAATCAGAAACAAATGATTTCAACAAATTTTACGCAGATCTCATTGAAGCTGCGGCAACGGACAGGCAAAAGTGGCAACTGATATATGAAATACGGAATCAGAGAAAAACGCAAACGGACATTAAATGTTTGAGAAACGTTTTCGGAGACTACATAACGGAGATTATAAAAATGGCAAACCTTCTTAATTTTCGATTTTCTCAACTTGGCCAATACAAAGGACCAAAAGTTTACAGGGGCCTTAGAGAGAAAAACAACACTTCAAAACGAACATTCAGTTTCCGTTTTGTCACAGATAAGGAATGTTACGACGCCTAACGTCATCTCAAGGTAAGTAAACCAAAAGGCCCTTCATCAATACCAGCATGGGCACTTAAAGATGCAGCGTCGGAACTTGTTCCACATCTGTCATTCATAATAAATTAATCCATCAAAGAACTAAGTCTTCCAAAATTTTTAAAGAAAGCCATTGTAATGCCTCTTTTCAAAAAAGGAGACTGAGGATCCAGACAACTATAGACCAATTTCACTCACACCATGCATATCAAAAATTTTTGAAACTCTTCTCAGAGACCAAATTGTATATTACTTATGGAGTGAAAAGCTGATCACCAAAACGCAATATGGATTTAGAAAAAGATTTTCAGCTGCACAGATGCAATCACGTACTGTACTGAGTTTATACGATCAGAAACTGATAGAGGTAAATATGTATCTGCTGCCCTACTGGATTTATCCAAGGCTTTTGACTCTATAAACCACAAAATTCTTGATGAAAAATTAGATATGTTAGGCTTTAATACATCGTCTAAGCTTTTAATCAAAAATTTTCTGTCTCATCGCGAGCAGCAAGTAAAAATACGAAACATTCTATCGGATCCAGTTGAACTCAGAAGAGGAGTTCCTCAAGGAACGGTCCTTGGTCCACTGCTGTTCAATTTATACATAAATGACATGCATAAATACCTTGACAACGAAACAGAGCTTATTCAATATGCAGATGACACAATCGTTCTCCCATTCAATACCTCAATCGAAGATGGCAAAAAAATTTAGAAATGGAAACACAAAAGTTAATTACCTTTTTCCAATCAAATGAGTTAAGTCTCAATGCCTCTAAAACAGAGTTCATAATCTTCAGCAAAACAAAACGAACTGCCAATACACAAATGGTTGTTGACAATGTAGCCATTGATGAAAAAGAGGCAATCAAATATTTAGGCGTCCACATTGATAGATTATTAACTTTCCAAGAAGAAACAAAACACATACTAAAAAAATGGCTGCCGGTATTAAGACTATTTATACAATAAGAACAATTCCAGACAATATGAAAATCTATCAACTAAAATCTTGTTCTAACACTGGACAGACAACTTAATTGGGCAGTTAAAGCTAGCTTCTTTAGGAAAAAGTTTGATTCATCTAGAGATTTGAAACTAAGGCATAAAATTCTACCTATGCATTATTTTTTGAAATTAAAGCGAATTAGTTACATCTGGAAGATTAAAACCAACCAACTACCAGCAATTGATGAAAGCAGGGGACGTGAACTTAAAACTTGGAAAATTAACAAAAATCAAAGAACTGGACTCGAGTACTGGGGCTATAAATCCAAGAGCTCAAAACTAGAAAATTCATTCGTTAGAAAAGCTTTACAGGACTGGAATTCTTTACCTTGTCTCTTAAGAAAAAACGAAAATTAAAAAAAATAAAACAGATCTTTAATCATATTTTCGAGGAATTTAAAGGAGACCCTTGCATGCAGTTATCGGATTGTTTTTCTTGGAAACATGTAAGGTTTAAAAACTAACTTTTCTTGGGTTCCAATTCGAATAAATAAAATATTTTTTTTCAGTAATGACATTGCTATTATTATTGATACTTTGCACTGCCATTTTGTTTTGCGCAATCTACTTATTTGTTTTTGCACAGTAATAATGGATTGAATTCAGTGTTCTTTTTTTCAGTTTTCAATGATACAGCAATTCATCTTTCAGACTAAATTAGTAAATAGACTGATATTAAATATTGTCCAATTAATTAATCTGCAAGCAAATAAAAATGTTGAATGCTGATTAATCCCGAAATTTTCCACTATTCCATTTTCAGAAAAGGAAAAATCTTTTGAAAAACATTGGCAACAATTGTAATGAAACCTTTTAATAGCGAGCAAACTTCAACAATACTAAAATCGGAAAAGTTTTGAGTTCAATAATTTATTGAACCGCCGATAAAGCTGCAACAGCTGCTTAAATAACTGCATAGCTCAAGAATTTTTCAGTTCAGCAAGATATGATACATTTCAACTTTATCATGCATACGCATCATTGATAAATACTCAAAATATGACTCATTAAATCTCGATAATTCTCATTTCTTCTTCATTGACGACAAAAAGCAACCTGAATCACTGTCAATTGGTGGTCATGAGCGTTAAGAGTCCACAGTCGCACCACCAGTGGCAGTTGCCTTCGTATTGCGAGTGTAGACAATCTGGGCTCCGTGTTTGAACACAAGTCTGATCTGGCCATGCCGTTCTAGTTCCCTCAAGGCCCTCTTAGCGAGAGGAACCCGCACCTTCATTCTCTCAGAGACAACTGATGGAGTGATCAAACGGTAGTTGGGAACCTGAACAATAAGCACAACAATTACCCACCAACGAAGTTTATAATCAGTTTCTGAGGTTTATTAAAATACAAAATTTTAAGAGCATAGCTCTAGAAAGAAATATAGATACTTTGCGGTAATTTTCAATGCGCGAAATAACTTGATACGTCGCAAAGCAATCATATGATATACAAAAAAGGGGTCTTTCCCCATAATAACCCCCCCCCCCGCTTAGTGGTCAGATAACCTATAGCCCAAACGGGGGCTCAAACATAACATAATGGGGGCCCAAACATACCATAATGGGGGCTATAATTTCGTAGGGAAGGGTGGGGAGCTGTAATTTCGTTGGGCGGGGGAGCTATAATTTCGTGCGGGGGCTATAATGTGAAAGACCCCGAAAGTGCTAACCTCTTTTTTAAACTTGGTATAAGTCTCTTCATCGAAGTACACACTGTTGTTCAATTTGTCCCTTGACTTGCCTTTGGACCATTTCTTCTTCTTGGCTTTCCCTCCTCCACTCGAGGTCGGTTTCTGCGACTTTTTGGGGTCACTTTTTGCGGGCTGTTTCTTTGGAGGCATGTTAGCCCTCAACAGAATAAAACAAAAGACCTGAAAAGTTCAACCTAAACAAGGAAAAGTAGATGCATACATGGATATAAGGGAAACTACATGGATACCATATCAACGCTGCTGTCACCGATAGAACAATCGAGAACAAAATTACATCGGTTTTCTTAACATAGCTATCCGTGTTATAATTTGTCAACCAATTCAACGGAAACGTCACCATATTTATTACAAATACAACATTCTTGTCCCTTTTCTGTTAATAAATTGCCTCACAGTCTTTTCTGTCGACTTCTCAAATGATCTTCTAATTATTTAGCACAAAAAGAAACAAAAGGAAAATAATGAGAGGACTTATTTTCAAAGTAACATTTAGAGGTCTCTGAAGACCAGTTAAAAAATGTAGCAATTTAATTACACCTTTTCACAGAAAAAAAGGAAAATGTACTTTAGAGAATCAGGTTGTTTTCGAATTTTCGACAAAAAGACATCATTAATTGTACGTTAAAGGTAATTTAGCACACAGAATACCTTCCGAGCAATAGCAAGGGGAACGAAATACATTTGAGAGATAAGTTCTTATTTTTTGACGGACATTGAGACGGCTCCACTTGCTGGTAAAAAAAGGGGTCTGTAATACATAGATGTTGATAAATTCTCAATTACGTGCAGTGCCCTTGCCGGACATAGGTATAATCAACAAAGAAAGAATATCACTGTTGTGATTTATTGACAAAAACAAAATTAAATTAACTGCGGTTACTCATACTTAAAAAATTTATTAACAGCTAACTAAGATGCTCAGCGTTCTGACTGCCAGAGAAGAAAATGAAAAATTTTGAAAAACTTTAGACATGCAAAGTTTTCCTACAGAAAAAAAATTCCCAGGATAACTAACTCAGTTGTTCAAAAACATTCCAATGATTTAAACTTTGTCTTTCCGCAAAGAATATCCGTCGGTCAAAATTTGCACAACAAAAAACATCAACAACTTAAAAACATAACCGATTAACGTCAACCAACTTCATTTCAAACAATTGGGGAGCATTTGGTTTCACCAGTAGCTAGCCGGGGCTTAGGTAGGCTAGTTTAAGCTAGGCTAGTTTAAAAGGTAGGCTAGTTTTAAATGAGTAGAAAAAAGGCCGCATTAGGGGGGGGGGGCTTAATTGAGAGTGGGGGCGGGTTAGTGCGAGAAGGGGTGAGCGAAATGGGTGGTCTCAGGGACGTCGACCATGTGAGGTTAGTGGTAGAACAAGGTAGAGGGTTGTGATGGGGGAATGGAGTGAGGGTGGGTCTAAACCGCGAAAAACTATCCCTAGCACCATATTTTTTTCGAACCTCCATCGTGAACCAATTTCGTTCCGGCACATTAAATTGTACAATATCAGACGTAACCTAATTGGTGCGTCGACTATCCAAATTTCTACATTATCTTAATTTCAACATGTAAACCAAAGTATTACACATCCTCTATTCAATTATTATTCTACGTTGATGCTCAGATACAGAAATTGCCGTTCAGCTTATATAATTTAAATAATCTTCAGGGTGGAGAGGGGGGATTAAGGGGAAAACTTCCGCACTTTTTTATTCTCCTATTGTTCTAATTCTACTATGATTACTCTATGTTATGAGGTAGATACACCTCGTTATGATGTGGGCCTTGGTGACCCTGTTTATCTGCGCCTCCTCGTTCTATAACTTTGCCTTAAATGTTTAATATAATTAAATTTGGAGGAATTTATTTCCTATCTTCCTTTCTTTTCAAGATTTTATGTCTTCTCAGCACTTTCGGTGATCTCTACAATTAGAGCCTGGTAAAAACTAAGAGAACTGCTCGGCAGCGTAATACTCTCCGCGCTATATCTGTCTATTGCATTTTTTAAAGACGAAACAAATATCAGACGAAAAAACTATCAGACAAAAGGCATAAATTTTGTAGCATGAATTTTGTTAACTCTCAAATGTAATCAAAACAACTGGCTTTTCTGAGACAACTTTCATCTGTTTACATTGAAAAATTCGGTGACCTCAAATATTCAAGCAAAAACTCGAATCGTCAAAAAAAGAGAAAACAACATTAAACTAAAACCATTTAAATTTCTTTACAAAAGAAGCTTTCAGTTCGTTTTTTTTCACCGTCGGTATTCAATATAGGAAAGTTTAAAGGAAACAAGGTTAAAAAAGTAAAATTCGAACAAAACAAATACAAATTTAGAAATCAGTGACAGGTAAACCAAAGTATCAGATCTCCTCTATTCAATTATTATTCTACGTTGACGCTCAGATAAAGATAAATTCCTTTCCAAAGTATGGTAGAACAATTGTATTCGAAACGCGATAACACTTTGGCCACAGTGATAACACTAGGCGAAGACGTGATCTCAATTTAATTTAACCTGCGACCCCAGTTCTCGCAATTAGACGCGGAAAGTATTTCAATTCAAATATGGCATATTTTGGTCATTGAAAATAACCGGTAGCCTCCAGATTATGCACTCAATCTTTACAGGCCCATAACCAATATCCATAGTTGAGACGTCTATCAATGGGTTGACCGTGAAATCCTATATTAGAGGCTAAAACTGATTGCGAAACCAGTATTCACGGGTATTCTTTTATCTAAGATGCATGAACAATATAGTTACGCCTATATTACAAAAAAACTCTGATAAGACCAGTACGGCCACACCTTATTTATTTTCAAAAGTAACCCTACTTGAGGTCCAGCGAACTCACTCAGCTACTTCATGATTGTCACCCTCACGTCTGAAGATAATGAAGTATATTTAGAACCATAGTTAAAATTATGAAAAAGAAAGACGTCACAATTTTTTTGAAAAAGATCCTTAATTGCCATTCATTGTGATTACTACGTCCTTTAGAAACAGTAGTAGGTAAAGGCTTCGAGTTCTAATCGTTAGCGGTTTTTCGCTTGTGTCTTAATTATTTCATGTAATTCGTGCAGCTGTCGTCTTTCATCTATCTTTCCATTCAGACTCCTCTATATTTTTTCCGAGCATATATCATGAGCAACGGGTCATGAAGCATTTTTAGAATAAAGAAAGAAAGAAAAAGAATTGATTTATCAGAATCTCAGTAAATACGTAAAATTAACACAGCACAAGTTAATGACACTCGGAAAGGATAGGTAACGGGATCATTTGATCCGCCTTGTCCTACCCGTGGCTATTCACGAAATATTTAAAACGTAAACGCAAAAAAAATTTTTAAATTTTCAAAAATCTGCAAATTAAATGTTGTCTATCTTTCCAGGTAAGCTTTTTGGTACCATAGATTCTGGCATCTGTTCTTGTTCATTTGACTCTGACATTTTTGTTCTCTGAAACTATTTAATAAGTTTATCACAACAATTAGGCTAATATTCATTCTGATCTTATAACTAACATCCCATAAATTTTCATCAGATGAGTTGCTCTCTTCTGCATTTCTTCGATATCTTTTATTCCATATTTATTTGACTTCCAGTTCACCAATGCAATATATCAGTACTGTAAACCCCGTATTTGCATTAAGTTTCATACCATAACTTGCTTACTTGGAAACCTTCAATTTCAGAAAGTAGCACCCTTTTCAAGCGTTGATGCATCTTTTACGAGTTCAGATATGTTTCACTTGTTGGCTAGCGCAAAACCATCTTTCTTCGAGCTTTTCTAGTTTATGGTTGCTTCGAAAGATGCTGGTATATGGCTGCTCTAGTGATCCGAAGAAAGTAGCACTCAACTTAAATTTGTTCTGTACCCAACATTTTTGTTCCGACCCCTCTTGAGGGGGGAGGAACTATATACTCAAATGGTTTTTTTTGTTCAGTCAATTTTGGCCGATCAATATATTCATCGCAGAGAGTTGAGACTGGTATCATTAGAAAGCTTGTCCAGCGTAGAATATAGAATTGAAAAGATTTTTTTGATTTTCGTTTTTGACAGGGAGATATCGAGGTTTAAACTTTCGAGAAAATAGAGTGAATTCCGTTGATTTCATTCACCTTTTTTCGGAATTTTTGAATAAAATTTCGCCAATTTTGATAAAATTTAATGAAATTTTCAAGAAATTGTTGTTGAATTTATGTTTAAAGACAAAATATATTGTCGGCTATTTTCGTTGAATTTTTTTGTCACAAATTCCGGCTAAATATTTCACAAAATTCAGACTTTTTCATCAAAAACAGCACGAAATAAGTTTATTTAGTCCACTCTGATTTGCAGGACGTGCACACCCAAGCACCACTAACAGAATCTTTGTAGACTGAAAAGGGGCTAATTCCACTTCAACTTCAGTTGAGAGTGCTCTGTAAATATAACTTTGCCGTTTTTTTGCTAACTTTATTCGTTGATTATCAAAAACGCAGCACTTATTTTTGATTTTTTTAACTCACAAAATATCTATATCAATGACATTCCAAAAATTAAATATTCCTAATTGACAATCAGCATTAGCAGGACTAGTTCTGTACCAATCTTGGACCGTTACAACCCAAAAGTAATTCGGAGTGTCGTCAGTCGGTTTTTTATAAAAAAAAATTTGATCTCTTTTCTATTAATTAAATAACAGAACATTTCAAATCAAAGCTCACTAGTGATAGGTCCTATTGGCTTCCTAATTAGCTCAAAATTAATTTATCTAGTTAATTGAAGGAAAGCTTATGATCATTTTGACTTTTAAAATATTTGATTTTTAAATTTAAAAAATGGCTTATTGAACTTTGCCTCCATTTTTCTCTTAATTTGGTCAACTTGAGCTTAGTGTCAGCAATCAAAGAGTGCTCCTTCTTTCTACTGAATTCAAATTTATTCTTTTTTGCGGTTTTACGCCTTAAGTTATGGTGTTCTGGCTTTGATACTACTAGATTTCACAATGTTTTGAATTTTTAGGTTTTTGCCCTATAGATTTTTCATGTTTTCTATTTTGTCATATTATCATGTTAATGTCAGTTCATGTATCACATTTTTCGCGTTCAAATTAACGCACAATTGATAATACTTATATCCTTAAAGATATAGATTGTGGTTCTTTACCGCTTCGACAGTACTTTCTCGAAGAATTTAATTGAATTTTTTTCATTTTGTCTTCAACTGTCGCTTTTACTTTGTCTTTTTAGTGGTATTTAATTTCCTGTACAATGACCGGTTTGATTGGCTTTTCCTAGAAGTGTAGATGAGCCGATGTTCTGATATTAGAAGAGAGATAATGGCTTTCATGACTTTGAAAACAATTGTTTTCCAAAATGAAAAAAAAAAACATTTCAACTTCGCAATTTTCTTCCTTTTATTGTCTGTTTATTAACGGGTCTCGTTAATTAAAAGTTAAAGAAGACATTATTTTTGTCAAGCGAATGTGTCAAAAGGGATTGGTGTCACAAAATCTAATATTTTTAAAGAATTCGTTATGACTTTACTGGCTTCGACACGGGATTTTCACAAAAAAAAGTAAATTAATTTTCGATTTTTGTCATCATTGACGTTCTTTTTAAAGACGTACGACTTGTTCTGGATAATTTAAGGTCTCGTCTTGAGGGATTCCTTTGGAAGAATAAACGAACCTTTTCAATCTTTCATTTTGTAATTAATGGCTTTCATATCTTTGGAAATAAATTTTTTTCTATGAAAACAAGTATTACATAATCTTGCTTTTTTTCTCTTTGGTCTAATTGTAACCTAATTTCATTAATGAGAGGTCACATAATATATTTCAAGGGAAAGTGTCGAAAGGGATTGGTGTCACAAAATCTAATCTTTTAAGAGAATTAATTATTACTTTACTGGTTTCCACACGGGTTTTTCACAAAAAAATTAAATGAACTTTTGATTTTTGTCATATTTGACGTTTTTTTGTAGACGTAAGACATATTCTGGATAATTTCAGGTCTCAAGGGCTTGCTTTGGAAGAATGGACGAACCTATTCAAATTTTTCATTTTCTAATTAATGGTTTTTATGTCTTTGGAAATAATTTTTTTTCTAAAAAAAAACAAGCATTACTTAATTTTGCTTTTTTTCTTTTTTGTCTATTTGTTGCTTATATTCATTAATGAGCGGCCACTTAATATATTATCGTTGTTCGACGAAAGTGCAAGCGATCATATTTTGGGGGGCAAAGTATGGCTTTACGGCTTCCAAATCATTTTCTGGCAAGTTTTAATTGATTTGTAGTTTGTTGTCTATTTGTTGTTCTTTTTGTAACTGCATAAAAAAAGAATACCAAAAGCTCTGAATTCCTCTTTATAGAAACCTTGGTAATTGTAAACCTATGGGATATTTAAGTTGATTCCTAATGGTTTTCATTCCTTTGAAGTTTTTTTTTTTAGAAAGTTTGTTCTTTTTTGTCTAATTGATGCCAAGCTTTATTATGAACTGGTGAATAACCATTTTTTTTCTGGTGAATTACAGGATATTTTGTTTATTTTCAGTTTTATCTCACGCTATTTTGACTTTGTTATTAAGTTTTGTTTTTTAAAACGGACATAAATTTTTTTATGTAATTAATGTTTGTTGTTGTTGTTTGATTTTGCCGTTCGTCTTCGCTCGCTTTCTTAATATCGGCATATCTCATCAACCTAATGCATCATTTTTTACTCCACTGAGCTATTTGCTTTGGAGGCTATCTTTTCGTTCATACACCAGTTTTTTTTTAAATTACTTGAGTTTTTTGTGTTTTTCCATCTGTTCTTCATTTGGTAGACAATTATGCCAAAATTGTGGATGAGCGGGGTCGGAACCTTATGTGCGATCGCACATTACCGAGCCGCCTTGTTATTGATTAATATTACATCTTCGGTCAGAATCTTGCGATCCGTTGCTACTAGTTCAAAATCGCTGCGTAACCAAGTGCTTTAGTTTTAAGCGCAGGATAAGGGAGATCATTAACGTAAATTATAAAGCTAGACAGGAGTGACGCCTTGAGAAAAATTTGCCACAATCAGTTAAAATTCAGTCTGATGTGATTACAGCATTTGACTTAAAGTAACGAAAATATCTCGAGAGGCGACGCTAAAACACTGGTGGCTTATAATGATCAACAATTCTCATATTTAGTGGCAACTAACGCCCATCACAACTAGGGCAAGTATCCTGGTTCGTCTTCATGTCTCATATTTTGAGAGGTTCTGTAGTCGAATTGTTCAGATCGATTAAAAATCTTTTACATCCTGAAATAATCCGAAATTTTTGGCGCACAAGAAAGAAAATCTCTTTTCGATGATTGTTAGAACATGGCAAGGATTTTGCACACCTAGTTAATGCCAATTGATTGTAAAAAGACTAGGCGAAAACTAGAGCTCGTGATATTTTTTGGAGAAACCGAAATCAAAACTGTAGACTGTTGCCGTTAAGGGATCACTCTTTGTCAGTGACAAGTCAAGTGAGTCCTTCCGAGCGACAGCTCAAATGTTTTCAGCTCCCTTCAAAAATTTGACAAATATGCAAATACATCACCACTCAACGCCTACTCGTGTTTCACGAGAAGTGTATAATAATTTGCATTCATCACTCGGACGACTCCTAACGCTCGTAACGTTTTGACGCACGCAAAAAGCATTCTTTGCTGCCGTCGTTTTTTAAATGATCTGTCAACAGCTGCACCGCGTTGTATTCTATACCCGCGGGACGCTGACTCAACATCAGACAGCCAACAGAATACGACATGGACTACACCAAGTCGTTGTTCTGTCGAGCCTTTTGGAAAGGAAGACTTCACGAATGTCCAACTGATAAAGAATAGGATCATCAATAATAAACTTAAGATGAAAATTCACAAAAGATACTTCGCGCTTTATCTTAAGACGAACATCGCGTTGCCGATTTGGCATCAAAAACAGGAGCACAGAACTGGCTCAATGCCACGCAACACGAAGGTTACGGTTTCAAGCTGACAAAATCGGAATTCCATGATTGTTTGTGTATTCGGTACCACCTTGAAGCAAACAGAACACCTATGGACTGCCCTCGTGGGTGATAAATCACTAATCCATGTTCTTCATTGTGCAAAGGGGCTAAATCCACATGCAGCAGCACAATATCACTAGAGTCACGTTCGCAAAGATAACAATGACGCGAGATGATGTTGCTCGAATTTGAGCCATCGTTTCAATTGGTATAGGGTGAAAACTTTTACAAATCTACAAGCAGTGATGACAACGCTCGCCTTGAAATCAAAGCAAATTGCTTAAAAAAACCGCGAGGCGATTAACAAAACTAAAATATTAACAGTGCACATTGGAAATTTAAAAAAAAGGTTTGTTCCACTTGTGCTTTTTTTTACATGGGATCCGGGTGCGGTCTCCAACACGCCCTGAATTGCAAACAAACTCTTGGAAATAAAACAGGACACATTTGGATGAAAGATACATACGCACTTTGCATCCTACGCAGCAATATTATCTGTCTCAAACGCCCCCATTGTTCTTTACGTGTAACCGATGTTGCCATTACATGCATTTTTGAGCGGGGGGGGGGGGGGGGCTTTTTGACGCGGCTCTTAGAGCATCGCATATTGTTTAAGTTTAAAATACAAGGCTTTTTGTGGATAAATTTGTATACGCTGATGCGATGTTTCATAGTGGGAGCTATCTGTTCCGTCCACTAGGTGGATCATTTTCAATGACAAACAAAACAAGAAGGCTCGCATGAATCTGTGGCACAGAATGTTCCCAAAATCTCAATTGAAAGCATACAATGCATCATCTGAAATAAAATCGCATAATTGCTTACCTAACCAACATTGTGACTTAACAAGTTGTTGCGAAAATCGCAAACTTTTTAGCTCACATTTGAAAACATGTCGCAAAATCTGGGTTTTTTGAGGAACCGAAGCTTTAAACCTCCATTACGCGTTAACTCCTTGTGTTGTGTCCAATTTTGTGAGACTTTAAACAAAAGAGGAGGCAAAAACATTTGAATCACAATTTTTGTGTGACTGGTTTTACTGTTTTTTTCGTCATCAGCACAACCTGGTCTTTGTTTATGACTTCTAACTCAAAAAAATCAGCAAAAATTTGTACCAGATATTTTATTGCGCAGTATTGAGTGAAATGTTCTCAGAATGCTTATTCGGCTAAACTCTCGAATTGTACTGCAGCAAAATATTTCGTACTTTTGTCCTAAATATTTCATTTCTGGCTAAAATTATGAAATGGTCGATTTTTGACAAATGATTAGATCAACATTGGTGTTAAAACTTTAAAAAAATGAATGAGCAAAACTTTGAAAAAGCCGCAGAAGTAGGACAGTAAAAGGTCTTTTAGACAAAAAAAAACAATAGCGACAAGCCCAAAAATAGAATTGAGAACATTAATTGGCTTAATCATATTTCTTAATCATATATATCTAAGGGAACAAAGGCTCCCTTGATTTTGCTTGAAAAAGGTAGCGAAGAAGTGGCAATGGGGACGTAAAAGGCAAAGTAATTGAAACCACCCTTCAAACCACAAAATTGTCTGCTCAAAACAGTAAAGCTGAATGGCAATCTTAGAGTATAGTACGGCTTAGGGCTCCGAGCGCTGCCTGTTTATCCAGTTTTTGAGGACAAAAATCAAATGAGTCAGACAAAAAATCGGTCAAACGTAAAATCGCATAAAAACCACAGGTTTAAAATAATTGCTACAAACTTCGTTAGAGAGCAATTAAAAAGTATTCAGGTAAATAACTTGGAACAAACTAACAAATATTACACAAATTCAGAGTCAAACTCCAAACTCTCAATTCTACAATTCTGAAAGGAAGGCATCAAATTTTGGGTTTAGATTGAATCTAAATTCAACGTTAATGTCTTAGAAAGTCTATGCTGCCCACAAGCATTCCATTTCGGTCAAAAAGAAAAAAGGCTGTTTAAAGTTATAATCTTAGATAAAAACAATGTTTTGTATTTCTTATCTTAATCATTTTAAACGAGTCTCAAAAACATGAGAAAATGAAATAACGGAATCACAATTTCCCCTAGCATGCAACGATCGAAATTTTCTTACTAAAACCTATTGAAAGCCCTGAGGTTTTGTTTGAAACGTCTAATGGAAGCCTTATAAATACACGAGATTTCGTATCATTTGTCTTAGTTATATCCATAGTAAAGCTCACAGAGTGACAGTGCAGTCAGCCAAAGCTTGCCAATTGTTTAATCAGCAAGATCTCTTCAGAAAGATGTTACTTGTTATGAAGGAAAGGAAGGTAAAGAGGCCCGAGAACTGGAAATTACACCACGCAAAAAAAACTGAAAAAACAGCACAAGATTAAACGGAACCAAAATTTGTTTGACGAAATAAACAAACATTGGTGCACCAGTTCAACGAGTTTGAGAACAAGAAATTTGGTTTCCTTGGTCATTTAATTATATGAAGAGAACTGTTGTAACAGGAACTAAAGGAAAATACCAAATTAATTGAAGATTCCGAGTACATAAAGGGTGTCAAACTCTTAGAAACACAACAATACAAACTCGTTCGACACAATCTAGAATTAAAACGCATCAGAACATAATAATGAAACTAACTTCAAAGGACAAATATTACGAAAGAGTAGAACATAACTCAATGGATTCAATGAATGGGAATCGGTGCAATATATCCAGAGTTGGCACATGCGGTAGCCAGTGTTAAAATAGTCAGCTAGAAAGTATTGTTGAAAGAAGCTTGCTTATTTCGCAAATATGAGTCACTGTAGAGAAGTCGTTTCGAAAATGCATGGAACACAGAAGGTCAAGAATTCGAGACCGATATCACTTTTTCTTTTTGCACTTTTTACTTGCCGCCAATACTTCTATAAATATCAGAAAAATTAGAACGGTTAACTCTATACAAGAATGTTAGAAGCATGATGTACCCCTCCAATTATTACCTTACAGGTCAAAAAACGACCACCGGAAAATTTAAAAACTAACAAATTGGAAAATTAGTTTCTTAATGAAAATTGTGAAAAATTTACGTACATCATAAATAGGAAAAAAAATAAAGAAGACAAGAACTTTTAAATTCATATATTTGTTTTCGCTAAACCAGACAAAGCAGCTGGGGAGAACGGTCGAAGTAACAAAAAAGAACTGAACAATAAATTAAGACTAAATTGAGAGAAGTATAACATTTGTTTTTTGTTTTCAAATTTGTGCTGGTATTTAAGCCTCGAATATCAAAAGAAACATACTAATAAAGAGCATTTTGTCTTATGACAAAACAGACAAAAGCTGTCAAAATACGTCAATAGACAGACTAAAAAATGGCAAATTAAAAAATTGTCAAACGTTTCACCAAAAACAAAATTTACCGAAGAAAAACAATAAAATCTCATTGAAGGATTCTCACAATTGAAATTAGGGTTTGGTAAGGACTTGATTAAATACAATCTAGTAGAAAACGTGAAGAATCTGAAGCGCAAAAAAAAATAAAAATAGGGTCAAATGAAATCACGGAAAAAACTTGCCAAAACGTGTTTGAATTCTCATTTCAAAAATAGCGTTCGGAACACTATTGATGATACCTGCACTACTTCGGTGTGGGCAAACTAAAGCTCCGATATTTCTTTTTAAATGAGTATCAAAACCAGTAAATTGTTTGGGCAAAAATAGAAAACTACCACGCTAATTCTACGAATTTTTACATAGGGGACGTAATAATAATCAACTGAGTATATGACTATGCTTATAGCAGTTTACATAAGTCGTTTTTCACAGAGTGAACTCATTCTTTAAATTTATCGTTCATCATTTTTTAAAAAAAATTTAGTGTTGAAAATGAAATCAAACTAAGGAGATTTTTGTATCTGGGTATTTTCAAATCACTATGTTGTGCAAGTAACTAATGCAAAAGCAATTGTTTTCACCTTTTATTTGACGTCCAGCTAATTTTGCCTATGGACCACCTAGTTTTTTGGCACCATAGTGTATCTTCAGAATCTTCGTGACAATTCTAAAAAATTCGTGAACTATTAACCAACTTCAGGTTAACCAACTTTCAGACAGATCTGAAATAATTAGCTTTCTATCGTTAACCAAAATCTATTTGAAAATGTCTATTTAACAGAAACTTGCGTAAAAAAGGGTCAATTAAGAGAAATTCCCTCCCCTAAAAGGTTAGTCGGTCAACTCTGGGGCAGCAATTCAAATCCTATGTGTATTTATAAATCCTGACAGTAGTCAATAAATTAAGCATCAGATGCAAAAGATAAAGAAATTAAAGCTTCATAATTATAGTCAAAATAGATATAGTAAATAGCAATTAAAATATAATGTGTAGTGATTTTGAATCAAGATTTGAAAAAACGTAAAGCATGGGTAATATAATGAAACGTGGGCAATGTAACCTTGAAATTGATAAAATTTGTTTTAAAATGGTCAGAAAATACGCCAATTTTTTTTGTCCAAAAAACGCTTTTAAACGTTTTCGAATTGTGCTAGAAAGATAACACAATTGTTTTCTGATACACCCTCGAAAAAGTTGCCCGTTATCTGAATTCGCCGAAATAAGAATTGAATTGAGAAAATTTTGTTAAAAATTAGGCTGAATTGACCTAAAATTCTGCCAAACTTAAATTTTGCAATTTGCATTGAAGCTCAGATGTAGGGACTCAACGTAAAGCCGTAGTTTGTGTAAAATCATCAAAAAAACTTTACATGGGCCAAAATTTGAGCCAAATTGACTTCAAGTTGTCAAAATTTGCCTGAAAATTTTTTCCAATAAGCAAAAATTCTTGAAATTTCTCATTGCAGTGCAATTCTAGACGCAAAGAGCTTTAAGTTGATATCACATATGTTAGCCTGGGATGCCCTCACAAGAACTCAAAAGAAGAAGTCTGAAAATAAAAATGTGGAGCTGGCATAAAGTTCTCCCATGTTTCAAAAAAATGTGGGAACTATTTGGATACTTTTCTGATATTAATCTATTAGTATACAATGAATGCTAATCCAATGACCAAAAGAACAACTGAAGTAAATCAATTTCTCAGAAACACTAGCATTTCTTTTCAAATACTCTCCAACTTGATTGCTTTCGAACGTCCTAATCAGCTAACAGTTTATTGCGTCACCCTACAATTAAACTGTCTTCTAGTCTATGAATACTTAAAATTGTTGGCTGTCATATGTCGCAGTAATCGCCACGCTTTCTGGCAACCCATGAAACTTCATATAATGCGGCTTCAGATGACTTCTTTGGTAATAGCTTGCGTTGCTACACATTGAACAATGATACTTCGGACATTTTTCTTTATGTTTCAAGTCAACATGCTTTCTCATATTGTTAGATTGATTTGATCTGTATTGACACAGATCGCACAGATAAACCTTCGCACCAGTTTCATCCCGCAATTCCCTGTAATGCTTAACACCAGTACCTTCAGTGGCCGCGTTACTGCTACTGAAACACTGAGTAGCTGAACTTGGTCGCTTTTGAGGCAGTGTGTCACAACGAGGTCGACTTCTCTTTACTGACTTAGAATTCAGAGAACTGAAGCTTTTGGACTGTGGATAAGGACATTGATCTTCACTGACTTGACTAATGGTTAAGAAACCGCAAGAGGAATTGCAGGTGTTCACTAACTGATAGACCTGAGGTAAAAAAGCGACGCTCTCATTTCCTATTGCATCAGCTTCGAGGAACACATCAAGGTAAAAATAAACAACTTTCCTCATCTCAGATCTACAAATGAAACGACAAATGATCGTTACTAGATATTTTCCGTATTACCCGAGCCACTCTCCAGAAGTTATGTGATCGAGTTATAGAGCATAAACCTAGTAACATCGGGTGGGATTACGGGTGGAATGAGGTGGAGGGAGTGAAGTTGGGGGTTAAAGTACGAGGGGTCAAACTCAAACTCAAAGAACCGGCCTCACACCATGAATTTTTGACTCACAGTTTCGCTCAATCGCATACCTAGAGAAATTAATGCATCAGATTTCCTATTGCAGATTTCCTATTCCTGCGTGAGTTACGCGAGAATAACACTGAGGGTGAGAAACTTTGTGAAATTGAGGCGTCCGCAAAATGGTATGCAAAAAATGTACGTGAAACCCCATTGGATAGAGGGGTCAAAAAAGTGCATGATTACCTAAAAGCCAATGATTTGCTGGCGGTACCATTTGACAAAGGTTGCGGTTTCTGTGTGATGAAGAAGTCAACGTACAGGGAAAAACTTGATGAGGTACTGAACTCAGATCAATTTCAAAAAATCGAAGTAGCTAAAGATGAAATTGTGATCAAAAATGAAAAACAGATCAATAACAGCCTGCAAAATTTAATGAAGCAAGGGAAAATTAGTGACAAGATTTATCAAAGACTCAGGTCAACAGGTTCACAACCAGCGAGGCTTTATGGCCTGGCAAAGGTACATAAAAAAGATACACCTCTCCGACCTGTTCTTTCAATACCGGGTAGCAGCTACGAAAACTTGAACAGATTTTTGACACCATTTTTCCAGAAACTACCGGGCGCAAACATTGAAACCAACACGCAAGATGCTAGAAAAGCCTTAGAGTCTCTCACTCTTGAGGATGACGAGCAGATAGTATCTCTTGACGTAAAAAGTTTGTACACCAACGTTCCAGTTGGAGAGGCTATAGAAATTGCTCTAAGAGATCTCTATTCAAGCAACCTAGCTCCAGATATCCCAAGGTCCGCCATGAAAAGTTTGCTAAAGCTTGCGGTGACGAATGTTCATTTCAAATGTAATGGGATCTGGTATGTACAATCAGAGGGACTGGCTATGGGTGCATCACTGGCTGTAATACTAGCAAATGTGTGGATGAAATCGTTTGAGGCATCACTTCAAAAACCAGAGCTCAGTAAAAACTTTTCCAGATGCGACCAAAACGGGAATTGCAAAGACTGTAACCGGAGAGTGACCTACCGAGGAAAAGGAGTGGAATGTGAGTCATGCAAAAACTGGTTTCATGCAAGATGCCAAAAAATATCGAATGAGGAATACGCCAACATGCAGGATGTGGTTTGGATTTGTACTTATTGCAGCAACCAACAGACAGTGGGACACGATAAGGAGATGAAATTGTTTAAAAGGTATGTGGATGATATTATCTGCACGGTTCGTGGTGACCCGGATGAGTATTTAAAATTTGCAAATTCATTACACAACAACCTGCAATTTACCTTAGAAAAAGTGAACATGGATGGGGGTTTGGCTTTTCTTGACATTAACGTAAATGTGAGCAGCAAAAATAATATCACCTGTCATTGGTATCAAAAACCAACTGAAACTGGAATAATACTGAATTTTCGCAGCTGTGCACCGCTTCAACATAAGAAAAATGTGATTCAAGGGACGGTTCACAGGGTTTTTAATGCAACCTCTAATTGGTTGGCCTTCGATCAGGCTCTTGAAAAGAACAAATCTTGGTGGACCAAAAATCAATATCCAGAGGAATGGTCTTCAAAAATTGTGAATCAGACTCTAGAAAAAATAATAAGTGGCGGTAAAGACCAATTAAGAACAACACCAAAAGAGCATCAAAAAAGCAAGACTAAATCTAATGATAAGCCAACTATTTTTCTACAATACAGAGGCAACCTCACTCAAAACTTCGCAAGCAAATTGAAGAAACTATGCGAATTGCAAGTAGTTTTTACAACGCGAAAATTAAGATCGTGCCTCCCCACCCTGAAATCATCCTTTGATAGAGATCTGAAATCCCACGTGGTATATGAAATTAAATGTAATGGATGCGGATCCATCTATGTTGGGCAAACAAGCCGGCATGTTACCACAAGGATAACAGAACATCAAAAGAAGGATTCACAGGTGGGTCAACATCTAGTTGAATGTCGTGGCGCCACGAATGACATTGAATGGAGAATTCTGGACGCCTGTCGGTCAGTAGAAAAACTAATGATCATCGAAGCTATATATATCAGCAAGCTGAAGCCGGCACTAAACACACGCGACGAATATAGGGGGAGGGAACTCACGCTAAAATATTAGTTCAAATCATAATTTTGACTAAATGAGAATGCATAGGGCAAAAAACATTTTGTGCATGACAAAACGAAATTTGCAAAACCTCCACAAGAGGGATACTTATGGTTAGGGCAAATTCGGAATAACCCTAAAAATACAAGAACATGGACAAAATCGAAAAATCCGGAATAGGAATGTTTTTAAGTAAATTGATAACAGATGTAAATATGTGTTGTAAATAGGCTAAATATTGTATATAAGGAAAAATTTTCGATTGAATTTTTTAGAATGTTTCCTAGAATTGTTTTAATTGTCATCTCAGACAAATGTAAATACATATTCATTTTATCTTTTAACAATTTGTAAAACAGTTTTAACCTGACGATGAACGTAAAGTTCGAAAACGTTTGTTTTAAGTATTGGAAGTAATTTTAATTTGACAAATTGGTTTCTTTTACATAATGCATCAGAATTATAATGAAATTAGATATGATAGAACAGCCATCAAAATGCAACGTGTAATAATTTTGAATCAGGATTAGATATAGAAAAGTTTGGGACAAGAGCCTCCCTTCCCAAACAAGGGTTCCTATTGACGCTTCTAGTGCAGGAAGCCGGCGCATGGAGCTTGTGCTACGGAAAAGAGAATGGAACTTACACAAAAGCGAGAAACTTCTTTTGTCCTTATGTACGTGACCACGACAGAAAATAAATATTCTTTCTTATCGCTGATCGTGGAGCCAATCTATGTATGGCTTTTGATGCTCACCAGCCAGCTCCTCCTGTACAAGAGAAGAATAACGGTCAGACTGTTGCTTTCTCAACTCCGATTATCCTTTGCTCGTATTTCAGCTTCTTGATGGACTGATGATATTTGTTATGCTTCTTCGGCAACTCTTAGCATACGGATTAAACTTTCACAAAGGAAACTATGCTGAAACTAGAATCGAAGCCATTAGCTTTAATACCCAGTCGAGCGCCGTCATCAGTAGGGGTACTTCTATTTGCGAAGGTTTGAATTTGCGAAGTCTGAAGACAGGGTTCTACGTTGATATCATCGCAGACCTCATTCAGCAGGTTGGTAAAAAGTTACGGATGTCATTTTCTGATGTGCGTATAGCCACATATTGGACAATGAAGGGCATGCGCTACATTAAAATATTCTCCGCTTGCACATGTTGATGATAATTATGCGTGATCCCATCCGTATCTAAAAGCAATTCAATTTCTAACCTCGCCCATGCCATGGTTAAATCAAAAGGATATCGTTCCAATGGAAGTACGTTTAACCAACATAATGATCCTTATTGATATCAGAGTTTAGAAAAAAGCTTCTTTTCATTGACTAGATATTTGAGCGCCAGAGTTTTCTTTCGAGCCCGCTGCTGATTTTCTTTTCTGATATTATGAACGATTTTTCTGATGAATCTCCGCATCTACAGCGTTATGATTATGTAACAGCTCGCATATCCTGACTGATTTTTGATCGCCCTGTCTTCAGGTAGAGAAATTCTTAAGCCCTAGTCCTCAACCGGAAGAGAGAAAACCTGCCGGTATTTGCAATTGTAAGAGGGATGGTTCAACAATTAAAAAAAACAATTTGTCGTGTTGCTCAGATGAAACACCGCCTATTGCTTATTAAATAGGGTTTCAGGTTATAATGTTTGTTCAGGACAGCCGTGGTGGCCCTTGTTTGTAAATGGTAATTGTTATTGGAGCAAGTTCTCTTCACCATTCCTTGGAGAGGTGGACAAATATCAAGAAGCGATTATCCAGACAAGTGATCACGAAGCCAGGATACAATCTTCACCGAGGAGCTCAAGATAAGTCTAAAATTATTCAAAAACGACTTCGATTGATACCGAAAAACGAGCAGTTGATTATTTGGCACGATCTAATCAATAACTCTGTGACAAGCCCCCGCAAAGACCCCAGAAAACCACTTACCCCAGAACAACTTGTGAACGAAATCAAGAATATCAAGCATAAAGTATTTGGAATAGTTTACTGCGTAAGAGAAGGAGCACCAGACGTTTACAAAGAGCTGAAGGGAACGGGAATACCTGTTCTACACATCGTAAAGGACCTTCTTTCGAGGCGAAAGCAAAAGGACAAAGAACTTGTTCGCAGCTACAGCCAACTACATCTTGCACCACACCTCGAAATCAAAACCCATACTATTGTACGAAATCACGGCGAAAATCTAAAAGCGATTATCAAAAAGAAACACAGCCCGTCTCAACAGCAACGAAAGAAACAGCAAAAGAAAAGAAACGGAGCCAAAATTTGAGTAAGTCTAGCACTAGGTTAGTTTTGTAAATTCCTATTGATTGAGTTCAATTGGAACTGATCAAAACCACCTTTCAGTCCCAGTCGTCAATTTAAGCAAAATCGTTTAGCTTTTGTTAAACCCTATCGCAATTTCTATTCAAAATTTTTGTGAAAATCCTATTGATTCAGTTCAGTTGGAATCGATCAAAAATTTAAATCTTCATCAAATTATTTTGTTAAATTCCTGTTGATTAAGTTCAATTGGTCTTGATCAAAATTTTTAGTCAACGTAGTAAGTTCTGTGAAACTCCTTCTGATTAAGTTCAATTGGAATTGATCAGAGCTTACGAAACAAATGGGAAAAAATTGTAAGACCTGTAACAAGCCAATACAGGCACAAGAGAAAACATATACATGCGTTGCCTGCAACTGTCATATACACATGACGACAATTTGTACAGGACTGTCCTCGGCCTCCCTCAACGGGATAATAGATCTTGGAAACAACATTATGCTTCTCTGCAATGAATGCGTGGACAAAAACGAGCGAGATAAATTCATAAGATGCAGAACAATGGCGAACATGACCGAGAAGATAGAAAATTTGGACTTTAGCAATCAACTCAAAAACATGGAAAAGAGATTGACTGAGCTTGTAGACAAAAAGATAGAAACCGCCATCAAAACAACTTGTGAAAAAGTTGATAAAACGTATGCTGCCGTGGTCTCCGTGGAATCCACACAGGAGACAGATAGGAAACTTGGAAAGTTAATTAAGAAAGAGAAAGGCGTCGACAACATCAAACAAAGTTTCAGAATACAAGGGATCCCTGAAGATCATAACAAAACAAAAGCTGAAAATTTTGTCCCCACAACTGACGAAGTAAATGAAATACTGAGTGAAATAGGCGTTAGGCCTGAAGTGAAGGAACTCAAACGACTAGGTGAATTCAAGAGAGAACGGAAGAAACCAAGAACTCTTTTAGTAACGGTCACTAACGAACATGAAGCCAGTCTAGCCTTAGCCAAAAGTATTGAACATCGAGAGGAATTAGCAAAGAGAAATATTTACTTGCTACCAGCTCTCAGCAAAGAAGATGCCCTCAAAGAAAACCTGATTCTGAAAAAGAGAAGAGAACTGTTGACAGAAGGAGTTCCTCGAGATAAACTCAAAATTCGATTTTAGAACTATTCAACGATGGTGCGAAAGTGGAGATTGCCTCCGTAGAAACCAAGTCAAACTGACTAGGTTTTGTTAACATTCTGCAACTAAACGTAAGGAGCCTTGTGAACGTAGAGAGGAGAATTAAGTTTGCAAATGCTGTAATTAACTCAGACTACAACGTTATATGTCTCTGTGAAACTTGGCTCAATGACAATATTCCATCATCTCAACTATTTCTAAATGACTATTGCATCTACTGACAAGACAGACAAATGGATCAAGACAAAAATACCCACGGAGGAGCCCTCATAGCAGTAAAGAACTCCTTCATCTCCGAAAGAGTCATTTCTGAGCAACCGGATTCTAGTCTTGTCTGCAAAGTACAATTAGCTGAGAACGAAATTTTTATTTGTGCCTTTTACAACCCCCCAAGAACTAGCCCGTGCCGTTACGATGTTAACGATTTCCAAAAACTCCTTAAAATCATTCCTAAATCAAAAACGACCATTTTATGTGGGGATATAAACTGTCCTGATGTAAACTGGAAAACTCTAGCAAGTACAAATGGAGAAGAAAACGAAGTCATTGAATTGTTTGAGGAATCCCTATACAGACAAATCATAAACTTCCCACCTGTGGGCAGAACACTCTAGATGTAGCATTTTACAAAAATTGTAATTTGGTGGCACATCTCGACGAGAAATTTTCCTCAATTTAAGACTGCTCGGATCATAAATCAATCCAGTTAACACTAGAATGTCCACGCCAAGACGCCAAAGAAACTCTTGGAAATTTTAGAAGTTTCGGAAACGCTGACTACGAAAGCATAAATAAAATTTTAAGGACTGAACCCTTCAAACCAGTTTGCTTCACTAACAAAAACAACATGTGCGAAGAATTTTACCAGTACATGGATCAAATATTCGAGGTCCACGTTCCCAGAAGAACTAGACACCGAGAAAGTCTATCTCCCTGGATATCAAGTTTCACTTCTTACAACATGAAGAGACTACAAACCCAAAAACGACTCTTATCCGAAAAACCCACTAGTTATCGAAAACAAGAAGTTCTTAAACTTGAAAACCAATTGATAGAGTCATCGGAACTGGACAGGATTGAATATCAGGAGAAAATCATGCGTGCAAGAAATACCGGTACAATCTTCAAACACTTGAAAAGCCTGAAAAAATCACCCAGCCTTCCAAAATTACTAATCAAAGAAAATCAACAGAGCACAAAAATGCAAGAGCAAGTCAACATGATGAACGAGTTCTTTCACTCAGTGTTCTCACCCAAAATTCCATTCAGTATAAAAGATGTAAAATGGAGAAATCCTGAAATTACAAACTTCGAAATCTCAAAGAAAGCAATCTACGAAATACTTCTTTCGCTAGATGCCACAAAGTCGCGAGGCCCAAATGGCATACCGCCTGCATTTTTCCAACGTACAGCACGCGAAACAAGTAAGAATTTAAATGTACTTTCAAGCAGATAAAACGACTGAGAAAAATCCCAAACTCCTGGAAAATTGCAGCTGTGACACCAATCTACAAAAAAGATGACAGACGGAAAGTAGAAAATTACCGATCAGTCTCTCTTTTAGACATTGACAGTAAAGTTTTTGAGAAATGCATTTGTTCAGCTTTATACGCTCACTTCGAAAAATTCCTAACAGAACACCAACATGGATTTGTTAAAAAACGCTCAGTTAATACAAATATGCTATCCTTCTTGAAATCAATTCACGACGCACTCGATAACGAATCAAGCACCGAAATTGTAGCATTCTACACAGATTTCTCCAAAGCTTTCAACAAAGTGCCGCATTTTGAGCTTGTACAAAAAAGTTGCAAATATTGGAGTGGGAGGTTGCCTATTAGAAATCATCATTCACTACTTAGACAATAGGAAACAATTCGTTCGGATAGACAACACAAGATCGGAAACTTTAGATGTAACAAGTGGGGTACCCCAAGGTTCTCTTCTCGGACCACTCCTGTTTTGCATATTCATCAATGACCTACCTGATGTGTTAGTTTTCTCTGACCCATTTATCTTCGCGGATGACCTAAAAATTCTTGCAGTGAAGAAAACGTTTTGGCAAGTTCAAAACGATCTCAATGGTATTGAACAGTGGGTAAGCGAAAATAAAATGAAATTAGCCATGGACAAATGTGCAAAGCTGAGCATAAGAGGTCAAACACAAAATTACGAGCTTATGGGCACTAAACTAGAGTCATCCAAAGTCATCAAAGATCTCGGCATCTATGTTTCCCATGACCTGACGTGGAAGACACACATCGAAGAACGACTGAAAAAAGCGAACAAAGTACTCTACCTACTTCGACGAAACATAGCTCCTCAACTAAGACAAGAGATCAAGCTCGGACTCTACAAGTCACTAATTTTGCCAGTACTCTTATATGGCTCTGCATGTATAAATCCGAACCGAGGTGAGCTACAACAGCTTGAAAGATTTCAAAAGAAAGTAGTCAAATGGATCCTTGGACAAAAAGTCATGCCGTATCCAAATCAACTGAGACTTCTTAACATACTACCACTACCAATGTTCATGCAACTAAATGACCTTCTACTTTTATCAAAATTGACAGAAGACGATAGCTTTTTACCAATGCTGAAACAAAATTCAGAAAAAGGGAGAACAAATGAATTATTCAAGCTCCCGAAAACCAGAACTGAAAAGGCTAGAAATGATTTCTTTTTCCGTACATGCAGACTAGCAAATCGAATAGAAAAATACATTGAATTTAATACGAAAAAAGGCCTTAAAAATCGAGTTTTAAATTTCATGTGGAAGTTTGTAAACGAGCGATTCGACGAAAATAACATCTGTAGCTGGCATCTATGCTGTGACTGTCAGATCTGCAGAAATAATAGGACAATTTTCTAAGACGACGATTGGGACGAAAATCCCCTCAGTGAAAACTGTAAATCCCCAACAACAACAACAACAACAACAATTGCAAGCTTTCATTCAACATCTGAAACACAAACACACACACACACACACATATATAAATATATATATATATATATATATATATATATATATATATATACGTATATATATATATATATATATACATATATATATATATAAATATAAATAATTATTTGAAACATGTGATTGTGAAACGACAGAAGGAACTCAATTATCATTACAGGCACCCCTCGCATTTCAAAATCCAACGTAATCATCTAAAAATGCCACTCTGTTTCTGAGGCGTCCAGATTGTCTTTTTTCCACTTCATGCTATGCCCCGGATTATACTGTTAATATTTTTTGATTTGTTTTTTGTTCGATTTTGGTTTTTGTTTGATTTGTTCTTCGTTTCTTCCGAAACATGGATTAGTGCTCATTCAGTGCAGTGTCTAAATAAGATTCAGAAAACGGAGCTCAGTCTTGAGCAGAGACAGTGATTTTCTTGTCCACTAGGATATCTGAATTGGAAAACATTATCGCTAATAACGTCTATTATTTTTACAGCTTCAGATTTATTTCGTATAAAGTTTCTCAGGTACGGTGTATTGCCTTTAAACAACCAATTTAGGAAATTAAAAATTTCATAGTCTTTCCGCGGGAATTGCACACTTTGCCAGCGAGGTTTTTTTCGTTTTTCCAGTTACCTTGAGGATTTCGTTTTTCCAATTACATTGAGGATGGCACAGAGATGGTAAATGTTGACTCCTCTTTCTTAGCAGAAAACATCAAACTCCTGCGACTCTAGTTGTCCTCCACTATCTGAGAGGATGAACCCTGGATTGCCAAATATATCAAATAATTGCAAGAAATGTCTAATAGTGGTCTTTGTTGTTATATTCCTAATGGGAAAATCAAAGAAAAATTGACTGAGCTTGTATATAACATTGAGCAAATAGAGGTTACGTGACATGAAACCCGCAATCGCGGGACCAACTAGATCAAAAGATAACCTGTCAAACGGCTTTAGGGCTTTAATAAAATGACCAGGCTGACTAGGCTTGTAAGATTTGGGTTTTAGTTGCCAACAGGTTTCGCACGTGGCAATAACTTGCCCAATTTGTAAATCCTAATCCAAATATTCTCCAGAAAAAAAAGGACATAGTGTTATTCCAGGAAGCTGGGACAATTCAATAGTCGTTCCCACCTAGAAAATAGTTTGTCAGTCTGATTTAGAGAATTACCAGCAGGTTTCTCTTCTGTCAATTACTTCTAAAATTTTTGAACGTTGTTTGTTTATATGTCTTTAACGGTATCTAGAACCAATATTTCATTAAAACTAATATGGTTCTCGGAATAAATTTCTCTTAGTTTACCTATAATCTATCGATAAATCAATTGATTCAAATACAAATATTGACATAATTTATACCAACTATCAGAAAGCGTTCGATAATGTCGATCCCGGTATTTTTTTTACAAAACTGCTCAATCTTGGTGTCCGCGGTGAAATCATCAAATTACTGCAATCTTAAATAATTGGAAGGACGCAAAGAAATAGAATCAACGGCCATTTTTTGAAAGCGTTACATTACAAGTGGAGTTCCGCAGGGATCTGTTCCGGCTTCTCTACTCTTTGTAATCTACGTCAACAACTTCAACGACTTATCAAAAATTGCGGAGCTGTTGTTCCTCTCCTCTGTGCGGATGACGCCAAAGATATATCAGACAATTCTTCCAGTTCTTTTTGCTAAATGAATCTTACTAAGGCGATGAAATGGAGTAAACAACACTAATTCCCTTCAACGCTGAAAATTGCTCTAGTATCTCAATGTCTAAATTGATGCATTCCCTTAGTTTTTACAAAAACTTGATCGAAAAAGTACACATACGGAAAGATTTAGGAGTTTAAGTAACAATTTATCTTAAGTGGGACATCCACGTAAAAAAGGTTCACGAACAAAGCGCACGGAGTTCAATTCATGTTAAAGAGAAGGTAACAACGCCTGATTCCGTCACATAAATTAAACCTAAACGAATTTATGGTATTTCCCGTTTTGTTATACAGAAGCGTCTGGTCTGTTGGTTTGCTATTGTAACAAACACAAAATACAAAATACTCAAAATTGTTCAGAAAAAGAGTTTGAAATTGATCAAAAACATGCAAGAGCAATTACAGTTATAAAGAACTACTTTAGTGCGGTTGTATCCTCGATAGAGCGTCAGCTCCTATTTTTTTGCTGTCAGGTCTGTATTTAATACTCTAGTGATATTCAGCAAAACGGAGGAGCTTCTCAATCTTTATTACTGACTTTTGAGGCCATCAGAGCCCTCAGTCTCTCTGGGACCAGCCGCTTTGAAATTCTTGAGACATTGTGGCCTAACACAGAAAATTCCATTAAACGTTTGTCAATTTCTAACATGATTCCATCTTTTAAAGCAGCAAGAAGAAAAACCTTCTTGTCAAGCCCTTTCCTGGATCATCTGCCATTTATTGTATCGTCAAGGTAAGGTCACATCTTTCTTAGCTGGTTTCGGTAAACGAAAACGTCTTTAATTCGCAAACGGGTACGCAGTTTTTCCATATTCGGAAACGGGTACGCATTAAGACTAGTAATTAAATTGACTATCATGTAGAAGTCGATTACCAAGCGTTGTTTTTGAACTAAAACAACAAACGCCTGAGCTCGCAATGGAGATTTTAAGCAACGAACTATACTCTTCCTCAGATCCAAAAATTCATTCTTCATAAACTCAAAATCTTCTTTGTTTGAGCGTCTGAATTTTGTTGGGATGGGCATAGCTTTATATAATTCGTAGGAAAGTATCTTCGGTGGGTCTAAAACCATTGGTCAAAACATTACTTTCAGCCATAAAAGCCAAATTAGAAACGTCCAACTGATTATTATTTTCCCCAATTTTAAATAAGTTTCATTTTGTGAGAGCAAATCAAGGCCAATGATTGCGCTAAAAAACAAGTGACTAACTACAGAGAAGGAAACAGTATAGTGATGTTAATCATGCTCAGTAAAGCACTACAAAATCAAAGAACTGGAAGTTCCTCTTCGTTCTCCTCTCTGGACAAGAATTTGACGTCATTGGCTGGATGATAATTGCAACTGCTCTACACACATCAACCATTATAATTGAATGAATAGAGCCGGGATCAATAAGCGCTTTATCAGGAGCAGTCTTCGACAGTAACAAAATTTTGATTAGATTCCATTGGGAGACCTTTTTACTTCGTTCGTTGTCTTCAAACTGCATAGTACAGAAGGTACTTGTTAGTCCTCATCCGGAGCGACAGTTGCAATAGTTGATTTACACGCTGCTGCCCTATGCCCTTGTTTGCCGCATTTCAGTCACGTGCTTCATCACGCTGGGAATTTAGTCCATGGATCTTCCTTCAGACCACAAAATCAACCTTTACAATTCAAAGTTTTATAAGGTTGAGCTGTTGTTTTATTGACAGCAGCGATATTTCCAACGGGAAGCCTCCGGGTTAGCCAATTTCAAAAATCCAACAGGTATTGCATCAGATTTAAGACCAATTTTTAAATCATTGCGAAGCAGTATGTCCTTGTGTTGCTGCACGGTGAGGTATGTTTATTCACAGCGCTAAACAGATATCCGTAGTCGCTCCAAAAACGCTGTTATGCAATCATCATTTCGCTGCTTGCACGAAAGGACTTGATGTCTGGCGTTTATAATTCTAGAAGGCTTCTTGAACTGAGCATCCAGAATATCGATTGCGTCGTCAAAAGCAGTTGCTCCCGAGAGAATTGTAAAGAGTCCCTACCCTGCGTATGATCTGAGAAATGTCAACCTATGTGAGTCTTCTTTAATTCCATTGATTATTAGACCATCAACAAAGCACTGCCTCCACCAAGACCAATGTTTCTGTGTTGGCTCCACCGGAAAATCAGGAGATCGAAACATCATGACTGATGTTGAATAAAATTGTTGTGTTCTTCAGATGAAACACTTCTTTTTGGAAGCGTTTATCCAACATCTGAAACACAAACACAAACACACACACACACACACACACACACACACATATATATATATATATATATATATATATATATATATAAATCATCATGTGGAACATGTGATTACGATACAACAGAAGGTACTCAATTATCATTACACAATTTTTGCAATTTTTGGTTACCTTCAGCAGAGAGTCCAAGTTTGGAGTGGTAGAAGTCAATTGATCTTGCAGTCCATTTGTAAATGATTTTTAAACATTCTAGAGAGGCTCAAGGCTTTAAGTATAAAAAAGATTAAAATCTTAGTCTCCCGAGGGACTTAGTGCTCAGACCCGAGTTCTGGTCAAAGGTATTGCGGAGGTCTAAGAATTGATTCTAACGTATGTAGAGAATGAAAGGTTAGGAAAGCATCGAGGCTATGAGTAGCTTTTCCAGATTAATGAAAATTTTCTTCAGTTTTTCTATTTTTTAAAAAACATTTTTAACAATTTCAAAGAACTTTTCCTACAATTCATCTTTAGTGTGGCTGATCCATTGGAGAACCCAGTATACATCACTATGAGGCAGAGAGCTTAGGTTGAGAATTTGAACTGAGTTAAAATGTAAGTCCTAAACTTAAAGTCCTGAAGGACACTAAGTTCAGGTCAGAAAATTAACTTCATTTCCTGATTCAACCTGCTATAAATAATTACCTGCTTTGATGTCAGATGGGGTAGAAGTTTGGTTGAGTTCAGTTCTTGTTTATCTTTTTAAGAGAACACTCAATTGATTTTAAACTCTTTCATACCCTTTGGTTTTCTCATTACTTGAGTACAAAATCTTGGTCACCCTCCGTCCTTGTGCCCCACACTAGTGCGCAAGCGCGCTCCTGTCGGGGGACTAAGTCCCTGGGACGACTATGATTTTGTTTTAACACACACACACACACACACACACATATATATATATATACATATATATATATATATATATATATATATATATATATATTATATATATATATATATATATATATATATCTATATATGGAACTTTATGGTGCAAATTGAAGACCAGAGACAACAATATCCCCAGATACTTTTATTTACACAACTAATAAGTTGTGTAATGTCCGCTTTTTCAATTAAAGAATTCGACTTGAGTGAATATTGAACAAGCATCTCTTTATATTTACAATTTTTTCAAAACATTTACTGCGAGTTGGGATAGAGTTCTAGGGAAATTGTTTTCGCATCAGCTTATACAGATTGCAATATTGTAATGCCGTGGTGCTACGGTCAATCGTACTTTTTTAAATTTTTTGTTCTATGAATTTTTGTACTCTCAAGTTCAAGAGTGTGTTTGCTCTATGTTATTAACCTGTCCAACTTTTTTGACATATCCGAGTAAGCTTTAGCGTCAATTTATTTCATCCAATTATTCGCAGATTTTTCCAAGAGAAGCATTGTAAAAGCAGTATTTATGCTGGAGTTTTGTATAAGGGCAGTGGTAGAAATTTTGCTGCCCACTGGGAGCAATGATCTGTAAATCTTCATGAGCCTAACACGGAATATCGGTCCTCTCGATTTCTCCCTTTTTGGGGTAAATTAGTTGTCTTCTAGTGGCAATTGAAAATTTTTGGATTTAATCTTGTAACAAACAACTTTTCCTTGGTTACTCATGCCCTCAATTTGAATCTGAGATTCTGCGAAATGACGCACGCTTCTGTGGACAAGTCGTGAGTTCAAATAAGTTAAAAATTTACCACTCAAGAAATAAAGTTTAATGAATAGCTCTGTATTGCGGTCGCCAAGAATTTTTTTCTCAAACAAATATTCTTCCATGTCCTCCGTAAGCTCTTTTGGTGGCTCCTGAGAACAGTTTTCTGTAGTTTTTCTTAAGCTCATCAATAGCTAGAAACGAATGAGGGTTTCGGTCGTAAATTATACATAATGCGCATTTCAATTCTCTGGCCATCAAGCGATAACGCGCAGCATAATTGAGGAATTTTAGAGGATTTATTGAGCCATTTTTCCAAACCTCGCTAAAATATTGGTTATTGAAAATAGGAGCATGCCAAGGTCACACTTGAATAACTCTGGTTCCGTTGCATGTAAACATGATATCCATGTGTTCCAAGCATTGCAAACACAGTCACTTTTTCCATTTTTCTTTTTGCATTGCCTATTGATGGTATACATATGGACAACGAATTATTTTCCCATGAAATAGCAGTCAACCCGTCTAACTTCATTTCTTGGAATGCGTGTTGTGTTTTAATTTCTTTATTATTTGAAATTCAATTCTTTGGGATAGGATGAAATAAAAAAAACCCAAACGTAAAAAAGTTCTGAGTTTAACAATGTACAGCAAATCAACTAATCCCCAAAAGTTTGACTTCGATAGTCAAGCAGTCGAATGTTTATAGCCTTCTGAGCTAAATGTCAAATTGTATGTTTCTTAATTTGAAAAATTGAACTTATAGACCTAAAAAACTGAAAATCTAAATTATTTGTCCTAAACTTAGTGTCCTAAGTGTACGTTAAATCTTTCAATCTAAACTCTCTGTCTCAAAAATGAAACATGTCCTGACAAATATTTTAAAATATGCCTGCTAGCGTTAGCGTCAAATTTGTTTAATCAAATTATGGATCGAATTTTAACCCAGAGGAGCATTTAATACCAGTAGTTCTGGTTAAAATATGGGTTAGGGCGGCAGTTGAAATCTTTGCTGCCCATTGGTAAAAATTATATATAAATACTGATCAGCCTAACAGGACATGATTGTGCTACCGTTTCAACTTTTTCTCCTTTTTGTGGTTAATCGCTGCAATTGCGTAATCCCCTTGAAAATCTTAAAATTTATCCCGTAAAAAACACATTTCACATTTTTCTTCGTCACTCAAGCTCTCACTTTGCACCGATGACTCTACATCTCGACGCAAGTTTTCATGCTACCGTTATGAAGTCAAAGCCAAAAATATTTACCGATCAAAATAAAGATGGTCTTTAATAGGGTGTCGTGATTGTAATCTTCACGGATTTATTTCTCAAAAAAAATTTTCTACCATATCTTCTGCAATATTTTCTGCCGTGTGTTTTCAGAGCTTGCCATTAGTAAAACAAAAAAGTTGTGAGAATTCTTTGCACCAAAGTATTTTTACTCCTCAATTCCCTTTCCTAGAAATCGTGTTTTTCAAGTGCTGCATTAAATTGTGAGATTTAAAAACATATGATTTAAGAGCATATGGTGAGCCATTTGGTTTTCGAATTTCACTAAAAAAAACTCAGACAAGTAGTCGGTAAAAAATATTAAGCAAAATTTGCAGGAGCATCCTGAGATCACATTTCTGGTTCTTTTGCATGTAAAATTGTAAAATTGTAAAATTTCTTCCAATCCCTTTCCAACGCATTCGAAATTCATTTTTTTTTCTAGTATTCATCGACGGTGAGTTCTTGTCAAACTCTTATTTTCACTCAAAAGTCGGCTCCGATTAGTCAGTCTTGATGACATCTGAGGAGCACGGCGTTTGATTTATGTTTTATTTAAATTTCAATTCTTTAGAGTCAAAAAACTCAAAAAATATACACGAGTCGAAATAAATCAAACGTGTCCGTCAGCAGTTTCGAAGCAGCCAGTTTATTATAGTAGTTTGATTCAAGTTTCAAAATTAGATTTAATTTTTTTTTGAAAAAATTGAACTTAGATTTAATGGAAGGAAAGTCAAAACCTAGTGTCCTATTTTCTTCGGTCTAATTTTTTTTGTCTAATGTTTAAATTCAATCTTTCAATATAAACTCGACCTTTTCGTGACCAATGAAATTGTGCATTGAATTCTATCCCAGACCTCAATGTTTTCATTGTTTCATTTGTTTATTAAATTTTGAGGGGGAAAAAACAAAAATGCTATTATAATTTTAGAATTACTGTCTTTTTTATTATGATTACTGGTAGTAATTTTAGCAGTCTTTTTTTGTTTAGGTGAGATGTAAAATATTAACACTACCAAAAACAAACTAATTGAGTTTGAATTTCCTGAGTTCCAGATGTTGTATTTTCAACCTCCAAGAGAGCTCATTCATAAGTCACGGCTTGTGAGAATAACTGTTTTCCTATTTTAGAGACCAGAAGTTCTTAAACAAACTGAGATAATGAAATGATTGTTTTTTTTCTTTGATGGGTTCAATTAGATATTGAGTTTGCCAGACTAATCTACAAAGCAATGCACATACAATAGGATTTTCAAAAGAATTCCTTGGTTTAATGGCAACCAGGGCAGTTGCTTGCGGTACATCAAAGTTGGTGCAATAAGTTATGTTCAAATTTTCGAAAGCGCGGCATAGGTCATCATTAGCTCAAGTTTTGCTAACAAATTCGAGCAGATCACAATAAACCGAATTACAGTGGTCAAGACATGATAACACTAAAAGTTCATTAATCTTGAATAGGACAGATTCCACCTGAAAACCACAGAATGTGAGAACAATGGTTTTCCAAAGATACCTTAATTGTTTTCCAAATGCCTTTTTACAAAAGTTTTTTTTGAGATTTTGCAACTGTCTTGTTTCGTTTGATAAATTCCGATAGATATAACGAGAGTTTGCGAGACCAATGTACAATGCGATGTATATGCAAAAATGTTTGAAAAATATGGGTTGCTTAATTGCGAAACAGAGTACTTGCTTGAGGTACTACGACTTTGATGTTGAAAATGACAATCAAAAATTCAAAAGTGCGGCAGAATCTATTGTTCGCCGAAAAATTGCTAACCAAAAAGAAGGACATCCATTACAGACCGAATTACAGTAGTCACCACGTAATAATATTAAACGTCTATCTATCTCAAAATTGACACCACAATAGATTCCACTCGATATCCACGGAATATGAAGACAATCGTCTGGTAAGTAGATAGCCGATTTTAGTAAAAAGCTAATAGCAAGTACTTTGAGACTTTGTAATGTTTATGTTTTCCTTAATAATTTCCGATACATTTAGTTGTAGTTTGCTAGAATAATGTACAAAACGATGAAGGTACAAAAAAATTTTCTACAAAATGCATTAGTAGATTGACAAACAATGCAGATGCGAGAGGTACAACGAAGTTGTTGTTGAAAGTAACATTTCAAATTGCATTAGAATTCATTGTTCGCTCAGGTTTTGTTCAACAAAGTTTAGACAGATCACAATGAAGCAAATTAAAGCAGTTAACACATGACAACACATTACTCTAATTTTCCAGGCTAGGAAAGATGGTATAATGTGATCTCGAATTGAACAAAAGTTGCGGAGAAAATAAAAAACTCGAACAACAATATTGACCTGCAGATTAGGTTGATAATCAATTTTTCAACATAAAATTTTTACTTGTTCTATGTAGTCACCATCATCTGGCAGACTTATGAGAAAAAGCTGAAAAATTTATTACTCCGTCATATCATTTACTCACGTTTATCCGGGTTCAGTTTCAGTTTTGCTTTATTGAACTAACATTGATGCGAATCTAAAATATCTTCAAACAAGCATTGACTCTGTTTCGAAGCGAATACGAAAAGTAGAACAGCATCATCTATCTAAAATGATATAATTTTAAAATTCTTCCAGTTTATCGTTGGAAGGCAGAAGAAAACAGGAAAAATGAAAAGAAACAGTTACCGACAACTGTTTCACACTATTTCACTTTTTCTAATTTGATATTCACTAGAAAAGCGTCTAATTAGTATAACTTACTGCAAATGACTCAAAAAAAGTTTTTTGAAACTATTTTTTGAAACTATTTTTTGAAAAAGTTTTTTGAAACTAAAGTTTTATACCACAGATTTTTGCTATTATCTCAAAAAAAATGATAAGCAATTATGTCAAAGCTAAAGACTAGTCTGAACAAACATTATCACGGAAAAATATTCATCCAGATGAAAAAGAAGATGATTACAAAAATTTTCAACGGAGCAACTTCTGTTGAATGCAAATATAGAGGAACGCTCGGGTACATGCACTTTCAATTTTAGATGCTAAATACAAATCAATGCGCTCATAAAAACTCTTTCAATGATTATTGACAGCAATTTAAAATTTTTGACGGGTAGTGAACTCGACAACAATTCAGGATCAATGTTCGCCTGCATAATGAGTGGCCTCACGATGCCTTGTCTCGATTGAATTGGAGTCATTATAATAGCTAATTAACGCAAAGACGAGCTCCTGAGTATATCTCAAAACAATTTTACGAAAACTTTGTGGCATTTGATCAATCAGAGCCGTACTGTTGTATGTCGTGGTAGGAGTAATTGAAAATCAGTAACTGTGAAAAGTGTTCGGGATTAGTTAAAAAGTGTTCCACATAGTGGTACGTGAGTTGTTCATTTTCACACCTTGAGTCAGAAGTAATGAAACTTATACGGCACTACTTTCTCAACAGAAAACTTCTTAAACTTTTCTGCTAGACAATTTAGCTCCCCTAGAGAATGCAGTGTAACAAAAACATTTATCTCTGACTGTCACTCTTAAACAGAATACATAACATGATTTCTTACTAGCGACAATTTTTCAAGTTATTTTCCTGTGTTCTCTAAACAGCTCAAAAAACTAAAAGACGGATTTTGGCCAAGAAAAATGCTTTCTTTACTTATCTCCTTTCAAATTCTGTTTTAATTTGATCAACAACAACATGCTTAGCTCATCGTCCAAAAAAGAATGGTATAATTTTGTGAACGTTTGCGTTTTAAAAAGTGCCCATCAATAAATTTTTTTTGAAAACGCTTCTTCTCAAACGTTAGCTATTTCCTACAAGATACCTTTTCAAAAAACTGCTTTTGCATAATTTCAAAGTGCACAACACGATAATCTGAGTAGGTAGCGACATTTAGAAGAGGTTCTGCGCTTTTTATTTTCTCTGATACTATAACATAGTCTATAACAGGACTCTAATTTCTTGATGAATCTTTTGTTAAAGTCACTGAGAGAAAGTAGTTTGTTAAACGACAACAACTTTTTCTGAATAAATAAAATTATCTCACTTATATACACAAAAAAAATTGTAATTGGCGAACAGTAAATATAAATTAAAATATACACCATTTTCCTCTGTTTAGTTTCATGAAGTCATATCCGCGTTTTCCAAACATATGTTTGAAAGTTAGTTGATACCTATACTTTTAGCAGATTAAACTGCTAATCCTCCATCATTTTTGGGTTCTAGTTGCACCATTGGAACAACAATCATTGATGTAATATTGCTTAAGAAAAGGCTTGTTGTTTGACTTCTCTATGATCCACGGTTCTGTTCAAGCGGTTAGACTAAAGTCGTTTGCTTCACTAAGGGCTCTTATCTGCGGAGTTTTGTTCCAAAGACATCTAGCATTATCTAAACGAATTTTTACACGGCTATAGACAGATTAAAAATTAGTATCGAGGTTCACGTTCTGAAGGGGGCCAAACAAGCCCTCACTTTTTGAATTTAATAAAAACGAGAAATTAATTTTCTTTGGTGCCTGAAAATGGGGAATTCAATTTGATCATAATCAAATCTAAAAAGAGAAAGAAAAGGTTTCAGACAAAAAATTTTCTTGTATTTTTCAAAGATACTCAACAGAACAGCTCTTCCCTTGCTGCAATGCTCTTTTTGGTCTTTTTTGAAGGTAGAGACAGAGGTGCTTAAACGATCAATGAAAGTATGCGGGAATTTTTTGGAGATCTTTTATTTGCACTGGTTGTTGACTGATCGCAATTTTTGCTCGCCTAAAAGTCTTTTGGTTTGTCGTCTGGAAACTTCTTGTCTTTAACCCGTAATTTTATTGCCTTAAAATTTTTTCTTGAAATACGATCGCTAGCAGTTTTGTTAGTGCAATATTCGAAACGAGCTCTACTATTCATTTGCTATCAGAAAATGTATCTCCAGTCTCTTTCATTGAATTTCAGAAACTTTTGAGTCCACATTTTCCTATTCGATATTAAGAGCAGATATGCGATCAAGTGTTGATATTTATTTTAGATAGCAATCAATTCGGAGTTAATTAAAAATAATCCCAGTGCAAATGGTTTTGTGAGAACTTCCAAGACAATATACAAGAATATATATAGCTTCATATCAAACAGAGAATAAACTTTATTGTTCCGAAAATGCTTGGCGGATCTGAGGGATCTGTGGGATAAAGCCGTCAATATTTCTGACATAATAGTACAGGCCAATGACTACATTAAGTGCTGAGTTTGACCTAATATAACGAACATTATTACTCCTATTATCCAAATAAATAACAGAAAAAAAATGAATCGACCAAACGATTCGAACAAATACAGAAACTTCTCACGCTTAATTTTGATTGAGAAAATAGATTAATATAAGAAGGGATCAAATTTAAGGCTCAATTTGAACGCTGGTTAACATAACTACCCATTTTTTGAAAGTTTAATGAAACAAAGTTCTTGGCAG
This sequence comes from Convolutriloba macropyga, assembly GCF_964194025.1. NCBI lineage: Eukaryota > Metazoa > Xenacoelomorpha > Acoela > Convolutidae > Convolutriloba > Convolutriloba macropyga. The sequence continues at coordinate 16,987,915 of NC_134471.1, read as the reverse complement.
AAATGGAAAAATTGTACACAATCTTTTAGAAAATGAAACATGCTGTAAATGTGGCGTGAGATTGAACATTCAGGTATATGGAACAAGAACGGCGCCAGAGAAACAGCGTCAAAGAAAAGTAAATTAAAGAAGTATTTGAAACATAAACACAGAGTTGCCGTACCATAGAAAACAACACAGGTTTTTGTGTCGTGAAGCGGCAGACTAACAATAGTATACTTGCAGAATTTTTAATGTGCCCTCAATTTTGAGATGAAAAGGGAGAAAAGATGACAAGATGGACAAGTTATTACAAATTCGCAAGGCTGTATGGTTAAAAACTAGAACTTAACTTGGTGAGCTGTTTTGTCCGTACCAGTGAGTACTTCTTTTGCATACCAATGCGGGTTTATTGAAATTGCAATGGAAGTCTGTCCCGGCTGCAACCGTAGACAACTTATCGAAACAAGGGAGTTGACTGCGAAAAATGCGAGAAATAGTTGCAAGCAAAGTTTCAGAACGTCAACGATCCACGCTATCTAAAATTGAAGAACACATTGTGCTCAAACTACCAAAAGAATCTGAAAATGGACGTAAAAGGAAATCTATTTCAAAGCTAACGTGATCTTTTCAGTGCTTTTAGCGATCGATCAGAACTGCCTTGGAAAAGCTACCAACTCGATAAAAATTTTTAAAAAATTTAGATAATGTAAAGTTGATGTAAACTGCAATCTTGCGTTTTTTGGATCTGTTAGTGAGTAGCAGTAAGATGTAAGTGTATGATACCACAAACGAACTGATACGGGAGTTTTACTGAAACTTAGCAATTGTGCTCCGATGCATGACAAAACATGACTGGGGGAGCTGTCCTTCACGTTTTAGGAACCAGAAGCAAATGAGTGACTTTTAATGAAGCAATTTCATCGAAAAGATAAAACTTGCACGAAAACTAATTTGGTTGGCTGCCAATGAAGCATTTGAAAAAAAAATTAACAAATATCTTTAAGTGCCTAAAACCAGAAAATGATAGAAAAAAGAATAGGAAGCTTGTCAAATTTTGTTTTTACAAGTACCGCGTGGGTAAAATTGTACAATTGAGAAGAAACTGTCAAGTTCTTGTGACATTTCTGAAGTTTTCACTACACTAAAATTGAGAATCTTCCTACCCTCTGTTTTTGTACTTTAAAATCCTCTAAAAGTTCTCGTGGATGCGGACATTAAAACATCATAAGGTTGGCTCTTCCGTAGAAGAATAAAAAGAAGAAAAATTTTTCGTTTTTAATTCACTGATAAAAAATATATGAAAAAGTATCCTTATTATTATAGCACCAGAGGTCCTGGGGAAGGCATTTATGATCTATTCAATGGAGTTCCTCATTAATGTGTATATTAGCACCTCCGCAGCATAGAGCCGCGATACGGTACCAATATACACATTACTCTAATTCCCTTCATATATCCACTACTCTGTATTCACTTCTTTTATATTTAAAATCTATCATTTCTTGTCTCACTTAGTGCAAACCACTAGTGTCGAGTTAAGCTGGTAATTAACTGTTATCAGACGGATAGTTTGGGTTCTATCAGTGAAACTGCTTCGCTGATCCCCACTGACTCCAGTGGACGTACCCAGATACTAGTATAAAAATAGTCAGACTGTGTAACAAGCACGTAAAACCAACTTGCGAAAATAACTTGAACAAAAATTGAAAAAAAAATCAAATAATAAAAATTTTCATATATCCCCTAATCAACATTTAATCAATCTAAAACTAAAACTTTCTGTCTCACTTGGCGTAGTGGTTAAACCATCGAGTCTAGTTAAGTTGCTTAAGCAAACGGAAGGTTTGAGGTTCCTTCCTCACTGACTCCAGTGAACGTCCCCCGACTTTGATGAATTACTATGAAACTAAGTGAGATAAAAAAACAAATTCACAGTTCTTAAAAAGGATGGTCAGTCAAATTGCTTCGCAGGTCCCTGCTGTGAGACTGTATATGGGACACACTGTGATGGGTATACAGTCAAAAACACTGAGATCGGTGGAACCACTGTGACTGTGATCAGTGTTTTTCAGTGTAACCTGAATAAAAAACCAGCTTAACTCTTTTATAAATTTTAATTTTTGATAATATTTATATAATATTAAGATCCTTGTTTTTATTTACTACTAGGTCAAGTCATAATTAAGCTAAAACCCAAAGTAATAGCAAAATTTAATAATTTAATAAAAAAATAAAGCAAATTTCAAAATAAGAGTGAAATCCCTTTTTAAGAGCGAATAACTCTTTAAGAGCGAAACCGCCCCTATCGGAGTGATGCCCCAGTACAAAATCACTATTTATCGCGCTTAATGAGTCATTTCCCTCTTTTTTGAATATTTTTTAAAATTATCTAAATTTTTTAATAAATTTTTATTTTTTTATTTTTCTATATTTTTGTATTTTAAATTATCTATACTCTTCAATAAATTTATATTCTCTTTTACTTTTTCTATATTTTTTCCATTATTAATAAGAAATGATACAAAATTATAACATTGACACGAACAACTTTCCCCAGTTTGGGTGATAACAAATCTCTCAGTTAAATTTCTACTAAATCCTCTAGTTAATTCTACATCTGGATGTTGTTTCTTTATATGAGCTCTTTTCCCATCATATCTCACAACAGAATGACAATATAGACAATTAACTTTAGCTGAAATACAATTTCTACAAGTATACTTACTCTCATCAAAGTCAGTTAGTGGTTTTACAGAATTACATTTTTTACAATTTCTAGTTAAGACTTTGGTGTTAAAGCTGGAGTTAGAGTTAGAGCTAATGCTAAAGTTAGAGTTAGAGTTAATGCTAGAGTTAGAGTTAGAGCTAATGCTAGAATTAGAGTTAATGCTAGAGTTAGAGTTATAGTTAGAGTTAGAGTTAATGCTAGAGTTAGAATTAGCGTTATAGTTAGAGTTAGAGTTAATGCTAGAGTTAGAATTAGAGTTATAGTTAGAGTTAGAGTTAATGCTAGAGTTAGAGTTAATGCTAGAGTTAAAGTTAGAGTTAATGCTAGAGCTAGAGTTATATCCAGATTGATCTTTAAAAGAACAATCAGTTTTCATACAAATGCTGCTTAATGTTTGATCACCACATGCACATTTACTAATTTTATCTTTGTGATATATTGAATAATGAAAAGCTAAATTAAAAGGGAGTTCACATTTATGTTTACACTCTAAACATTTTATAACCATTTATAATTGGTCAAATTTCAATTACACACATCATATTTAGCCGATATCTCAATTACATCTTTTTTATTATCTTTAGACGCGACAGACTCTGTTAAATATTCCCTCCCTGTTGTATTGAGTGTATTAGTTTTATATCTTCTTTCTAAAATCTCCTTAGGGTCTAATTCTTTTTTAACTCTAACAAAATTTACAATTTCTTCTCTAAATTTTTCAGTATTTCCATATAGTCTGTTTAAATACCTTCGTCCCTCTTTTTTTAAAATTCCAGTCTCTTTATTTATATATTCTCCTTGTAGCTTTTCGATAAACTGTTTTCTTTGCTCTTCTGCTCCGCATCCAAAGCTAACCAATGTACTTGCTCTATTTAATATATTACTTGCACTCGTTGCCACATGTTCAGCAGCTTTTACTGTTGTATCAGGACTCATATAATTATATATCATAAAACATGTACCTAAAATAATCCCTTAAATAGTTGATGATAACCTAAAACCATCAGCTTTAACCATTTCTTGTGTTAAAACATCATTCTGTATTTTAATACCTTTTAATGTGTAGCATTTATAATGAGTGGTTTCGTATATGCTATAAATTTATTTTTGTCTTCACTTTCTAATTTATCTTTTAAACTAAGAGCTTTTAAATCAAGGAAACCAACTCTCAAGTCATATATCATAGTTCTATTCTTATCAATAATAATAATAATAGTATTCTCTATCCTATTATATTTAATTATACCATAACGAAGTTCATCTGACATTCCATCTGTACAAAAATAATAGTTACTATTTAACTCACTAATTATTTTATTGAAGTTATGGTCACATTCATATATTTCATTAAAATTTTTAAATAGATCAGCTCCATTATAAATTGTTAAACAAATAGTATCACAACTCATTCTTGCTGTATTAATTATTTGAGCTGGTTTATGACACATTACAATCATTTGAATATTATAATGTCTTCCTTCTGTGAAATAATAAGCTATATCATTATTTAACTTATCACCCATATCATCAAGAACAATTACACTATCTTTGAATTTAAACTTATTTTTTGATGTGATCATATTTATATCGCATGTGTTAAACCCAATATAAAACTCACCAGTCTCAGGATCTATCCAATCTCTATCATCTTTACGTACTACGATTATATTTTTTAGCTTGATCTTGGTCTTGGTTTTGGTTTTGGTTTTGGTTTTGATCGGTGCAACCGCTTCGCGGATCTAAGTATAACTTTAAGTATTATCTAATAAAATTTGTTTTGCTTGTACCAGTTTCACCATAAACAATAGTATGTAATGGTGACTTTTCATATTCAAATCTAACTAGACTCCTGATCATAAATCCACCAAAGTTTTCTTCTAGTTTTGTATATTTACTTGGTATTGAATCATATATTATTTGACAAATTCCAATTAGGAAAATAAAAGGTATAACTGCGCTACTCGTCTCCATTTTTTTAACTATTAAAAATGCTTATCCTAAATTTTAGGGAATTCAATAATAAATTTAATATTTATAGTAATGCTATGAGTGATATCAGAATAAAAGATATAGGAAAAGATATAAGTCTAACACCAATTGAAATAGTAATGAGAGATCAGACTCTAGATAGCACAAGCGAACCTAACTTCAACATTATTGTGAATCTACATCCAACTGATGGTACACATTGGATTTTAGTTACAAGAAGAGAAGGTGTTCCTGTGTTTTACTTTGATAGTTTTGGTGTTGAGACCTCACCATCGTTTTTAGAAGAATATGGTGATATAGGCTCTAATGAAAGAATACAACAATATGATGAATCCTATTGGGGGGCTTATTGTTTATATATGATCTATCCTATTGATAGAGGATTTAGAATTAACAATGCTTTGAATATTCTAGTTAATCAATGTAAATATCCAGGAATATATAATGAGTGTTTTGTTTAGGTTGTAATAAAGATCTACGAAGTACCTTTGCTAATAGTGTTAATGTTAATGATAATGATAATGATAACGATGATGATAATGTTATTGATATTGTTAATGATAATGATAATGTTAATGATAATGTTAATGATAATGTTAATGATAATAATAATGTTAGGGATAATCATAATGTTAATGATAAAGATAATGATAATATTAATGACAATGACGAAGATAATGATAATTTTATATATCTATTTGATGAAAAACATCAATGGGTGAAACCTAACAACAAAGAATATCCGCGAACAGACTCCGTCTGTGGTAAACCAAGCGGTTTCACCGATCCACGTAGTGGCAACTTCGTTGATCTTAGTGACAATATCTCTGTTAATATAAATGAAGATCTACAATCATGGCTAACTGATGATAATATAATTACTGAAGCTACACTCCCTGAGAACTTTAGATGTATAATATATGGTCCTAGTGAATGCGGTAAGACATTCTTATTTAAAAAACTAATTCTGGCTAGAATATAATTTGATAAGCTATACATCATTGGACCTACTGGTGATCAATATGAAGGTGTAGAGAGAATAAACGATAAAACAGATGTTGAGTTTGCTAAAGATATAAAAGATTTACCCTCTCCCGATCAACTACCCAAAGACTTAAAGAAACTAATGATATTCGATGATGTTAGAGCCAAAGAACAGGTTATTAATGAATACTTTTGTAGAGGTAGACATAATAATTTTAAAATGATATATCTTAGAGTGTTAGAGAGAATTGTAATCTATTTATTTTATTTGAACAAAGAGGTAAAGTTCTCATATCTATATATCAAGATTTCTTTAATAATGTTGAACTCAGTTATAATGATTTTGATAATATATGTAATAAGGCATGGAAAGAGCCTTATAATTATATTGTCATTGATATAACTAAAAATAAAAATTTTAATGGTAAACTAAGAATTAATTGGGATCGGTTTTGTAGTTTAATTGAAGTTTATATCAATATCTAGAGTTAGATCTATAATTTAGAATAGATCAACGAAGTTGCTGGTTAAACCAGATCTGCGAAGCAGCTTCACTGATGAACCTTTGATCAGCTGACTACACCAGATGTAAAGTAAAACTTAATACATCACCATTAAAGTCTATAGGTCTTCCATGTTCATCTTTCATATGAAACTCTATATATTCTATTCTCTCTTTAGTTACATTTTGATACAAGATATTCAATGGTATAATATTTATCAAGTAACCTGGTGGTTCTGTTAGAGTAAAAGTATATAGTATGTCTGTGTTATTCTCTTTATCTTTAACACCAGATATCACATTACAATGAATGTTAATAATACTAAAACCCATAATATCAACAATTTTCTGAGATGTATATTTACCATTTTTATAAACTATTTTTCTAAATCCTAGTAATGGGGCTATTGAAATTTATATATCAAAGTTATTTGCACCTTGCTTTATTTCCATTAAAATTTTCATTGTGTTCTTATCAGGTTCTATTATATCATTACCATTAGTTTCTTCTTTTATTAATTCTACTATTTCAATTAATCCTTATGCAACTGGTATAAAAGCTAAAATATGGGTATCTGACCATGTTTCACCTTGGGTATCATATAAGAATTGATTGATCCTTCTATTCACATTAAACACCGAATTATAAATAGATAATCTAATTAAAACTAATTTTGATGAGTTAAGTATAGGTTCACTAAAGTTAAACTTTTCTGTTGGCTTTATTATTCTAAAGTAAAGTGTATGCTCTTCTTTAGTTTTAGTTAGAGTTTCATGTATCTTTTGTAGTTCATATAGAATTAAGTTGTCAGCCTTTTTTTATATTCAAATATTAGATTATATTTATGGTGAAACATGGGCGTAGCCCCATAGTTATAATTATAGCTTTGGTTACAGTTGTAGTTGTAGTTATAATTATAGTTATAGTTGTAGTTAAAGTTAAATTTTTGGATTTTAAAAATGAACTTCAATTTGGATACAACTTATGGTCATAATAATGATATACACAAAAGTAAGGTTATGAAATATAAACCTGATAATCTAGCAACAATGAATACGGTTAATACTAAAATTAATATCAATCTCAATAGAGAAAAGAATCATTTAAATTTGCGTGATTCGTATCTAGAGATAGAGTTTGTTGTATTAGATAATGCTGGTGGTGTATTTGCTAATAATGCTAATATCAGATTAGTTAATTATGGTATGATTGCATTATTTAGTTCAGTTAAGCTTGAAACTAGTGGTGGTAGGACTATTGAATATATAGATCATTGTCATCCTATTCTATTGTTGTATAAGTTATTAACTAGTACTGTTGATGAATATGAGGGTGGTTTTGTTAGAAATCAAGGTAATAGAGATAGTCAACTTAAAGGTGACCATATTGCTGCAGAACGAGGTCATATGTATATGATGATTAAGATGAGTGATTTATTTGGTTTCGTAAACGATTTAGAAAAGATTATATATGGTTTAGGATTTAAACTAATATTAAAAAGAAATAATAATGACAGAGCTCTATTTAGAGTTAATGCTGGTGCTGATGCAATTGGTAATGATGGTAATATAGAAATTAGAGATATATCATGGTGTGTACCTAGTATTGATCCTAGTAATGATAATAGAATTATTGTGCAGAAAGGATTAAATAAAAAGAATAATGTAGACTTTAGTTATTATGAAAGAAAGACATTTTATAAGAAAAAACCCAATGCTACTAACTTCTTGTTTGATCTAGGTATGGAAAGTGGTATGGAAAGACCGCAATATATAATAGTTGTTTTTGAAATTTATAACGTTAATGAACAAACTCATGATGCAAGTACATTTGATATAATGAATGTTACTGAATGTTATTGTAAGACTGGTAGTGAGTTTTAACAGAGGATAGAATGAATATTAATTATGGTACCAATAATTATAATGAGGCTTTTAAAGAGGTTGTTAGCTTTAATAAAGATTATAATAGGCTACCACATAATATAAAACCATATATAAATCATAAAACATTCAAAAGTAGTCATAGAATATATGTATTCGATACTAGATATCAAAGTGATCATATAGGTCCACAACCAATACAACTTAATTTTAAATTTAGTGCTGCAGTTGACGATGTTATATGTCATGCATTAGTAATAACTAGAAAAGTTATTAGTGTTAATAGTGATGGTAATATGATGGTTGTTATAGTCTCGTAGAGACTAATAGCCAGAGGCTTATTATATCTTTGGCCTAGTTACAGTCATGGTTATTGTTATCTGCGAAGCAGTTCCTGATAGTCATTTTTATAATTATGGTGAAACATTGGCGAAGCCCCATAGACTTTGTTATGGTGAAACATCTGCGAAGCAGGTTCTGTGATGTACGAAGCCCCATAGCTCTAAACTATTTCTTACATGTCTTAACAAAACCCTTAGCATAAATAATATTCAAGTTCTTTTTATTCTCTTGAGATAGGCCCTTAGCATCAAGCTTTGTCTTAGGCATAGTCTCCGAGCTTCGCTCGCGGGTAAAACCCGTAGTCTTAGGGTTAGGTTTAACAACAAAATGATTATACTTTTCAACTTCCATTGTTTTTTATATACAGAAATGAGTCTTTTACAGAAATTTAAAACTAATTCATATTGTGTTGGTGGTAGACATTATAGTGTTACTAATAACATAAGAGGTTTTATTACTTCAAAATTCACTAAAATGTTAAAAGATAATTGTGTTAAGTGTAAGAGAAATAAGTCAATGACTGTTAGTGATGCAACAATAGAAGCAGAGGGATTGAAAGATTTCTTTAAAAGTGTTGGTAGAGCTACAGTTAACTTCGGAAAGAAAGTTGCTAATAATCCTGTAAGAGCATTAGAAATAGCAAGTAAAATAGGAAGTGCAGCTGCATCTAGAGACTCTAGAGCTGCTTTATCGGCCACATCTGATTTAATTAAAATTGCAAGTAGTGGTGAAGATATAAAGGTAGTACAAAAAGGAAGAGGGTTATATTTAGGTACAAAGAAAAGATAATTTATTTATGGCTAAGACTAAGAATATAGTTTCAGTTAAAACTCTATATCTATCTATAAATATTAATATTAATTACTAAATACATTGTTCCTAATAAGCACTAATAGCTTTAATCTAAAAAAACACTTAACTTATTTTTCTTGTTCTTCTTATATTGTTCATATTCCTTGACTAATTCATTATATTCATCATTATCTATTTTATTATCTTTCATTGATTTATCATATAGTTTACTAAACTTGTCGCTAAACTGTTTACTTAAAATATACATTTGTGATTACTTTATATATTTATTTCTTAATTTAGTATTAATTGTCTTTGATAATGAACCACAAACAGTTGCTGTAGCAAAAAGTTGTTGGTATAGAATAAGGTAACCTTATACCTCTTAATGCAACTGATGTTGTTTTTGCCGTTGTTGCTATTGATGATAATAGTATTTTTGTTATCTCAGCTACGTTAATATAATTTTATATCTCCTTACCTTCTTATTATAGTTATTAGTTTCAGTTTCATAATAATTTCTAATATCTTTTATAATGTTAATATTGTTGTTAAATTTATTATTAGCCTGAATCTTTTCGTTTATTAATCGTTGTGATACTGATGGCAAATCTTGATATAGTAATCTCACACTCGGTGCTATTGGATTGCTCATTTTCATTAGTAAAAAATCTTTCTTTTTCTTTCATTATATCTTCTTGTTTAAAATCATAATGCATCTCAAGTCTTGCTTGCTCTTTATTATCAACGAACGTACATCGTAAAAGTATAGCTATTATATATTGTACTATAAATTTTTTAAGAGATTTATTGTATTCCTTCATTTCTCTTAGACCGTTAGTAAACATATCATCTAAATGTATGTTAGTAATATTTTGATTAAGCTTATTATTATCAAATTCCTGTTTTAATTGATTATATTTAGAGATAGTATCAGAGGCAACTTTATTACAAAAGTTAACAGTGTTTGTGACTTCATTTGCTGATTCAATAAACTCATTAATTAGTTCATCATTTACTAGTGTTTCATGTGTTTCATAAAAGTTGTAATGTTTCAGTTGTGACTTTATCAAATTCACCTTTTCTTAGCTCACTTATGTTTTTACTTAAAATATCTATTTTATTATTAGAAGATAATAAGTTATTGTCACAATACTCATTATTAACAACATCTTTTTCATCTATTGGAGGATGAACATTTGTAATTTTATAGGTATCCTTCATATCAATATTATCATTATCTTCTAGGAATAACCCACGAGCAATACTTCGTGTTAAGTTGTTTGTTGATGTTGATCTGAGAAGTGGATTCCCCGATGGACCTCCGGTCATGCTTCGCCATTGATGTTTCGCTTAGTTAAATCTATTTCTTGTCAACTTTGTATTTGTTTAAAGTACGAAAAATGTCTAATGATTCTCAAACTTTATTTTTAGATTCAAAGTCAAACTCGGATTTTAATAATTCCTGTTTGTAATATTTACCTTCTATTATCTCACTATTAATATCTTCTATTTTATATGTTGGTGGTTGTGTTTTTAAAATTTCATTGATTTTAAACAGTTCTCTATTCCAATTAGAAGTTTAACCTTTAGAAAAGATATTACGTTTATCTGCATTTCTAACATAATCACCAACTTTAAGTTGGGCGAAGCCAGGTTTACACTTTGGTTTAATCCTAGAAGAAGTAGGTGTAATCTGCGAAGCAGTTTGCCTGATATATCTAATTTTATCAGGATTATTAGAAGCATCAACTGGTGTCATAATAATTGTTGAATAAAAGTTATTGTTATATGTTATGACTGCATCATTTAGTATATCTACCCAATTACCATCACCATTGATGAACATAGGTTTATTAATTATATGTAATAATGTTCTATTGAATCTCGCTATAAACACAGCCTTTAAATCACTATAAGTAGAATATAGTTTTGTTTCAAATTCTTTAAGTAGAGATTTAATTGTTTTATTGTAAAACTCACTACCTCTATCTACCCATAATTTTTTTGGTTTTCTATGTTCACTTAGTAGTATTTTAAAACCATTAGTCATAGATAAATCAGATTTATTCTTTAATGGAATAGCCCATGCATATTTTGTGAATGTATCTATAACTGTTAATAAAAAGATATAATTATTATTGTATTTAGTTATATATGATTCGTCTATCAAATCAGCTGACCATGTTTCATCTTTATATAATGGTATTATTCTTTCTCTTCTAAACTTTGTTATGTGAGGACTGAATACTTCTTTAGCTAATAGTTGTTGTTGTTGTTGTTGTTGTTGTTGTTGTTTTTCCATCATTATTTATTTACCATAGTTAAAAAACACAATTATTTATTCGCTCTTGATTAATAATACTCATAGATAATAGTTGCTTAGATATATCTAGCATTTCATCATATAATCCATCATGACCAGTTTTTGTTTCTAGTATTAATAATTCTAGTCTTTCGACTAAATTACTTGGGTTAGGGTTGCTATTTAAACACCTGCCAAATACATCATCTTTTACCCCCATTCTACGTTTTATTGTTCTATATCTAGCGCTTTTCTTATCCACTTTTCCTACATCATATCTAATATCCTTTAAAAACCTTTTAATTTTGTTTTCATCTTCCTCATTATTATCATCATATGTCACATTTGATTTAGTAAGAAGGTTAATAAATCCATCTGAAAATTCATATATATTATCCTTAACTAAAAATGCGCCCTGCTCTAGGATTAAATCAACATCATTCATTTTATATCTTCTAGTAGGCAAATCTACGAGATTTAATTTTAATTGAAGATTAGTTTGAGCCCCCATGTCATGAAGAATATTGGCTGTCTTTGTATCAACAAAAACTGGTGCAATATCTTGAGTTTCTTTTATTGTCCCCATTAACGTTTCATTAATCTTGGAAATGTTTTCACCGATCTGAAAACCAGCTTGCTGGATCATCTTAGTTAGTTTATCTAACTCTTTATTTTGCCAATCTATTGCTCTTAATGTTTGTTCACTTAATGTTTGTTCACTTCAATGTTTGCATTTAGTGTTTTAGTTAAAGGATCAAATAACTCTTCTATTTCACCATAATTTTCTTGTTGTTTTAATTTATCTTCTAATCTATTTCTTCTGTTTTATTTTTCTAGACTGTTTAATTCTATAAGTTTATCTAGATTAGCCATTTTTTTAGTTAAATAAACAGTTAGGAGACAAAGTCTTTGGTTGATGAAAAAAAGTTTAGCCCATTCCCAAACTTCTTGGTTTACCATAGACAAATCATTATATAAGGATTAAAAATAACGTTTTATTGTACTAAACTTCAGATTGATATTCTGATCTGATTAGACCTCAATCAGTGGGAACTGCTTCGCAGATAGGGCTTCGCCCATGTTTCACTATCGGTGAATTTGCAAAACAACTCCGTTCAACTGCTTGGCTTGCCACGAGCGGAGCTTGTTCGTGGATATTTAATTTCTTTACATGTTCTCTAAATCTTTCTTTAGTATGTCCAAATCTGTATCTATGGAGATGGATACATAATCTACATCTGAAATATTATAATCTATTGTATGAAATATGAAACATAAATAAGGTTTACTTTGGCACTCAACACAACTCCAACACCAGGCTTTATCTTCACATTTGTTACAATTAGTACTCATTTTTATATTGTGAATATATATATATATATATATATATATATATATATATATATATAAGTTTATTATTTCAAAATTTGCAATATAAAAATCGGTTATCAAGGTCCTAACGAAAATGTTCAATCTGGGAATGAACAAGTCCATTCTGGAGGTGAGCGAGCTCAATCTCGTGGACAAGTCCAATTTGGTGGTGGACAATCTCAATCTAGTTCTACTAGCAGTGCAGTCCAAATGTTAAAAATAAAAACAAACTAAGGGAAGAAATCAAACCAGTAGATAAGGAAAGACAAAAGGTAGAATTAGAAAAATCTTTAGAATCAATCAGAAGGATTAATCAAATAAATGAAGAAACAAAGAATCATATGATAAACAGGATGCAAAATTAAAACAAAGAGAAAAAGATATGCGTGAGTTATGCGAAAGTTTGAAGCAAAATAATATCCAGATTTGGATCAAACTGAAGATAGAGAATCATCTAAAGACTTAGATCAATCTAAAGATTCAGGTTCAGATAGAGAATCATCTTCATCTGATGATGTTGTCTATGTTCAAAAGCCTAGAACAAATAAGTTTAAATGTGAAGCTTGCAAACAAGAATTAATTCAAAAGAATTATTATAGACATAATCAATCACTTAAAGATAAAAAGAATGAGCGAATTTATAATAGAAATAAAATTATTGAGAGTGCTAATGAGGATGGAATAAAAGTTACTAATGAATATATAGAACAAAAGATAGATAATCAGTATCCTGAACTAGAGGGAATAAAGAATTGTGATCGTTGTGATATGTATCTGGATAATAATACTGAATATGCTAAACATATGGACACATTAAAATATAGGAATAATGTAAGATTAGTTAATGGGGAAATAATAAAGAATGGGAGTAAGTTCGAATGTGTAATATGTAAGACTACTCTGAGTCAATATAGCGTGGATCAACATTTGAAAACAAAGATGCATCTGGATAAGGTTAATCCGCGAAGCGGTTTCACCGATGGTAAAGATACGGATATAACTGAAGATCCACGAAGTGGTTACACCAATAGTATCATATCTAAAGATAATTCAGGATATTGCAATATATGTAGTACTAGATATAACAATAAAAATGAACACAATGAATCAGATGAACATAAAGAAAATGTTAATCAGAAAAAATTTGTTGATGGGAAGTGGCGAGATAAAAAAAATGAGTTGGGATTAGATCATAATATGAAGTATAATCAAATAATGAAAACAAGTAGTAATTATGAAGATATTAAATTCTTGAATGTATTAGAGGAAATGTATAACTTACATCCCCATATCAAGTGTAACACCTTTGGTGTAGTTAAGTATACAAAACTTACTGATGATAAGTTAGAAGAAAACATTCACATTTAGACTAATGACTAGACAATATAATGGTCCATATGACTTGTATATGTTAAATAGTGAACTAGAGACTAGAATGCAAGAACAAGAGATGAATCAATCTGGTTGGAGCATGCAAAGATCTGTTAAAAGAATTATGTAAATACATAGGTTACATCCTTCTGGTGGTTGTACTACTGAGTTACCATTCACGTCTAGATATATACTTAATATAGAAAATACTGATAATAAATGTTTATTGTGTTGTTTAATTGCTTATATACATCCTGCATCACGTGATCCAAATAGAGTTAGTAAATATATTAAACCAGAGTATATTAATGAGATAAAATTGCTAAAGTTTCCACCTCCATATGATTATTATAACTTACAGAAAATACAAGAACAGAATAAAGATAAAATATTATTTAATGTATTTAATCTAAATAAAAATAAAACCATTAATCCTGTTTTAATCAATCATAATGATCCTAAAGGATGTAATATATTATTCTGGGATAATGATTGATTCCTATGTAAAGATGTATCATTCTTATTAAGAAAATCATCTAAACATAAATGTTATCCATGTCTAAAATGTTGTGTATCATTTTTAACTGAACATGCATTAAATAAACCTTTGGATTTATGTAATACACAGAAATATGTGGGAAGAAGAACATTCCATAAAATTGAATATCTTAAGTTTGATAAGTTCCATTATAAAAACAGAGTAGCATTTGCTATGTATTATGATTTTGAATGTATAATAAAAGATGGAAAACATGTTCATATTACTTGTGGTTTATATATAAAAAGTGACTATCCTGATATATTAGAAAATAAGTATGAAATTTATACCGGTGAAGATATAGTTGATTGGTTTATAAGTAGAGTAAATTGTTATAATAAATAATTTAAAGATACATTTGAATTTAATATTCCACTTAATGAAGATACTATTACTCCACTTACTACTGAGTGTTTCTATTGTTGAGAGACTTGGGTAATGACATTGTTAGAGATCTTGATCATCTAATTGGTAAATTTAGAGGATATGCATAAAACAAATGTAACCTCCAAGCTAAGAAAAACTTCTGTAACGATATATGCATTTAATTCTACTAATTTTGATAATCATTTATTTATAACTAAACTAGCAAAGAAGATTAGATTTAAAGTATTAACTAAAACTGATGAGAAATATATTAGTATTGATATGGGCTATGCAAAAGCATTAGATATGTTTAGGTTCTTCCATTCACTTAGCTTAGATGCTATAAGTAAAACATTGAGTGATAAAGAGTGTGTAACATTAAACAAATTTGGGTAAGAGAGACGTAAAGGTATATTCCCATATGAATGGTTTGATAGTATAGTTAAACTACATGAAACAACATTACCACCTAAGGAAGCATTCTATTCTAAGTTGAAACAAAGTGGTATTACAGATAAAGAATATAATCAAGCAATACATTGTTGGAATAATACTGGATGTGAGACAATAAAAGATTATATGATGTGATATCTCAAAACAGATGTATTATTATCAGTTGATGTATTTGAGAAATTTAGAGCTATGTGTTTAAAATATTATGAAATAGATCCATGTTACACATATTCTACTCCTGGGTTAACCATGTTGTGTGGGTTGAAATATACTAATGTTAGACTTATGTATTATAAAAAAAATACAGTTAACATTTATGATACAATACAACATGGTATTAGAGGTGGGTTAGCTTCAGTATTAGGTGATTGTCATGTAAAATGTAAAAATAAAGAAATAGATCCTGAGTATACTGGGAAAGAGAATAATCTAAAACACTTAGACTTCAACTCATTATACGTTTCTGCTATGGTTCAACTTTTACCTACTGTTGAGATCAAAGCATGTGATGGCAATGATTATACACAATCTAGCTCCACAAAAGGTTATATCTACACCATTGATGTAAAGTATAAAGATGAGTTGAAACAAAAGACAAAGAAATATCCATTCTTTCCAGAAAAAACAAAAGATTATTATTAATCAGTTTACAGACTATCAAAATGAAAATAACAAGAAAGGATAGAAATCAAATGAGAAGTTTATGTTAAAGTTAACAGATAAGGTAGATTATGAAATTGATGGAGAGATGTTAGATTGGTATTTAGCTAGTGGTTTGAAGTTGGAAGATATTACAATTAAGCAAAAGTTAGAGTACAGTAAGAGTGAGTGGTTCAAGCCTTATATTGATTTTAATATTCAGAAAAGAAAATAAGCTAAAGCTAAGGGAGATAAATTTGGAGATGTATTCTTTAAACAGATGAATAATGCCTTCTATGCAAAAACAATGAAAAATGTATACAATAGACAAGATGTAGAGTTAGTTAAGGAAGCAAATAGATATATTAAATTAGTAGAAAATATTAGTTTCAAATATGTTGTAGAGTTTGATGATGATCTAGTGGCTGTACATAAAGCAAGAGGTAATGTTAAGTTAGATAAGTTTAATTGTATTGGTTTTGTTATATTACAAAAGCTAATTTATTTATGTATAAAGCTATATATGACTACTTTGAGAAAGAGTTAAATTGTAGTTATCATTATACAGATACTGATAGTATAGTTATAAACATAAATATTCCTTTAGATAGTGTTATAGAAACTGAAATGAATAAGATAAAAGATATTTTACATAATAATGAGTTATATAAGATGAAGGATGAATTACCTAATGATACTATTTTAGAAGCCTGCTTCCTTAAAGCTAAAGCATATTGTTATAATACAGTTAAAGGAGAAGACGAGAAAAAGTTATAAGGTATAACCAAAGCTACTATTAATAACCAAATTACTATTGAAGACTATAAAAACGCCATATATGAAGCTAGTTATAAATATGTTACAAATTTTACTATTGATAGTAAGATACACCATTTAGAAACAAAGAACAATATAAAATAGCTATTGATCCATTTGATGATAAAGGTGTTAAAAGTTGTAATGATGAATTTAGATTTTACAATTAATTTTTATATAAATATAGCAAAATTTAAAATTTATAAAAGAGTTAAACTGGCTTTTTTATTCAGGTTACACTGAAAAACACTGATCACTGTGTTTCCATCGATCTCAGTGTTTTTGACTGTGCTTTTTTTGTTCAAGTTATCCACGAAGTGGTTACACAGATCCACGAAGTTGTTACACCAATTTTCGCAATTTGGTTTTACGTGCTTGTTACACGGTCTCACTAGTTATACTGAAAAACACTGATCACTGTGTTTCCACCGATCTCAGTGTCTTTGAATGTATACCCATCACAGTTTGGCCCAAATACAGTCTCACAGCAGGGATCTGCGAAGCAGTTTCACTGATCATCCTTTTTAAGAACTGTGCTTTTGGTTTTTTTACCTCACGTAGTTTCATAGTAATTCATCAAAGTCGAGGGACGTTCACTGGAGTCCGCGAGGAAGGAACCCCAAACCTTCCATTTGCTAAAGCAACTTAACTAGACTCGATGATTTAACCACTAGGCCAAGTGAGACAGAAAGTTTTAGTTTTAGATTGATTAAATATTGATTAGGGGATATATGAAAATTTTTATTATTTTAATATTTTTTTTCAATTTTTGTTCGAGTTATTTTCGCAAGTTGGTTTTACGTGCTTGTTACACGGTCTCACTAGTTTTATACTAGTATCTGGGGACGTCCACTGGAGTCAGTTGGGATCTGCGAAGCAGTTTCACTGATAGAACCAAAACTATCCGTCGGATAACAGTTAATTACCAGCTTAACTCGACACTAGTGGTTTGCACTAAGTGAGACAAGAAATGATAGATTTTAAATATAAAAGCAGTGAATATAGAGTAGTGGATATATAAAGGGAATTAGAGTAATGTGTATATTGGTACCGTATTGCGGCTCTATGCTGCGGAGATACCAATATACACATTACTGTCCTCACTCAAAATTTTTAAAAGATAAACTCAACAGAAAAATTGGTTCGCGATTCCGATGCAGAAAGTACTTTTTGTTCTGAAAGCAAAAATCTTTGACCTGGAATTCAGTCATGCTAGTTTTGTAGTCAACAGATTCTACTTCACTTATCCAGCAGTTCAAAATATTCATACAACAATATTTTAGCAAATGTTTCCAAAGGTTTTATTCAAGGTTAAAGAGCTGAAGCGATCAGCACGGATACTGATGAACTCAGCTCCCTGAAAACAAAAAAAAAACAGATTGTTTAGATACAACGAAGCATGTTATTGTCGAGTTATTGTGAAAATGGAAGTGAAAATAAAGATTGAAAAATTCATAGAAATCAGAATCTGTGCTGATATTACTCCTAGGGAAAAGTGGTGCGCCAATAACCGGTGGATAAAGTTTTAACTTAAAAAGATCTAGATTTGCTTAACCATTACCTTGATTTCTATTGGCGTAGAATAGAATTGTGTCGTCAGTAAACAAATAAAGCTCAATTACCTGATGGTTTTTGGGTATTCGCACGCGAAGCTATACCCATAAAACTACAAATATCCGAGATTATATCCTTCCAGAACATCGCAAAGCACTTACGTCATAAATAGATTTTTACCATCCATTTCAAAACTTTGTAACCGTTCATCGCTGAGTTCATCTGGTCTAAAGATCTCTAATCCATTTAAAATCATCCTTTTTACCAATATTGATCAAACTCTCACTCTGATACACCTCGTTTTGATATTAATAGTGTAATGCCGTCTCGGATACTCGCTATCGTCTCCCGTGACGGGTGTTTACAAGGCACATCCTTTAATTTTGAAAAAAAATTCTGATTTTGAAGAATACTACCGAAAGTTTTTTTGTAGCATTTTTTATAGCTTGATGTTACTCGGTTCTGCGAAGCAATAAACTTCAACCTATTCCCAACCGTGGAGTTTTCACTCGTTCAACACTCGATGTAAGCTAATCTTCTCTCTGATCGTTCAATTATTATTTTCGTTAATCAAACAACAAAAAAGACTATTTTTGAAAAACTCTGTTAACTATGTTATGTTGTTTTTTAACGTTTTTGACATTTTCAGCAGACTGAAAATGAACCTGATCATGTTGCTAAGTTCTGCGACTCAATAAACTATTTTAATCCATAATCAAAAACCCATGCTCTAAAGCGGAAAATCTAATGACAATAAAAGCCCTGCGCATTAATCAGTGCATGCCAGCCCTCAAAAAGCGGAACAATAGCAAAACCCGCAATATCTTATTGAAAAATGGTTTCGGTCACATGACCATCCCCACACCGCAAAAATTGCGAATGATGATTCAAAAGTCGAACATTTGCTAGTTTTGAAAAACTGAAATAAAATATTGACAACAACGTTGATTTAAACCTTTTTACTTCATTTTAGAGTGTTTAATTTTTTCAGAAGATCTAGAAGTTCACGAATGTAAATATATGGATTCACAGAAGTTAAAAAAATTGTACCGATAATAATGTAATTCTGACATTACAAGTTTCTGCGAAAACATTGAATTGAAAAATTAAATAGCATTTTTTTCAATTTTGATTAATTTGAGCAAAACCTTTGTTGACAGACGAAAAATCACTGCGACGAAAATTAATGCTACATAAAATTGTATTAGAAAACATCCAAAATAACTAATATAATGGCAAAAAACTTAATTTAAACCTTATTAGAATATTATAACATTGTGTTAGTATAGAATTCACACTTTATTGCAAATAAAAAGCACCCACTAACTTTGAAGGAACGAAACCATTTAGTTTTTACATGAATCTTCTATATAAAAGAATACCAACGCTACTGCTTCACTTTTTAAAATGATACATGACAATATGTGTGTTTACAAACTTTTCGACAGGTGAAAGAAACAATGAATAAATTTGAACATCCTTACAGAATATAAAACACGTGTGATCTAACATATATTCTACGCAGAGAAGGAAGGAGGTGGTGTTATGATAACTTCCAGTATTAAGGCTTACATAACAGAGTAAAAAAAACTGGCAACGAAGGTTACTTCAGAACAAACATTTGCACGTGCGGTAGAATTGTATTGAAAAAATCTCTTACCTTAAACAAACCTTTAAAGAACTTCAAGAGAACACAATAACATAGCTCAATTAAACACTGTTGAAAAATTATTGCGCTCAATTATTGGAAAGGTTAAGAATAAACCTATATTTCATTTAGAAAATCAAACGAGCAAAAAACGTACAGACATAATAAATGGTCTTTTGAGGTTTACATTTTGTAAACAATCAGTCTCATACTGTTAATAAAGCAATCGTGAAAAAGCAAGCAAATACAAAAACGTTCTATATTCAATTAAAAACTGTGAATCTATTCTGTTTTGCCCCCCCCCCCCCCCACCCACCCGCCAGCCCCTCAGCTTAGTGGGCTTATAACTTTTAAGCACCAGGCGCACGTGTTATTTTTTACATAGTAATGTGCTATATAACACCATATAATTTGTAACTGGGGACCTAAAAAACAGTGGGGGGCAAAACAGAATAGATCCAAAATTGTTATCGTTTTTTAAAAACAAAATTAGGAAAAGTAAACAGACGAAGTCCACTACAAGAACAGACAACAAGTTGGTAGTACAAGAAAAATTCAGTCAACAAGACCAGGCTTCCTAAAATAATGTATACAATTTTCAAGTGTGGGCAATTGTACACTTGTTAAAAAAATCGTTTGTCAAATAAGAAAAAAGAAACTGAAAAAAAGAAGAACTGAAGAACTGGTGCAGGGATTAATTCAAACGCCAGGAAAAGTTATAAAACGCAATATAACCGTTCAACTTCCCTGATAAAAAATAATAGAAAATCAAATTTTGGTTGATTTGTCCTCTCGCTTCTAGCGATATGCTCTGAAGCAAAGAAAACAACTTAAAAAATCTGAGTTTAAGCGACATAATTGACCATTTTCATTTTTCTTAGGATTAATCCTTCTGGGATTTAATGTTGCTGTATATAAAACGCGCTGCCGGTGCAGGCAAACACCAGCTGACTTAATGAGCTATGCATTACATCAATCGCACTTAAGTATTTTGCCTATTAGCCGGACTGAAAACAAGGCTGGATGTGAAGCAAAAATTATAGTAAAAGCCAGCCTTAGTACTAAAAATGTGCAAAATTAAAACGAATGGTTTGAAATTAGTTCCAAATGGACCAACAAAAGTGAAATTCCAAACTGAATTTGGACGAAATTTAGTGTAAAAAACAGACGCCAATGCAATACGTTTGAATCCTTATCCAAATAACTAATACGAATTTTTTATCGCAATATCAAAAATCATTGCTAATAACAATTTTTTTCGTGTGAGAACGCAATAATATAGCTCATTGAAAGACTGTTAAAACAAGGGTGGGAATTATATAAGATAAAATGGCTTTTCACTAACAACAAAGAAGAACAAAACATAAAGAAGCTTGATTGTTCTGAGAGTTTTAGCACCAGAAAAGGACTTTTCGATGAAAGCATTTAAATTGGTTTGGGTGTAATGCCCACGAAACCAAAAAAAAGCTTATAGAAACAATTCTGACGCAGGAAAGACGAAAAGCAGGAAAAATTCTATTGATGCACTAGCATACTATTCAATTTTTGATACGCAAGGCTTTGCTATCTTTATCAATATCTCGCTGTTTGGTATTTCAAAAATCATCACATCGAAACACTTGTAGTAACAAAGCCATTCCGTGTTTTAGCAGGACCAAACTGTATGCAAGAAGTTTGAGGGACTTTCAGTTTCCTCCACACTACTAAAGTTATCCATTCGATGACTTTTTGGTAATGTTGAAACTTTAAAAAAAAATTTCCACTGAGCACGAAACTTACATTTCAATTTAGAAAAACATTGTCTTCGCCAGAGAAGAATTTTAAAAACAATTCTAACATCTGATGAACAACCAACTCTTGAGAAATTAAAAAATTCAGCAGGAAAAAATATAAATAGAGCCAATAAATCGAAAAAAAAATTTAGAACTACTGTATCTGACCAGCAGATCAATTGAACAATGAAAGCTAAAAAGATAAACAGTCTCAGAAGTTAGAGAAACTAAATTAAACAACAAACTAACAAGTATAATCATTGTTAAAACTCTTGAATTTATCCCGCTGAAGGCCAGATTGGATCCATTTAAATACAACCATCAACTTTTGCACAAGCCCTGAAAGGGACTTATTGGCCAATAAAGATTGGCCACAAACAAACACTTTACGTTTCAAAAATGCAAAAATTGATAAAATTTTCCAGATTTCAAGATATTATTATGTTAGAAAATCATCTGCAACCCTAAAAAATTATTTGCTGGCCCTCAAAGATCAATAATCTAACAAATTTGAAATCAATTGCTTACATGATTGTCAAAAATTGCTTACATTCGTATTAAAATGTTGCAAACTATTATATTGCCACTAAAAACTCTGCAATAACCAATTTTCAAATCGTAGAAGAGGACTCCTGGTTTCTCCTAAGGCTAGAAAATGTCTACAATTGGCAAAAATTTTCAAAAACATAGAAAGAATTGAAAAAATTAGTATCGTTTTGCGTGTTTACATTTGCAGTACCACAACATATAGCTCACAGAATGTTCAAAGAATTATTTCATGCGGAAGCCTATTATCTACTTTCACAAACGTCTTTTATTTTGCG
The DNA here is from genome assembly GCF_964194025.1 of Convolutriloba macropyga. Classification (NCBI taxonomy): domain Eukaryota; kingdom Metazoa; phylum Xenacoelomorpha; order Acoela; family Convolutidae; genus Convolutriloba; species Convolutriloba macropyga. The sequence continues at coordinate 16,965,055 of NC_134471.1, read as the reverse complement.
TTATATAAGAGCCACGCAAAGGGCAGAAACTGATCCAAACACAAAAAATTGACTCCAAATTAAAAATAGGCGCAAAAATCTTTTGGAAAATAACACCAACTTATTTTTTTTGTCTATCATTAACATGTCTTAATCTTCAAAAATGTTTGTTTGCCCCCTAAATCTAAAAGAAAGTGATGATGCGCAAAATGTTCCGAAAAACAATCAAAACTTGAAGAAATAGCAAAAATTAACAAAAGTCGCTAAAATTTGTGATGTTCATGTCCTCCAAATTTTTTCTGGTTCTATAAAATTATTCACTAAAACAAATTCGAGCTTGAAATCTGCTTCTTTGATCTGTCAAATAGACACCAGCTGAAAAATTAATATTAGCAAACAGAATTAGTTAAATAAATGTTGCAGAAGTTAATGCCATCCAGACCATCAAAATCTTTTCTGTGTTGTTAGAAAGATTCAATTAGAGCAATTTCAGGCCTTAAAAAATTTTCATTGAGTTGATATTACTCTATCTTCGAGAAAATTACAATTAGTTTAAATCTACCACCAATCGTTCACCGTAATAGATAAAAGCGATGCTAACAAATAATTTTAGCGTGTTTTCAATATAATCCGCCAGCATGGCAGTCACATTACGTTTACCTCGATATCAAAAGAAGTTAAAAAATTTTCGGGGAAATTAATAACTTTTCGCCCCTTCAGCAGCTCAAGGTCACATGCGGTTACTGCAGTCAAACACTAGTGGATTGAATGCTTCACGCTCTAGGTCAATTGCAAGTTGCTCGTATTTCCTTTTTTTTGTAGAATGGTGATAGTCGTCAGTATTTGGCATTCGTTTTGAACTTTGCCAACTGGTTAAAGATGTCACCTAAACGAAGGTGTTTTCGTATAGACTTGTTGCGTTTTGTTGAATCTAATATCGTGATCAGCAGCATTGGATGTGTTATTCATTTGTCTCGACTTTGAGCGGATCAAAATGAATCTCGATTTGAGGTAAAAAATTATAAGAAAAACCTGCCACAGTACTAAAAGATCGATATGAATTGTTAAAACAACTGGAAAATAACTACTAGAAAAATTCAAAGAAACCCATATAAAACAAATAGGCGCAATGAATTTAAAATTTGTTTCAAAAATACAAATACCGCGGTAGCAAAAAACAATGCAAACAAAGGTTTCACTTATCAAGTGTTTCTCATTAAAGCTCGCGGGCTTAGCAGTCATATACCTCCTTATCACTGTAAGGTCATCGTCAAAAAAGGCTTAAGTTTGTGGGACGAAATATTTGTAAGGAAACAAACATTGAGCACGTGCGTTAGAAATATATTGAAAAACTCTCTCATCTTAAACAAAGACTTTAAAGATCATCTAAAGAAAACAATGACATAGCATAATGAAGCACTGCTAAAAAGGATTGCGCTCGCTTATTAGAAGGGTTAAGGATAAATTCTATTTCATTTAGAAAATAAAGAAAGAGCAAAAAAAATATTATAGAAACCTAATAGGTCCTTTGATGTTTATTTCTTGTAAACATTCATTTGCATACATTTAAAAATGCCATCGTGTCAAAGCATTTATAACCAATCAATTGTAAAATAAGAATGAAAAACTGGAAGAAAGAAAACCTGGCGGGGGTTTTGATTCAAACTCCAGGAAAAGTTATAAAACGCACTATAACCGTTCAGCTGTCCCTGATAAAAAATATTAGAAAATTAAATTTTAGTTGATTTGTCCTCTTGCAGCTACGGATACGCTCCGGGGCAAAAGAAACAACTGAGAAGATGAGTCTGAGCGACAGAATTGGCAATTTCGCTTTTGTTAGCGTCAATTCATTTGGGAATTAATGTTGCTGTATTAAACGCTCTGCCTTTGCAGGCAAACACTAGCTGACTTAACATACTATGCATTACGTTAATCGCACTTTTGTAGAGTTCTGATCGTCGTCAGTATTTGGCATTTGTTTTGAACTTTGCCACCTGGTTGAAGATGTCAGCATCAATGAAGGAGTTTTATCTAACAACATGATAAGCACTGGTTCTGTTACACATTTGTCTTACCGTGAGCTAATGTTAAAGAGGCTCGATTGGAGTAAAAAATATAATAATAACCTGCCACTGTACTACAACTTTGCATTATCGATGTGAATAGTTAAAACATTTGGAAATTATACACCAAAAGAATGTTAAAACACAGTCGACAAAAAAATTTTGCTATAAAAACAAATGCCTGCACTATAAATATCAATTTTGTTTCCAAAACTAATAGCAGTCGGTAATGGCAACTGCGAAAAGTGTCGTTAACAAACAATTATGGCTTGTTTCCTATTATAACTCGCCAGCTTAGCAGTAAAACAAAGTATACCTGCTTATAATGGTAAATTGACCAAAAAAAGGATAATTTCGCGGGCCGATGTAATGGGAAAAACAAAAATTATAAACACGAACTATAGATTTGTATTTAATAAAACTTTCATATTAGAGAAAGATTTCAAAGTCATTTTGGTGAACACCAATCACATAACCCAATGAAACACAGCTCAAACAATGGTTGCGCTAAATTATTGAAACATTAAGTTTGTGTAAATTTGTTTTCATTTCTTTTGAAAAAAATATTTGTATAAATTTAATAACTGAATCCTGACAAAACAAGCAAATGCAAAAACGTTCAGTGTTCTAATTAAACATTGATTGTTTATCAATTTTTGTTGAGTTTTGGCAAAAGTCCATTGGAGAGACAAAGAAAAACAAACGACAAGACTACAACTTATTAGTACAAGAAATTTATTTAAAAAGACGAGTACGACTAAAATAAAAGTAACAAGTTTTATTTGAGAGCAGTTAAAACCCTTTAAACAATGCTCTTGAGATAAACTTCTTTTGCTCTTTGTTACACTAAAAAGTAAAAAAAAATTGTTTTAATAAAGCACGAGCGCTTAGTGGATAGCAATTAATAGGCGCCCACTAACGTTTAAGGTGAGGGGGCATCAACGGATAGAAACTAGTGTATATTTCAAAATTTTAACAGAAGCAAACCCCAATTAGTTACATCTGCATATTTACAGTATATTGGATTCAAAATTTTGGATTGTAAAAGAAACACTGCATATATCTGCATAACATGGAGGAAAATAAAACTCATCTATCCTACTATATACCCTATGCAGAGAAATGAAATTAGCAGTTGCTATTGCGATTACCCTCAATGTCTAGGCGAGCTTATATAACAGAACTATGAAAAACTGCTTGTCGTTTACTACAATCTTGAGCTAACGTTGGAAAACACAGTAAAAATGTCCCTCATCAAAAATAGTAGAAAATGACTTTTTTTCTTTTTTTTGGAATTTTTTTGCAGCTATCGACTCTCTCTCTCTCTCTCTCTCTCTCTCTCTCTCTCTCTTTGAGGCAGAGGAAACAACTTGGAAGAACTTAGTGTAAGTGGCAGGATTGATGTTACTCAAAAGTCTCGATTTTAAACGGCTGAAAAACAGGCTCTATTGGAAGTAAAACTATGATAAAAACCTGCCACAATACTAAGATTTTGCAATGTATGAAAAGATCAATCAAATGCAAATTAATCAAAGCAAGTGTTAGAAACCCAATTTAAAAAATCGATCTAAAGAAACAAATGCCGGCGCAATAAATTTAAACGATGTCCTGAAAATTAGTACCAGTCTGTTTTGGCAATGGTAAAAAGCATGGCTAACAAAAAAAATTGTCCACCAGCTTAGCAGTCATACAACGTATACCTCAAGAAAAAAAGAACAAGAAAAAAAGAACGTATAGAAATTTAATTTCATCAAAAAGTTTGACACCAAAAACAACTTTTTCGATAATGATATGTTTTGTTAGGACATGATGTTGTCAGGGAGCTCAGACAAAAAAAGCAATGAAAGATAGCAGTACGGAGAATACTCAACACCTGGCTTACATTACCAATCAACTCATAAAGAAGAATGACGTTTCACAGAAATTATACAACGACCTGATACAGGCCAAAAAGGAGAACCCTATTTTATCAAGATTCTAGCAGTGTTTGCGTGTGTATTCGTACTGGGTCGAGTAATTATCATTCGATATATATTGGCAGCATATTTTCCAAAACATTAAAAAAGAGTTTGGCTTCCACACATATTTGATCAAGTTTTATAAGTTTTTAAGAAGAAGCTCATTGAATCAACTTCTGTAAGCAAACTACTTAAAACTGTTTTTGACAAAGGATCAAAGAAAAGTTTTCCAAGTTTTCTTTCAAAACAACTGCAGTGCAGAAAGTTGGACTCTACAAATTCTATTGGATATAAATCCATAGGAACAATGTGTGCTACCTCTCTAAAGTTTGTGTCAAAATTATACAACCCTGGTTGAGAAATTTTTAGTTTTTAAACATAACAAATTCTCCTTATCGTCGTTTTTTTTCTGGCCAAAAACGACAAAATTTTCTATGTTTTTTTCATCGGTATCGTCGTTTTTGTTCGGTATTCAACATAAGAAAGATTTGGTACCGTCGTTTTTAAACGTAAGACAGATTCGGTATTGTCGTTTTTAAAAGTAACAGAGAATCAATATAGTCTTTCTTAAATTTAAGTGAGATTCGGTATCTTTAAAGAAACACCAGGATTTTTTAAAGCAGATTAGTCCAGCGGACCGAACAATGAAAACGATCGGCACTGGGCGTTTTGAAACGCAACCAACGGTCAAAATCTTTGCTTGCAAACTACAGAAAAGTATGTCAAAACTCAGTGAATGCGGATTAATCAACAGAACTCTCATCAATGATCAAAAGATATGTAACAATTTTGAATTCAAAATTAACCAAGAAATTTATACGCATTCATTTAATTTGCAAATGAGCTAAAAATGAATTTTTAATGAGCTTGCACAGGCTTTCAATTTTTTTTTCTAAGAAGAACCCCTGAAATTCCTGCAAAAAGCAAATCATAGCGATTGACCACATTATATACAGAAAAAAAACAAAAGTTCCAATGAAGAAAACGACATTTTTTTGCGTAGAAAATCAAACATACCGACGATCTCTTACGTTTAAATATCGAACAAACCGAATCTTCTAAAACCGGAAAAGTCGAATCTCCATTGCGTCCAAAACGACCACACTGAATCTTTCCTTCGATTGAAACCGAAAATATCAAAGATTTCTTAAAATTTTTTGTCGTTTTTGTTCGGTCTTCTCAACTAGGGAACTAATTGAACTAGATGTGAAATCACCTCAATTGAAAAATGATGGTCTCATTGTTGAGTCCAGCAGTGATACAAAAAATAGAACTCAGACAAACCCTTATAAAACTCCAAAGAGCGTCAATTTAAACTATATACCTCAAAACTGAATTATTCTTCTATAGCAAGCCAAAAGATCCAGGAAACAGTTCTAGGGAATTTATACTAATAGACCACTAATCAATCAATCTAAATTTTGTAGATATAAAGGTTCAATTTTTCAATTGAACCTTTATATCTAAAGGCTCAATTTTCATTTTCAAAAAAAAAACAGGTGAAACCAAATTATTTTGATTAGGCTAACTCAATGATTAAAAAGTATTAATATCAATCAAAATCAACTTCTAACAACAAGCCTAGGAACTTCAATCTACTTAATGGTTTTTGTGTTGCTTCTTTCTGTTTCAAATTTTCTATTTGCCTATCTTTATAAAGAGTAGTTGCACTGGTTAATGATAAACTTTCCTAAGAATTTTAGGGAATTAAGAACTGCATTAAACTTTTTAATAACTATCTCATGAAATATATTTCTGCAAAGAGAGTTATAACGAGAAATGCATGGCACGAGGCAGACATTGTAACAATTGTGGATTAACAAATCGTTTCGCCAAGGTGTGCAGGTTGAGTTCCTGATATGTGGAATACGGATGTTGATCGACAACATTCTGTTAAAATCAGTTGGTAGGCTCTCAGAAATAAGTTCTCCTTTGTCAACAAAGACAATAATTTTAGCAATAATTTTCGCATTTTTCCTGCTCCTTTGGTTCTTCAAGGACAAGAACATCCCCAGAGCCATAATTTTGTTTAAGAAAGTTTGCAGCAACCCGCATAGAGTCAAGTCAAAGGTAGAGGGCCTACCTGCTCCAAGTAGAAGCAAAAATGTTTTCTGGCTCTGAGTTCTTCTGTGCTACAGCTTCTTCATTTTCTTCTAAATTGGTAGAGTTTGTGTCAGAAAAATATTGTACAAGTACTACACATTTCCCCTCAAAGATGGTTTTTGCATGGCTACGCTTATGATATAAAACAACTTTGTAACTGTGAATGTCCCATAACCAGGTGTACGATTGTAAAATTATCTTTTTGTTTAATAGACTCAAAGACATCAACCGTATTTTGCCTCTATTCAAACGAAAACCAGCAGAAATCTTTTCCGAATTTTATTCTGGGAGAAGGCCGGCAAACTTAGTGAACAGAGGCTAAAGTGTTCCTTCTGGAGAACAATGCAACCTCTTGGATTCTAGCTCCTTATACTTGACAAGATGACAAGAGCTACTCAATTGTCATTACCGAGTTGCCGAAGCAGAGTATTGTTGTTTAAATGATTTTTCCTGACTAGCACTACCCAGGTTGAGGTCCCAGACGGAAAGTCGATATGTCCAGACCCAGATGAACGCACGACGGGGGTGTCGTGCGTTCAAATTTACATGGTCTGGAAACAAGGAAAAACGCACGAAAGTCTGGACATGAACGCACGAAAGGTCTGATGAACGCACTTATAAGACTGCTTCTATGACTAACAAAATCCGAGTCTTGAATTGTCTATAAGCACGAGTGCCCATGGCCATAAAATATGTTTGAAGATTGCTCCAGAGAAATGTTTTCAAGAAATGCTTACTGATTATTATAAACTTCTCCACAAAACAATTTTAATCAGTTCCGTTGGAGTGCTGCAACACAGCTAGTAAACAAACATATTCAATGTAGAGTCCCTACCAATCATTGGGGGGTTGTCAATATTGGGCAGAGATTTCAGCAAGGTGACGGTTGGTGCCTTGTTGTTACTTGCGATAAGTGTCTTGATCTCCAAATGGCCGCTACTAGCATCTCAAAACCTGTGACCGGTTTTGTTACACACTTTTGTCAGTTCAGTTCGCGTATTTAGCCTACCAGATTTCGTATTTAATGGAGATCATGTATAATAATGAAGATTTTGTTCCATCCGCTGATTCTTTTTCATTAAAAGCGAGAGCTTTATCAAAAATAGCGAAAGAAAATAGCGAAAGAATAAAATCAGGGGCGTTTTGAACTCTCGAATCACAAAAGACAATAAATTTGTCATAAAAATTGGTCACCGGTTTGAGTAGAAAAAGATGTGAAAACAGCAAAACCATATAAAAAATCATCAAATGTTTTCCAGTGGTGATTGTTTTTCTCAAAGTTGAGAGCATTTCGAATATTGATTTTGAAATGACTGATTTTCGTTTAACACGAAGATTGGGCCTGTTGCACAAACGCCACTCTCCTGACCTTAGTCGTTTTAACAGTTTATATGAGGCAACTCTCTCACACTCCCACCAAAAGTCTTTGCTGGTCTATGGTTATCTGCTATCTAAGTTCTTTCGTTATTGCGTCTCTGGTTTTTTTCCAACTCAGTTGATGATTAAATGAAAACAATTTATAAAAAGCGAAGGGTTTTCTCCAGGTCGTTTCTGACGATGGATGTTCGATGTCAACTCGAAAGAATTGATTTGACCATTAATACAGGTGTTTGCTGAGTCCCGATCAGTTAAAATGTATATTAACTGAATGGTCTGTCTGTTATTGAATTGCTGTTAAAACTCCTCGATGTCTTTGGATCCCCAGGAATCCCATCTAGACCCTGCATTCATCCACAAGTTGTGTTTTGACTCCGACCATAAGCGTTTCAATTTTTTGTTTTCTAGGTTCTAGCACTTGGATTTTGTACTGTTTATCATAGGTATTGGGTAAAAACAAGAAAAACCCGAGTGAAATGTTGGAATTCCATTAAGTTTTAAGGTGCGCCAGGTGTTGTGTGAGTTCAGTAGGGCACCTACTAATGAAAGAGCTTTCTGAAGAGCCCTAAAATGATGTTTGCGAATACTGGCAAAGTGTCGCTGCCCAGGTTCAGACCTCGACTTATGAAAAGACCATGCTTTACCAAAAAGACCAAGAAAAAACTTCCAAAAAGACCAAGAAAAAACTTTAGCTGAACCTAATCGTTCAACTTGACTTTGGCTGGACCCAAATTTTTGATGCTGGACTTAAGCTCGACACAAAATTGATGCTCGATAGTTGCGCTATCTAAAACGTTCATGCTGGTCACAAGCATTTTACCTTCGCGATGAAATTTGGCTGGTGCTTATAACGTAGTGAACGGGTTTGATCGTTTAATTTCTCAACATTTTTTTTAATTTTTATTGAAAAATGAACTGTGTTATTATAAATATATTATAGAAAACAAATTTTAGAATCAAATGAACTAAATTATAACCCACTAAACGTTGCCAATGAAAAGTCGATTGTTAGATCTTTGTTAACTAGTTAAATTCAGCCGAACAAATTCGCAATATAGGTTACTTGCGAAAACTAATTTGTCTTAAGAATTCAACATTTCTTAAGATTTTTTGGCAAATTTCCAACTCCTTCTCGAAGGTGGATTGCATGTTGCAACGCTAGTTTGATGTTGCTGGTAGATGTAACGCATCTACAAAAAGAAGTATAGAAAAGTTAACTATTATTAATCCAACATAAATGCAATCCTCCACTCCTTACCCGACTTTAACTAAGAGCTCGACCGGCGGTTTTTATAGTCATTATTGGACCCCCACTAGAATTATAAAGTCTTTTCATATGTCCAGCTCTAAACCTGGGTGCAGACATTGCCGCACCTTGGCTCAAATCGGTTGGAGAAATTTTTCTGCTGTCTTTATCAGCTCCTTTTAGTAGTTCTGTTGTGAGGGGAAATAAATGACCAGTGCCCAATAATATTGCTGTATTTTTGCGGTTGAACTCTCTTGTTCGTCAAGGTGAGACTTTGTTGAATTGTTTAAAGCGACTTGAAAAAACAATTCTTCATAGTAAGAATACCCAAAAAGTTGTTGCTTGGGGGAGTGGGTTGTTGACTTTGGTTTGATCTCACCAGTTTCCTGTAAACAACGGTTCGATATGCGACACTCTCCTATTTTCAGGACCAACCCCACATCCAAAAAAACTGACAAAAAAAGTAGAAATCAAGTTGCCTTCGGAAAATTTGAGCTCAATACTTCCTGAGTTAGTAACATTATCGCGCGCGCGCAAAATACGGAATTCAAACAGGCTTAATCCAATGAATGTTAAAATTGCTTGGACGTTATCAAGACTCTTTTTAGATATGATTGTCTCATCCATTTTCACTACTGTCATTCTAGAATTTCTCTAGGGTTGTTTAGATTTGTTTAGATTTTAGGATATAGTGCTTTCTCACTTTTCTTCTTCACACAGAAATCAATTTATCATAAGATAAATTGCTAGAAAATTATAATAAAACCATATGTTATCCCCCAATCATCAATGTTGCTTCTCAAATATTCATTTTGTGAAGTGTTTAAAACTAATTGTTGGAAAAAAACTTATAAATCTTTCACAATGATGGCTAATATTTGAGCGTTTCTCAGCCAAAATTTTAGACGAATTGGAGCTTGTATAGCTACCTGAATGGAAATACTACACAATTTGTTAGAGAATGTTGTACTTTATGATCACCCCTTACCTACTACGTATGATGGCACATTTAGCATCTTGCACCTGTTCTCGAGAGCTTTATCTATATCGTCTAGGCGCCGTATATAAACACATTAAAACAAAGGTCGGAAACAAACGAATATGTCTATTAGGAAAGTTTGCTAATGTCATGACATAATACCACAGCCGAACAGACGAAAAAGTCCCAGACAAAACAGTCCCAAATAGGAATATATTCCCAGACAAAACAGTCCCTGACAAAATAGTCAAAACACAAGACAAAATAGCCCGAACTAAATATGTAGTCAAACATATGCACATCAATTAACAAAGAAACCCATAAACTTTTTCATATGATTGTATTTCTTTGTACAATTTTAAGCTGATTACAACATAGTTTTTGCCAAATAATGTATTCGGAAACAAGTTTTTGTTTATTCCTAATTCATATCAATTAAAAACAATGCATTCTGGGACTGTTTTGTCTGGGAATATTTTGCAATTTAACTGTTTTGTCCGGACACAAAGCATACACCTATTGTTTATTGAAAACTATGAATTCATATTTACTTCTCGTTTTTGTTTTTATTTGTATTTAAGAACTACAATTGTTTACTGAAGGTATACCTGAAATCACAAACTTACATGCAGAACTGCCTGTTATTCAAAAGCCCCATTTTCATAAACATTACAAAGTCCTTATTATTATTGGCGGTAAACTGGTAATCATCAATCTGTATTTTTTCAGTAATTACGAGGTCCTTCTGGAAATGGGTGCCAAAAAATTAGACGAAAATGAATAGGTTGATAAAAAATTTTAAAAATTGACTTTGCAATTATGTTCTTAAACAACAGTCAGTGCTAATCATGTAACGAAATCGACCTCTCAGCAATTCGTTATCAAAAGTAAAGCCATCAAAAAAGAAGTCGTTCCAGAGGACAAAATAGGTAAAAATAAATTGTGAATTTTGCCCTAGTTTTTGAATTTCATATTAACAACAAGACGGCTCGAGCGAGTCTGTGATTGGTACAGGAATTTCCAACATGGTCCACAAAAGCTAGAATTGAATTGAGCCATTGCAGTAAGCCAATGAGCAAAAAGGGTGCTTAACAGAAAAAGGTTCAGTCTCCAAAATTTTCGGTATTTTAGAAGTTTTCTCACTCTTTGGTGCAATTTATTACTTAGGGATTTATGATGCATGACGAGATTTTTCATTAACAACTTTTAGGGCTTGGAAGATTCTATTTACTTGATAACGCTTTTTTCACAGATAAATGACCTGTTCAGCGCGCATTTAAACAATTTTGATTTTTTGAGATATAATGTTGATAAAATTGGATGAACCTTCAGTCCTATATGAACGTGTTTATCAAATCTATTTTCACGTTTCCTAAATATGTTGTCTAATTTTCATTAGTTATATTATTAAGGCTATTATCACCAAAAGTTTGATCTGAAGTCAAATTTGAATGTGTTATTAGCATTAGTTTCTTAAAATTGAAGTTTTTTTATCTTAATCAATGCCATTTTACGTAAATTTTTAACAATCAATGTTATCGTCAGACCAATAAATCATTTTGGGAAAAAAGTTCATTTTTGTTCACATTCAGTTTCTTAAATCTCATTGAAGTTTTTTGAAACTTTTTTTCGGAAAATTGTAGATACTTATAGGTTGTTTTTCTCAAAAGTAGAAATGTATCCTCACGTTAGTCTTCTCTCCAAGGACTGTTTCAAAAATAAAGGAGAATATAAGATGTTTTGCTTAACTTTTCGTATTTAATCGATTTTCTAAGAGTCTATTCTGTTGTCAGCTTGTTTTCTCCAGTATTTTTTGTCACGCACAAAACATATTCATTTTTTTTCATCCTACTAATACGGCAACGAACACAAATCAGCAACTTAAAGATCTCAAAAATACTATTTGTTAAATTTGTCATAAACAAAATCCTAACACTTTATAAAAAACATATTCAAATGCGACGAGATGTGTAAATTAAATTGTCAAAATCATAAAAGTGAGAACCCAACCAAACACCATTGGGATCGGAGTTAATAGAAACTGACTTTTTTGTTCTGAATTACTTTATTAGTTTTTGAAAAGAATGTCCCTGAATACTTGACTTCATTTTAATTTTTGTCGTTTCTGTTTTTTTTTCAAAATTAAATTTTTTTTGCTATAACAGACTTAAAAAATAACTTAAAGGCTAATGCAAAAGTTGTTTTTTATTTAGGAGACAAACAGAGGGCTTATTATTGAAAACATCGGCAAATTTATTTGGCGTAAAAGCTTAAGGTTCTAATTATTTGTTAATGTCTGTCTAAAAAATGAAAATATTGTGTCGATAAAAATCAATCTGTGGCCCGATATCCAAGGTCAGAATGAGTTACGAAGGTAAATTAGACTGAAAAACACAAATAAAGAAGGAAAGTTTTGAAAAAAATCACAATTTCACAAATTCACAATTGACAATTTTATTAAAAATTACCTTTCACACATACATTTAGTCGCCTCGAAAAGACTTAACCCCAGAGCTTTTACAAACAAACATTATCCACTTGAATTAATTGTAATTTCTAAATTCTTTTTGGAATTTCTAAATAAATTTTCTAATAGCAACACTTTTATCTTTTTAGAATCCATGCGTTGAAAAGTTTCGATTAATCGGCGTACAAATATTACGTTACGTTATTTTGTTTGAATATCTTTTTTTGTTTGAATATCTTGGAACAATTACATTTTCTTTGAAAATTTTGTAACAATTAGCAATAGTATTGGTAGCGTAATTTTTATTGAAGGCGATACAATAATACTGTGTGTGATCGCATGAACAGTTAATTGTTCATGATAAATAGTAAAGATTTCACAACCGTTGGGAAATTATTTCACGCTTCCACATTTGGATCTGAAGATCACTTTTAGCATCGAAAAAAAAATGATTTGAGTTATTTATTCAATCCCGGAATTCTGTGTTATTTTGTTTGCAACAATGTTTGTTTATTAACACTCGTTGGCAAAAACAAACCAAAAATAAACAAAACTAAATTACACAAGCGTGATCTAATAACTTTGACAGCCAAAATGATTTTTAAAAATCATTCGAGTATTTGAAAAGTGTTGCTTTTCGACTTTTCTTATAATTCCTCCTCCTTCTTGTACTGATCAAGTTATTCTAGTTTAGTGATGTTCCAATGATTTTTTTCGAATCGAAATTGAGTATTGAAGGACTAATAAATTGTGTTAATTTGATTCTCTTCAAAGTTTCTTTTTAGAATCGAAATTGCTCTTTTTTCGCAACTGATGTAAACTTTGCATGTGCTTTTAAAAATAACTGATCGCGTTTTTCATTAAATTAAAGAAAATAGTGACATGCAATATCATGCTAAAGTTGCTTTTACAACTTTGGCGGCAGTTTCGATAATTTACTTCGCTTATGATTTACCTTTAACTGTCAGACAAATTAATTCTATCAGCGTATCCAACTATATATTTACAAGGGAGCCTCGGAGAAATGATTTATGTGATAATTTTAATAACTGAAGACCGTGTGGATTTTGGAGACAAAAGATTCGTGGATTAAAGCACGCAATTTATGCACCGTAGAGGCGGCTGCACGGCAAATGCCTCATTACTGCGTCAGGTTTGTACGAAAATCGTGCTAGGAAGGGGGGGGGGGGTTGGACGAGAAAAATGTTCGTTCATAGATTAACTCACTTTGGTCGACAAATCTGAAAGTCAAAAATAACATTAGTTTGCCCAACCATTGAAATTGGTGTCCGTCTGGGTTGTCGGCTCAATTTTTTTTGTAGATAGCTAATTCGGCGATCATCTATATGTATTCACTCATTGACAAAAATAAACCCTCAAAATACAATTTATCACAGCAAAATGCCTGATTTTCATAAAAATCTCCCGTTTGCTTTGATTTTTATATCAATCGACGCAGTTCCACTAAAATACATTTTTTTATGTGCACCAGTTTTCCGATGTAAATAATGCTTAGTGCATTTAAAAAATTTCTGTATACACCCCAACCCCACTATCTAACGGCAACCACAGAAAATGGTTCATTTTCAACTTTACCAAAAATTTTCAGTTAAAGTTTTCATAAAACAAAATCTACGTTTAGATGATCTTATAGATTATATTCGGCTTTTCTTCTTTATTTTTCTGGTGAATTTTATTTTGTTTCAAAGGTTTCCGCATTCTTTAACAATTGCATCTATTTTGCTTTATGAATAACATTTGTTGAATAAGGCTTCCTCTTAACCCTTTCAGCTCTTAATATTTTTGAAAAACACTCTTCAACCAAAATAACCGCTATCAAAATGTCCTTGATGAATCCCCTGTTATTCAAAAGAATTTTCATGGACAATTCACAGCAAGTATCCAGGATAGCAGTCAGCCATATTAACAAATTGGCTACAATCACATTGTTACTCAACCGCTAACAATCTCTTTTATAATAGCAACACACTTCATTCCAGATTGAGAGCAAATGAAATCAATCAGAAAACTAAAAGTGAAGCTTGAAGCGTGAAGAACTCACTTTGAGAAGCCAGAGAATGTTCTAGAACAACAGCGCAAAAATAGTCAAGAGAAAATATTGCAAAAAAAAACATAGAATACCTGAAACCGATAGAATACCTGAAAAGTGTTACGTAGTAAATGGACGAATTTTAGCCAATCAGAATCGAGTATTTCTAAACTTTAAAATAAGATTAAAATACGTTGTAATATACGTAGAAAGTTCCGAAAAAGTTCATTTAACCTAATTTAAAGTAAATATAACCACTATATGTATCGATTAAGCTGGTTTTCGGCTTAATATTTTTTGGTTTTCTAGACAATTGTCGATTGAATACGAACTGACTTTGACGTCAATGACATCAGACGAAAAACCTGTTGAATGAACAACAAAAAAAATTCTTGCCGTCTAAGTTCCACTTGTTGCTATGAGCATCGTTAACGCTTGTACGTTTTACAGCTATTACGTTAATTGATGCTTACACGTTGTTGCTATAATAAAGGAGCTTACGTGAATCAATACAAAATATCGGACTACAGTTCTTTACAGAGTTTATATTGGTGCCACGACCCGGGTTTACGAACACCCAATTCCTTCGTTTTAGCCTAATTGTTGTGATAAACTTATTAAAAGATTATATGACATGTTGAGCTTAACAGGTGGTCCAGCTTAAGGCACTCATCGCTAGGGGCATCGATGTGCACCACAGTGGTGTTCTACCATTTCTGAAGGAGATGGTAGAGCTGCTTTTGTTATTGGGTTTCGTCAAAGTACTCTACGCCACAGAGACGTTCGCCATTGGAGTCAAAATGCCCACCAAGTCAGTTGTTTTCACGGCTGTCAGCAAGTTCGGCAACAATGATAACAGTGCCAATACTTGGACGGAGGTGACAAGAAGGAGAAGTGGCACATTGAGTGTTTCATCAGACCCAAATTGGAGACTGTGAAAGCAGACTATGTCCAGTACAGTCAACAGGGTGTCTTCATCTGGACACATTTCACAGAGTGATAAGTGGCCATTCTGGGTGGGACTGGGACTCACTGCCGCCATGTTTACAACGATGCTCAAAGCAAAAAGAATGTGAGATCGATGGCAAGGACATGGGCGTCAAAGAAGACTCGAGCTTAGCCGCAAAACAGTAAGACAGAGCAGAAAAATTTTATTTACTGATATGGCAGTAAATTGATAAATTTTAGACGGCAAGCAACCCAAACCCCAAATTTTTGATATTGAAAGGGGTAGTCAATCCAAAATATTGGATAACTGGTTACCATTAACCCCCACAAGCAAAATTTTTGAGACGAAAAAACATCAATTTTGGAAATTTTTGGGTCGAATTACCGAAAGTTTGAAAAAAATTAATATGGTCGGTTCGTATATCAAAAAATAACCTCTGATATAGAGAAAGTTGAGAGAATATTATGCTAAATTGTTCAATTTTGAAAGGTTTTGGTAAATTTTGATGCAATGCAAAAAAAACATAGAATATCAATATCGAATATTGAAAAACCGTACTTTCACGCATAAAACCGTCCAGTTTACTGGATTACCGTTCCGAATTCATGGATAGCAAAAAAGTTGACCAAAAATAGATAAAAATTGGACAAAAGCGTAAATCAATTTCTCCAACAACAAGGTTTGTTAATTGAAGGAAACTAAATACACAGAAAAATTTGTGAAAATTTTCACAACCTCCGGCCTACAAAAAATTATTGAGTTACCATAATTTTTCTCTTTGCTCGTTCATGTACCGTTTCGTCCACGTCCTCTTCGTCCTTTTGAATTCTTCGTGTACCGTTTTTCAAAATCGTCGCTCTGCCAAAAGTCCGATTTTCGTTTTCTTCAGCTACTTTTCCGGATTTCGATGTAGTATGTGATGTTGTATGTTGTTGTTTTTGCTGTAGTATGTTGAGTATGCTAGTATGCTGGTTTGTTGTTTAGGTCTTATTGCTTTCTAGGGTGTGACTTAAGTTTGTTCTCGGGTTACGGCTGGATTGTCCTCTGACTTTTCAACTTCACTAATTTACTAGCCCTGCTGTTTTAGTATATTGATTTTGCTGCTGTATGTTAGTGTGTATCTGTATGATTGCTAGTTGGTTTGGTCTTGTTGCCTTCTAGGGTGTGACTTAAGCTAATTCTCGAGTTACGGCTGGATTGTATCTTGACTTTTCCAACTGTCTTGGTCTACAAATACACTATTTTAGTTTATTCAATTTTGATGTAGTTTGTTTAATACCGCTAGTATGCTGATTGTTTGTTGTGGTTTGGTTTTGCTAGGATGTGACTTAAGTTTATTCTGGAGTTACGGCTAGTAAATTTCTCGAACTTTTCATCCTTTTAGTGTACTACTGCATTGCCGTAAATTAATTTGTTTTTATATTAAGCCTCATAATGAACTATGCTAGATTGTCTTGCAGTAGCTTTTCTCCTCCCTAGGGTGTGACTTAAGTTTGTTCTGGAGTTAAGGCTAGGTTCTTTGGTTGAATTTTTGCTGTGGTCGGCTAACATAGTTCTTTCCGACCTCATTTCCCGCTCGTCCTTTCCCACCGTCCCGTTTCGTTTCGTTGCGCGTTTTTTGCTCGCTTTGCCGTACGTCCCGTTTCCGTTGCGTCGCGCGTTGCTCGCTCGACCTCTCGTCCATAGCGTCTCCGTTTCGTCGCGCGTTGCTCGCTCGACTTCACGTCTGTCCCGTTTCCGTTCCGTCGCGCACTGCTCGCGCGACCTCTAAACTGCCCCGTTTCCGTTGCGTCGCGCGTTGCTCGCCCGACTTCCCGTCCGTCACGTTTCCGATTCCTCCCGTGTTCCTCGCTCGACTTCCCGTGTGTCTTTTTGTCTCCCCCGCGTTGAGCGCATAGTCTTCAGCGCTCCACTTCTGTTTTTGTTGGGCACTGTGTGCTCGACGACCTTTTCTGTTCTTTGGGTGGTTTGATTTACAGACTGTCTACAGTGTGCTGTGTTTGGTGCATTTTGCGTTGGGTTTGTTTTGCGTGGATTTGGTTTGTTTGGAGTGTGCATATAATAGATAACCGTTTGCAGTGGTAGTTTTGCTGGTCATTGGAAATAATAACATCGTGATGTCTAATAGTCTTGATCAAAAAGTCAAAAAATTGTACGCTGCCAGATCAAAGCGTGAAGCTGAATTGCATGCTATACATGAAGACATCCTTCATTGTATAAATAGTCAAAGTAGGCGACTGAAAGTTGAACGCCTAGTAACAAAGTGCAACGAAGCATTTATGACTGTTGTAGATAAAAATGAGGACCTGATTAGATTTGCTGGAAAAACGGAGGATCCAAGTGCACTTGTTCCTTCATTAGAGTCTTACTTGGAGGCAATGACAACTAAGAACGACAAGATACTCACGTCAGCACGAAACTACATCAACTCTGTTGATGATAAAGGATGATAAAGTGAGTGAGTTCCAGGAACCAAGGGCTTTCATTTGTTCTAGACTTCCTTCACTTATGACCTCGTCAAAAACATCTAGTCAGCGTAAACATGATTATGTAATTGCTAAAATGAAGCGCAAAGAAATAGAACGAGGCAGCCATTCGCCTCGCTAATGAGAAAAACAAATGGAATTAGATGAACTGGAGGAAAACAACAGGAAACGGTTGGCAGAGGCAACTCTCCAAGAATTTGAATTGCTGGACGCCGTTTCTAAAGGTAGCCAATCTGAAACAACTGCAAGTGCTAAGAGCTCAATGAGAAGTGAAAAGGCTGTCCAAGACTGGATCAACACCTCACTTGCTTTAAGTTTTCACAATGACGAGAAAATTAGTGAACCAGAGGTTATGATTGACCCTCCAGAATGTCCAAGCCACAACAACGGCAAAACAGTGGAAGATCAGAACACTGAAATTTCAAGGCATTCTAATCCAAAAAATTGTCGAGGCAATTACATTTTAAGCAATGAGACCTTACAACAACTCGATCCTTATTATACTCCACCTGAAAATTTTTTAGCTGCTGCTAACACACAGGCGTTGTACCAGGCGCACCTAAGGGCGCAATTGTATCAAACATGCCAGCAAGGCATTGCGCTTCCAAGCATAACTAACCAAGGAACCGCGGATAGTCAGCCGCGTTCTGTACACGCCTCAGGGGCTTCTTCACCGCCCATTCAACAGCCCACTCTTCCTCCTTTTCCGACAACAAATTATCCAGCCCCCGTAATAAAAGTTCCCTTGCACCCAAGCGCCCCACCAAGACCAAACACTCAACAGCACAACTCCGAACCCGCTCGTCCTAATTACTCTCCCATTCCGAACCCAGTCTTCGCACCTAACCTCACTGCTCCCATCCCACACGCCCCTTTGATTAACCAGCTTCTCGTCAACAACAATTTTCAGAATAGTAATAACCGAGTACACAAAGTTGTACGTTCTGTTGCTCCTCCTTTCCCAAATATGCCCAATATCTCTCTTGGCCAAAGTTTTGTGCCAAATATGAGTCATTGGCGTTTTCCGCAGCATAGACCGTCATTAGTCAACCAAGACATTACTACCGTAAATAATGTTGCTCCAAATGTACAGGCACACATCGCACCATCAGTTACTAATTTTCCACAACAAATATATCAAAATTCGCCCCCTTTGATTGATATGCAATCACCATCAGGTGCACAGCAGGAAAACCTGATCGCGACTACTAGTAATGCTTTACCCGGTCTAGCCACTCCAGTTTTTCAGCCAACATACCCCTATGTTGGGCCCACTCCGTTGAGTTGGAATGGTCCGCAGATGTCTGCGCCTGCCCCTCCGATACCGGACAATGCGTCATTGATTAGGGCATTAGCTGATGCAATAACAAGCAAGAGAAACGACCCTATGCCCGAGTGGAAACTTGAAGAGTTTAATGGCGACCCTTTAAAGTGGCATGAGTGGTATGGTCAGTTCAAAAGCGCGATCGACTCGCAGTCGCTCACTCACGACGTTAAATTGACATACCTTAAAACACTCGTCACCGGTAAAGCAAAGATTGCAATCGCCGAGTTTGCTTACTGTGTTTTAATGTACAAGGATGACTAAAGACTTTAGAACGTAAATTTGGTCAGCCACAGGCAGTCGTAAGTGCACACTTGGATAAACTAAGCAATTTTCCACCTCTCAAAATGCACAATAGTGATAACATCATAAACTATTCTGCAGCAATATCCAGCCTCGTTGGGGTTTTCAAGTCGTTATCAAATGATGCTGACTTGAAGAGTGCTTTCCTACTTAACCAAGCGGTACAGAAGTTACCACCAAACATGAAAGATTCGTGGTCACTCTGTACGGTTAAGAAGCACTGGTTAAGCCTACCCACCTTGACTTTAACGATTGGCTTAAGGGAAAGGCTGAGGCCCATGATCTTATGAAAGAAAGCGCAACCAAGGCAAGGCCTGAAGATAACAGCACTTCAGTAACCAAGACCAAAAGAGCCTCAAAAGTGTTTGCCTCAAATTCACAACAAAGGGAAACAAAGAAGCAAATGCCATCTTCTTCCACAAACACTTACTCTCGCTGCATTGTATGCAAAAGTAACCACCGACTATGGGAGTGACGAGTTTTCAAGGAAAAGACTCCAACCCAGAGAGCTAAGTTGGTGGCGGAAAACAAACTTTGCTTTTCGTGCTTACGGGGCAAGCACACGTTCCGCCAGTGCCCTCAACCGAAAAAGTGCCGAGCAGAGGGGTGCAATAGTTCGCATAACACACTATTGCATGGGGCAGATAGGGCTTTCCCAGCAAAACAGTCAACAAAATCCAATACCATTCAGCCTTCTGGCGACACAGGTAAAAGTAAAGCAACCACTAGTCAACAGCCGTCTAATAAGACCACAACAATGTCATCTGTTACTGATGTTAAGGTACTCCTTCAGGTAACGGAATCGCAGTTGGTCAATTCGTCCGGTTTAGATATCAGGGCTTTACTTTTGTGTGATACCACCTGCAGTAACTCTTGGGTGGCCGGTAGTCTCGCAGATAGACTCGGTTTGCACGGTAAAGCACTAAAGCTAACTGTCAAGGGTACCAATACCGTGGAAGTAGTTGATCCTAGGGTTGTTGAAGTTACTGTGAAACCAAGAGAACAAGAGGATTTCGGACCTTTCATCATCAACTCTTTCGTTAAAGAGAGTCTGAACGTCGGCTCTGATATAATTAATGTACAGGCCCTGCAAGAGACTTACCCACACTAAACATTCCTTAATCCCGTGACATATTTCTAAAAAGACATTGAGATGATACTCGGACAAGATGTCTATCATGCCATCCGCCCGTTAGAATACTTCTCTGTCGATGAGAA
The DNA here is from genome assembly GCF_964194025.1 of Convolutriloba macropyga. NCBI lineage: Eukaryota > Metazoa > Xenacoelomorpha > Acoela > Convolutidae > Convolutriloba > Convolutriloba macropyga. The sequence continues at coordinate 16,944,553 of NC_134471.1, read as the reverse complement.
GCGTTCACCCATTGCCGTACGCTTACCCATAGGTCGGGTCTTAAGCGGTCCGTTACCATTAAGTTCTTGTATAACCTCAACGTGCTTTAAAGTGAATATCGAACATGACAATGAGTTAGTAAGTCAAGTAAAGTCATGGTACGACATTGAATCATTCGGAGCAAACAAGCAGGTCGACTCAGGATCTGCAGCAGACGCAAGGGCTCACGAAATTCTTGAAAGTACCACCATACACAATGGCCTGAGATACGATGTCGGAATGTTGTGGGCATTAGACAACACCCAGCTCCCAAATAATTACTTCTCCTCCCTTGTGCAATTAAAGTCTCTCGAAAAACGATTGGCCAAGGATGAAGACCTTAGGGACAAGTATACTAGTACCATCAAGGAAGATCTAAATAAAGGGTATGTAATTGAGGTTCCGGACGCTCACAAGATTGAGAACCGGTCCGATAAAGAGTGGTACCTACCCCACCATCCGGTTTTAAACCCGAACAAACCGGGTAAGGTGCGTAGGGTGCTCAATGGAGCAGCAAATTTTCATGGTGCCTCACTGAATAAGTCCTTGCTCACTGGCCCTGATCTGCTCCAAAACCTTATTTACGTACTTCTTTGCTTCCGACAACATCCATATGCCGTCTCTGCCAACATCGAGGGAATGTTTCTACAGGTTGGCGTATTATCATCAGATCAACCATCACTTCGCTTTCTGTGGCGGTAGGACCCCACAACTAACGTTGTAGTGTATCAAAATACGCGCCACATATTCGGGGCTAAAGACTCGCCTACATGCGCCAACTATGAACTGCAACGCACTGCGAGAGACAAAGCTAAGTTTTACCCCGAAACTGCAAAAGCCGTCCTTGAAAACTTTTACATGGACGATTACCTTGACTCAGTGGAGTCTCCTGAGAAAGCCATCAATAGATCGAAGGAAATGGTACATCTTCTCCATCTAGGTGGGTTCAAGCTTACAAAGTTCGTAAGCAATGTGCCAAATCTGGCTGACCAAATTCATGGTTCTCTTCAATCTACTGAGCCGAAGGTTATTGTTTCATGTCAAGAGGATTCATCGCACGTGCTTGGGCTAAAGTAGGACCACACTAATGACACTTTAGTTGTGAGTTGGGGTATAAGCTGCGCTATCACAAAGTCCCTCACGCAACGCTTGGTCCTAAGTGTTGTCTCGAAAGTCTTTGACCCCATTGGTCTTGTCGCACCGTTTACCGTCGGTGCGCGACTGCTCCTAAAAGACATCTGGCGTGTCACAGGACAACAATGGGATGACGAGCTCCCACAGGACATCGTTCAAAGATTTTTGGTTTGGAGTGTGGACTTACCAAAGCTTGAAAACATCAAAATTCCCCGAAGTTACTTTAGTGGACCCTTTGATAATATAGAGTTGCATATGTTCGGTGACAGTTCGCAGGATATTTTCAGTGCCGTCGCATTCTTGCGAGCCCGAGTAAAAACACGTACGGGCCAAGAAAAAAACAGAGCTTGCGTTTGTTTTGGGGAAAGCGCGCGTGGTGCCAATGAAAGTAATGACTGTCCCAAAACTCGAATTACAAGCAGCTCTACTTGCCGCTCGACTGAAAATATAAATTACACAAGCACTTACCGTAACTGTTAACCAAGTATTCATGTGGACAGATAGCACGACCGTGCTCCAATGGATTAACTCTAATGAAAAGCAACCAATCTTTGTTGCAAACCGTGTATGCGAAATTTTGGAGTATACCGGCGTTGACCAATGGAACCACGTCGCAACTAAGGATAATCCAGCTGACGCTGGCACGCTTGGAATGTCCGCTGAGATTTTGCAACTAAGCAGTTGGATCAAAGGTCCACATTTCCTAACTAATTCACGTTTCCCGTTTGTACCGAACAAAGACGTCATTAAAAACATAAAAATTGGCGTCAACCAAGCAGTCACTATAGAAGACACCGTATCTCTGGCTACATCTGTCAAATAACAGACAACTCCCGTTCCTTCATTATTTCCGTTTGATAAGTTTAGTTCTTATCAAAAGTACTTGCGCATTGCCGAATACGTTCTCCGGCTTTTGCCGAAACATGCCGGCTACCGAAACCTCGATGGTAGCATTACTAACCCTACTGAGCTTGACGAAGCCGAGCGTCAACTACATTACTTGGTGCAAGGAGAGTCTTTTGCAACCGAAAGAAAAGATCTTCTTGACAATAAATCTGTTAAACGGAGTAGCCGAAGCTCCACATTCACCGTTCATTAGTCCAAATGGGCTAATCCGTTCCTCGGGCAACATCAAGCGGTTAATTGAAGTTGGGTTTAACGTAAAGTACCCAATCATATTAGATGCACGTCATCCTTTTGTAAAACTGTTCCTTGAACATACCCACCTAAAGCATTTTCATCAAGGCGTTGAATACCTAAGATCAATTGTGCAGGAACACTATACAGTACTGAAACTAAGATCGTCTTTACGTTCCATCAAAGCACACTGCCTGAGATGCCGAGAATTCCAAGCTGTAACTATGCAACCAATCATGTCCGACTTACCTAAAGTGAGACTTGCTTACCAGTCGCCTCCCATCACGAACACTGGCGTTGACTACTTTGGGCCATTCTATGTTACTGTCCGCCGTACTACTGAGAAAAGGTGGGGCTTCCTCTTCACCTGTCTCACTACTCGCGCTGTCCATGTCGAGATAGTTACATCCATGGACCCCAATTCTTGTGTTATGGGCGTTGAGCGGTTTGTGTCACTTAGGGGTACACCTGCCATGACAATGGCACTAACTTTATTGGAGCGGAGAAAGAACTCCGAGAAAGTATTGAAAAATGGAACGTTGTCATCATTGCAGCTGAGCTCGCTCACAAAGGTATAAAGTGGAGGTTCAATCCACCCAGCGCACCACATCAAGGTAGCATCTGGGAGCGGTTGGTACGCAGTTTCAAGCGCGTGTTTTATACTACTCTTGGCACGCGTCGCCTCACGGATGAGGTACTGCATACTACTTTTTGTCTCTTGAAGAATGCCCTCAATTCGCGTCCTTTAACACCCGTAAGCGCTGATCCGTGCAATTTGAACGCTTTAATGCCCAACCACTTTCTTTTAGTAGAACACTCTACCGGTGTTCCGTCTGTTGTCGGCAAAAATGAGTTCGACCATCGTAAACGTTACGCCCGTGCGCAGTCGTACGCTAATGTGATCTGGTCCCGTTGGATCAAAGAGTACGTACCGACGCTGAACCGACGCTCTAAGTGGCAGACGCCTGCCCAGCAACACCTTAAGACCGGTGACTTGGTTTGGATAGTTGAGGAAACCAACCCTAGGGGTTACTACCCAACCGCTCGGATTGTGGAATTCCGTTACGGCTCCGATAGCGTCGCGCGCTCCGCCGTTTTACGTACGTCTACCAGTTCACTCGTCCGTCCGCTTGTAAAACTTGTACCAGTTTTCCCAACATCTTCTTGTGGGCCGGAGGATGATACGTAGTAAATGGACGAAATATAGCCAATCAGAATCGAGTATTAAAAAACATTAAAACAAGATTTAAATACGTTCTAATATACGTAGAAAGTTCCGAAAAAATTCATTTAACCTAATTTTATGTAAATATAACCACTATATGTATCGATTAAGCTGGTTTTCAGCTTAATATTTTTAGGTTTTCTAGACAATTGTCGATTGAATACGGAACTGATTTTGACGTCAATGACATCAGACGAAAAAACCTGTTATGTGAACAACAAAAAATCTTGCCGTCTAAGTTCCATTTAATGCTATGATCATCGTTAACGCTTGTACGTTTTACAGCTATTACGTTACTTGATGCTTACACGTTGTTGCTATAATAAAGGAGCTTACGTGAATCAATACAAAATATCGGACTACAGTTCTTTACTGAGTTTATAAAACGACTCGAAGAGTCGTTCAATATAATCTAAATTTACTCCACCTACTTAGATAGGGACGAGAGACTGTTGTCTGCTGTGGGAAAACTGCTCAAAATGCCCTTTGTAGCTTGAGTATTACGAGAGTTACCGCATTAATAACTAAGCTAGTTTTCAAGTCCAATGTTCAAAAACAGAAGTCAATATTCGCAAACAAAAGTCAGCAGCTTATGTCATAAATAATCTTACGTCCGCTTTCATGGCAATTTTGTTGTTTGGTGTGATTGAATGAGCTGTCAATCACTACGGTTGACAACAAGTCTTGGGTAACTTCGAGTTCGGGGCTGTAGTACTGCTTGTCTTTGTAGGTATTGAAATTCTTACCCAATTGTTGATTTTGGGTTGTTGTTGGGGAATAATTTCCTCAGTTTGGTCCTTGACTTTTTCTTTGTCTGTGAAGTGTTTAGGATGTGCATTATTGGTTGAATTCTGTCGGCTACTTTAGTTTGTAATTTGATGAAATTAGATAAACGAACTAAGAGGCTGAGAGCTCATGATTTTTGTCCAGTTGAGCTCTACAGGTGGTATTATTGATAATAATTGATGTTTAGTAACCGTCTTCCCTTACTTAATGGTTTGGTAAGCTAGAGGATCTATTGTCTTCTTCAACTAGAAGCTGACACTCACTCTGCAAATGGCTCCAGTATTTGTTTTTTCTGGGTATGAATGCGAGGAATGGATCCACTATGGGGATGTTTTGGGTTGTTTCCAGGTTGATTTGGTGGGGGGGGGGGGATTTTGTTCGGCAGTATTTGCTTTGTTTGTATAGAGAACTTCCTGAATTGAAATCAATTTTTCCTTGCTTTCTTTTTTCTGTTCTCTTAGCCCTAATGTTGTGTCTTTGTTTCTCAAGATCATTTCTATAAAACTTTGCACTTTCTTTTCAGATCAGGTAACTAGAGGCAAAATTAATTTTTCTGGGTGACCCACTCATGTATGATCAAGAACTTATCACACAGTGGTCCTAGAATCCAAAAAATATGCAATAATAAATGAAATAAAAGTCGTTCTTTGACTTTTGGAGGCGTGATAAGATTGACGTAATAAAAAATGAGGAGCAAGACATACTGGTTAAATGAATTAAAAATAGGCAAGGCAAATCCTCAATGAGAATCCAAATTAATGGATAAAAAACGACTTGACTACCAAAATTGTTTTCATCTTTTGATATTCAACAAGACAAATGACACTACTTAGGAAAAATAAGCAAATAAAGCAGAAAAAAATAGTGATCTTAATATAACCAAAAAAAAACAAAATGGTTTCCAATATGTTTTCGAAGGTATTCGAGTCAAAGATAGTTTAAAATGCAACCATTAATTAAAATTTTCAACTGTCAAGGATGTCAAAATGTGACAAGGATAACATGAAGGCAAAGCGATAACAACAAAAATAAATGTTCAAAAAAACAACAAATCCTTCGACAAAATTGGTGTCTTTGTATACCGCACCATCTACAATGTGAAAGGGTATTTGAATTCAGAAAAAACGTCATAATAGGGCCGATGTGACTAAAAACAGTTTAATTGAGATAACGAAAAAATAAAAAGTGCAGGTTTCAAGTCGATATCCAGTGGGCTTTAATAACGAAGAGAGCCAAAGTTAAAATAAGTTAGATAAAAACTGAAACTATTAAACAGAGTTGTTCATTTTTTGCTAGAAACAGATAGGATCTGTTTCTTATACGAGCTGATATGCAAACTAATCAGCCAAGGAGAGAAATCAAAAACACAAGCGAACTTCCAAAAGTGAATGGTCTCAAACATTTGAACGTTTAACTATAAAATTTAAACTTTGTAAGATCTGAATTTCCTCTTCTTAGAACGTCAACGAAGAATGTCACTGATGAGATTCAGCAAAAAAAGACGTCAAATCAGGGCAAACCAAAAATTGTCACTTTTTGAAAAATGGGTCAAGGCAAAAAACCATTAAATGAAAAATGAAATATTTTAACTTAAGACTCCCTAAATCCCTGAGAGAAACTGCCATTAACGAAACCAAGCAGGAAGACAACGAAAAACAGTACATACAGGTAATACTTATAAATCCACCATAAATAATATGGAAAAATTAAAAGTAAAGAAAGCACTAGTTGCCCAGTTTCGATGCAAAAATAGCATCGATGCGCTCTTAAATCACATGTATACCCTTTAGTAGCGTTTGGAAAGCAGTCCAGGGAGTAGGCGGCAATGAAATAAAACCTGAAGTTCAAAACAACTCATTCTGCTTCTGTCTCAATTATTCAAGGTTGAAGTTAAATCTCAAAATTTAGTTCAAGTTTAAATTTAAAGGTTCAAAATGTGTAAATCATTCAGAATTGAAAAATCAGTATTCAGTACAATTCATTTATTAACCGACTGGACAAATCCAAGATGCGACATCGCTATAACTCTGCGGCTACTGAGAATACATAATTATCCTAATAAAACATAATTCAGAAACTGCATTTTAATTAACTCAAAAATTTAAAACGGCTTTTTCAAAATAATTTTTCACAGAGCAGAGGCTCAACTAGCTCGCGGTAGTTTATGAACACCATTTGAGCGGGATTAAATTTTTAGAATGCTGATTGGGTGCTATTATTTACAAAAATCTTGGGAACCATTAATATGATTAGTCATTTAAATCTTTAGCTTTTGAAAACGTTATTCCGCTTCCCGAATGCTTACCTTTTAGAAAGTCGATGCGATTACTTACTGATGAGTATAAGTAATACGAAAAAAACGAAAAGAACAACTAAAAAATGTAAACCTCAGTAAGTCCAAAATTTTGCAAAAAATAGTGTCCAAGCCAAAAAAACAACTCACTGATAAATAATATAATTCTTTTTGAGCCGCCCTAAACCCCGAAGAAAACTTGTTAGAAAACTACACTAAACAATTGCACATTACATGGAACTTAGAACATCAGAGTCCCCCCATAAATTTGCTGCTGCTAAAAAGAATTAGTTGTTTCAGTTATTAACATTAATAAACAAAAATACAAATAATTCCTAAAATAACATTGAAAGCGCAGAAAAATACGTTTGATCAAATTGAAGTGGCATCAAATTGCAAAAAGTCAGCTCCAAAACATTTTGATAGATACTAGATAAGAGAAGTTCAGCTGGCCTTCTCTATTATTTGTGTAAATTGTCTGAAGAGTTTTCAGGGCAATTCTGTTCCAGACATTTTAACAGTTTTATCTAAAAGTTGCTGTTTTGATTCTTTTTATACAAAAAGTTTAAATTGAGAAAAAAATTGGCCATTTTTCCCAAAAAATGTTAAACCAAAAAATTTAGCATTCTTGTGTCATATCCAAATGAAAACAGTAATTTTACAGAAACAATTTTGCTTTTTTTAGCAAAAAAAAATTGAGAGCAAACATTTTAAAAAGTATAAGTAAAAGTCAGTATAAGTAAAAGCTTTACATATAGTAAAAGTCAGTTGACGCTCACAACAAGTTTGAACTTCTATAACTGCTCAGTCAAAAAGAATTCAAAAAATCACCCAGTTAAAATTTTCTATGCTTGAAGAATTTTGTAATGACAGCATTCGATACTCGTTAAGATAAATCTGCCGATCGACAAAATTGACTTAATAAAAAAGACCAGTTTAGTTTATTGCTTCTGTTGTAATCCATCTGAAAAATTTTGTTGTAGTTTTGATGCATCCTATTTTTTTAAACTTTCTGAAAAACAATTTATAAAAGATGTCTCGAGTTAGTCCTTTAGATGCTAAAGTAGATTGCATACTTTTATATTTTGCAATAAAAATTTCAAAAGTTCCAACACATTTCAAAAGTTTCAATACAAAGTTTCAATAAAATTATTTAAAGGCAGGAAAACCTGCCTTTAAATAATGGAAGATCATTTTCTTATATGATGCTGAAATTTGGTGTTGTTTGTCTACTTTTACGATGACCACATGACACCTTTCGTTGATGAAAACGGTGTGCACTCTTAATAATGCCCCATCTATTTTAGACAATGCTATTTTTGATTCAAAGCAGCTCGATCTTAAGGATTTTGCTCGCTTTGTATGACTTCTCAAAACTGCCCAGTCCTATTAATATTTTTCATAATTCAAATGCAGCACAGAGATTTTTTTAATTTTTCTGATTTTAAATACAGATTTACATATTCTTTTTTTTTAGAAAATTAAAAATTAATTTCTTTTTTTTAGAAAATTAAAAAGCTAAGGTTAAATCCATCTTAGAAGAGAAAATCATATGATTTTACTCTGAATTCCTAATCTTCCCGACTGAAAACTGATGTTTTTGTTGACAGATTACTGTCAATGAACTACAACGACAGAGACGGAAGAAATTACTTGGGATATCTACTGCAGACTAAACTCACAAATATAAACTTCTCGCGACTGCCTTCGGAGGAAATCTTGAAAAACACTCCCTTTGAGAACTTCACACAGGAAACTTTCGTTGAAGGACTTCCATTACGAAAGTAAGAAATTTATATGATATTTACAGGTTTAGACTCACAGTGAGAGTATAAGTATTATATATAATAATTATCAAAAAATGATCCGAATTTTTTCATATATTTTCAGTAGAATCAATTAATTTGATTTATTGACCTCCCAGATTGCTAGAGGAAGATTTCAAAAACAAGCGGCTCAAAGTGAAAGCTAGTCAATCTTCGAGTCATTATCGTGATTTATAAGTAATGCCTACGTGACTCTGGTTGAAGTCACTGAGAACTTCTGGCGTTTTTCGAGAACCGCGATGCGGTTCGTGATATTAAGTCAGAATTTCGAAGTGACTTCAGCAGAGTCACTTAACCATGCTTAAAACACGAAACGCGCACGTTTTAAAATGACGAAAGTAGCAACTTCGGGCATTTTAACATCTGGCACTGCATATAGAATCTGAATATTTTGGGTGGAGGTTTTTACCCTATTCACAATTCCACAATTGTTCGTAGAATCTATTTTTAGAGAAAAATACTGCACTGGATAGTAACTTCACAAACCTACCACACTTAATTAGACAAAAGGGTTATACCAGGCCCTCCATTCAAGCCCTAAAGACAGTCGCTATACAAATGTAGTCAATTGCCAATAATAATGATGATATTAGAATATGTTTGTAACGCCTCTCTATGTTATATAAAATTTTTACTTCTAAGAAATGTTTTACCAAATGAAATAAATTGTTGACTCTAAGATTGAAAATTATACCAGGTCCTCAATTCACTTTCTAATTAATCGATCAACCAATATACTTAAAACAAAATAGTAGATGACTTGAGAGCTCGTCGGTGTTCACTCCGAAACCCAACCAGACGAGTATTAACCAACTTGATAGAACGCTAAGACATTGCTCATCAGGTATTCAGGTTACTGCAGACCGTTTTAATTGTCTACTATTTTCACCATTCCATACTACATGGGTTAACTTAACTTCCCAAGTCTTCGACGAGCAGGCAGGCCTACCCTCAGAGTGGCTTCACTATAGGGTCTCCGGAAAGGAGCTTGGCCAATTAATACTCTCAGAAATCAATCGTCTTGATGTTGTCCTGGACTCGGTGCTGTCCTCCAGTTCGTTAACCTAACTTAAACTAATTGTTGATTGGTTGATCACTACTTTATACTAGTCCCCAAACTAATATAAAACCAATTAATTGAAGCTAAAACCAAGTATTTTTTAAGTCATTAAAAATGCGATGTGAAGTCACTAAATTTGTACAATTATGCGCTTTTGATATAGGAGAAACTGAAACTAATTAGCAAATTCCTAGTATTAAAGAAAAGGTTCCCGTTCTTGTATAACAATTAGTTGATGACTTCTATTAATCCCAACTTGCGGAACGTATAGTCTATTCCTACTAGATACAGGTTTTAGTTTCTACTAAAGTTCTCTTATTAAGTTATAAGAAAAAGTCGGGAAAATGAAGATAGTGGAAAACTTACAAAGTTAATTTAACGAAAACTATAGTTACCCGAATCTACTAATTTCAAACAATTATTACAATTTTCAATTTCATGACAGAGATATGTTAACTCATTCGTCGAATCAAGTTTAGTCCGCAATTTCGATTATCTGGCATTATAACAATTCTCAGACTAATTTTGGTTACAAAAATTGGCTAAAATTGAGCCGTATATATACTGCTTATCTATGTTTGGTTATGATAGTTTAGTCCTATTTTTACCAAAAGTTCCAAATCTTTGTGTGAAAAGTACTTTTTTGGGAAAAGTTTTCAGAAGGTCATCCATGACTTTGATAACCTCAGCCCCTAATATCGGTTTCTCATTCTTCATTACGTGCATGAGAATTTGGTAGTAGCTTTGTCATAGAGTCCATATCAGGATCAATATTTAGTTTTTCAACTGTTCTCATTAGTTTAAATTTCTTCGCCATCATTATCTTGGTACGGTTTCAAATTTAGAATTTGCTTTGGTGTTGGGAATAATTCATGGTCAGTATTAATTTGGTTCTTTTCCGAAAAACGCTTAATCTCAACTTTTCATTGCTACATCTCACCCATCCGGACTAAACTATTCTCCTGAATAGTACAACGCTATGCAATTAGAGTATAAAATAGCACCGTCACCACAATTTGCGGTACGACAAATTCAATCAATTTGAGTGTCTTCGATTCGCATTCTTTCTACTAAGTTAAGTCTTTCCTCAGTAGGAGTTCAATTTCCGGCATTTCTAATTGGATCAGTTCACGAACTGTTCATGGGTCTCCTTTTCCTGTTATTCACGTAAGACTTCCTTGCTATCCAAACAGCTGCAAGTAAGAGTCCCAGCATCCAAAAAGTAAAAGCTAATAGGCCAGCCAATTCTGATAGTGTCTTCCGCCAGGAGGGCTGAAAAAGATGTTCTTTGCTGCTGTCCTTTTTGTACTGTGTCTGTATTTTGCCAGCCATTTCCTTAATCGGTTGATGGGTTACGTCCAACGTTGGGACATTTTGGAGTTTTGACCTAACCCTGTGTAGCGTCAACGTCTGCTGCTCGTTCATTGGAAGATTTGCAGGAAAACTTGGTATAGTAAAAACTGCGTCAAGGATATCTGGAGTGCTGATGATGGTTATTGATCCACTTTGTTCCACACATTCGGCAGGGTCAGGTAACATCACCAATCCGTTAGTTGGATGAAGTAATTTCCCGTTGCATGGAGGGTGTACCAAGCAACTTTTGCAACCATTACCCCTACTGGAAAGTTTCTTTCCATCTTGGTATTTTATGTTGTAGAGGAATTGCTGGTCATCCGCCGCACATAATAGGTAGATAGAGTTACCCAGGTAGACTGCTGTTGGCAAAATTGCCATCTCGGTCACTTCTCGTACACATGTCTTCAATGCCGCTACCTCATGGTCGTAGAGTAGAGCTGTTAAGCATATCTGATCTTGTGCGCTCACCAGCGCCATTGGTTTTGTGCACAGTTTTAACTGTGGTGTACCGGGGTATGACAGATACTCCTCACTGTTCATTTCAGCGTAAATTTCTTCTCGTCCTGACACAATTAAGTAATTCCGGTCTTGTTTCAGCGTTGCTGCCGTTGTAGAGTTCTTGATGGGTTGTGGTAGTGCGATTGCTTTGTAACCGTCGTAAACAGGCTCTCCACTGTACACTGGAATCATCAGAGGGATCAGGAGCCCGTTTTCGTTGACAAACACATTTCTGATTAGTGGCAAACTGTAATACAGGCTGGAGTCTTCTGAAGGAATTGATAATTGTTTTCCACTGAATTTCAAATTTGAGAGTATTTTCTGTAATTCCAAGTAAGGTATCAGTGCTGCAGGTAGGTTACCATTAGCTGGAACACCCATACCGGTAGCAAACTGTGTCCTTTCATCTGTAATGTTCAGCGTTTGAATTTGTAGCTCGCTCTATATTGCATTCAGTGTCCAAGTGGCGTTGTTGATTGCACTCTGGGCTCGGAAAGCAAACATAAATACGTCCGTTCTTGTGATTGCAAACTTGTGCTTGTTGTAAGCTTTCCATTGGTTGTTTGCAGGTTGTTCAAGTTAGGTTGCAGTCTCCTAAAATTGTCCTCAGTGTAATTTAACACCCCTTTTTCGAGATTTTTTTACTCTCCCTTCCAACTTTTGCATCTTCTGTTTAGCACTGTGACACAGACTAAACATAGACAGAAGCCTACAGCCGGCTTTTTCTAACAATGGCTCCAGGGTTATATCAGTTGCTACTCCCATCGCAAACAAGAGGGCAGATCGTCTTTGACGCTGTATTTGATCTGTTTGGTTAGTAAAGGCTTTCATCTTGTCGATGATTTGGTTTCTTCTTCTCTCTTCTCTGCCATACTCCGTCTTAATGGATGATATCAAATCATCAAAGTGATGCTGTAGTAGTGAGCTGAGCTCTTGGTTGTTACAAAATTTCGAGCCGATCCAAGTCTTCTCCTTTACTTCTTGGAGGACTGTTGTAAACTGAAAGACGTTTTGAAGCTCCAAGCCTAGCTCTCTTGGAAAAAGTATCACGGTGTCAAGTGTTTTATAGGAATTTGTCAGAGACACCGGAATCTGTGGTTGAAGTAGAACATGAGCGCTAGATATTCCGCTCAGAATCGTTTGAAGTCGAACCGCAATTGCAAGTAATATAATCCAAAAATTGAACATCTTGTAAAAGATTACTGCTCTCGATGCTTAGATAGTGTTATCCCTATAAATGCAGGAAAATAATACAGTACTTACTCCTTTTCTTAAAAAAATTTTTTTGTCAAAAAGGACAATCTTTTTATTGTTAAATGAATTTCAATCAAATGAAAAAATTTCATCTCATTCCCCTGTATCAAAGAAGTTTTCAAGCAATACTTTACCCCAATTTTTTTATCGTAAATCCAAGTCCAATAATTTAATCCCCAGAATCGAACTCAAATTCCGATATATATATATATATATATATATATATATATATATATATATATATATTTGGTTATATTATGAGACTTAACCAAGTCTTCTTGTTTTGTTAATAAAAAGTTCGTATTATTCTCTTCAATTTTTTGTTCGTCGTCGATTCCTAATCTCTTCAGATACTCGACTGCTCTTCTTTCTCTTGTTTTTGCAATGGAGAGGGTGCCATCGTCTGTTTTTGATCCTAGAAGTTCCGCAAAAGTTTTTGGTTTCACATTTATCTCGTCGCGCTAGCCGGTGTTTTTTTTTGCCTTCATTTAGATCTCTCATCACCACTTTGGGCTTGTGTGGTCGTTGAGGAAGGGGTGTGGAACTGAGCTCTTTGGTTGGCGTCACGAAGGGTGTCTGAATTTCTTTGAGTACATGCTGAGACAATTCGGTTGCTTCTTGCTCTTCACCGCTCGGTTCCGTTGGTATAATTTTTTTGGTGAGAGTTTTCGTAGTGTTCGTGCGTTCAGCGAATAAGTCGTAGAAGAAGTTTTTGTCTTCGTCCATCCATTTGTATGGACTGTGCTGCTTTTGTGGTCTCGAAAAAAATTCTGGTGTGAAGGATTGGATGTTTTCATCGTTAGCCATTTCCTTGTTGTTGCCTGCATTCCCTTGTAAAGGATTACTGCTCTCGATGCTTAGATAGTGTTATCCCTATAAATGCAGGAAAATAATACAGCACTTACTCCTTTTCTTAAAAAAATTTTTTTGTCAAAAAGGACAATCTTTTTATTGTTAAATGAATTCCAATCAAATGAAAAAATTTCATCTCATTCCCCTGTATCAAAGAAGTTTTCAAGCAATACTTTACCCCAATTTTTTTTATCGTAAATCCAAGTCCAATAATTTAATCCCCAGAATCGAACTAAAATTCCGATATATATATATATATATATATATATATATATATATATATATATATTGGTTATATTATGAGACTTAACCAAGTCTTCTTGTTTTGTTAATAAAAAGTTCGTATTATTCTCTTCAATTTTTTGTTCGTCGTCGATTCCTAATCTCTTCAGATACTCGACTGCTCTTCTTTCTCTTGTTTTTGCAATGGAGAGGGTGCCATCGTCTGTTTTTGATCCTAGAATTTCCGCAAAAGTTTTTGGTTTCACATTTATCTCGTCGCGCTAGCCGGTGTTTTTTTGCCTTCATTGAGATCTCTCATCACCACTTTGGGCTTGTGTGGTCGTTGAGGAAGGGGTGTGGAACTGAGCTCTTTGGTTGGCGTCACGAAGGGTGTCTGAATTTCTTTGAGTACATGCTGAGACAATTCGGTTGCTTCTTGCTCTTCACCGCTCGGTTCCGTTGGTATAATTTTTTTGGTGAGAGTTTTTGTAGTGTTCGTGCGTTCAGCGAATAAGTCGTAAAAGAAGTTTTTGTCTTCGTCCATCCATTTGTATCGACTGTGCTGCTTTTGTGGTCTCGAAAAAAATTCTGGTGTGAAGGATTGGATGTTTTCATCGTTAGCCATTTCCTTGTTGTTGCCTGCATTCCCTTGGCTCTGAAGTTTTTCGTAATGGAAAGATCTTGTTTCCATTCTAGGTGATCTCTCATCATCTTTGACTGGCTTTAATTGTTTGTAGTGGACGATATGCCATTTTTTTTGCAATCGCATCCTTTGAAACTTTGTAATTGACCTCTGACGTTTTCTCAATGATGTTGTACGGTCCGTCCCATTGAAGGAAGAATTTTTTGATTTTGCGTTGCGGGGTGCAAAAAGCGAGACTCTTTCTCCCGGCTTCAATTTTTCTCCAAAAACCTTTTTCTGATACATACCTTTCTGCCTTCTTGCTTGTGGCCAAGTTTCTCTCTGGCATTCATATGTGCTTCCCTGAATTGCTCGCTGAGCCATCTTTTGAATTCGTAGTTGGCAATTTCGTGACCATGTGTTTTTGGGAGTAGCAAGTCAATTGGGTATTTGCATTCTTGTCCAGACACAAGTGAGAATGGAGTTTGTCCTGTTGTTTTGTCTACGGTCGTATTATAGACGAAGTTGAGATAGGGAATCATTTGATCCCAGCTGCTGGGATTGTTTGCGCATTATTTGGAAACAACATCCACAAAAACTCTGTTGTGACGTTCTACCGTGCCATTTCCCTGCGGGTGATATGGAGATGTTCTTGTCTTCTCTATTCCAAAAACTTCGCACACTTCTAGTAGTAGTTCGCCGCAGAAGTTTGATCCTTGATCGGTGTGAAGGCAATCAGGTGCTCCAAACGTCAAAACTTAGTTCTGCACAATTGCTCTAGCAACATTTTTGGCCGTAGTTCTTTCTAAAGGAACGCAAACCACGTATTTCGTGAAATAGTCCGTCAATACGAGTATGTATTTTGCACCGCTTGTCTTTGCTCGGGTAACAGGTCGAGTTTTGAAACGAAGTTGTTTCAAAACTGTCTCTCTGAGTCCCTGCAGTACTACAAGTTGTTTTTCTGTTGTATTGCTTCCTTCCATATGTCACTTCCTGTACAGCACGCCATCAGTCAGTTCCATCTGGTTCCAGAGGCCCCACATCGCTAATTCATCTTCTCCTTGTGCTATTCCGTTTGCATTCTTGATTTTTAAGTCTCTCTCAGTGGATTTTGGTCTGGATGTTTCTCAGCGTTTGCCCATTGCAAGATGAGACGTAAGCAGGGATCGTTTCTTTGAGCCAGTCTAAGTGAACTTACGTCTTCTTTAAATTGGATGCTCATTGGTTAGTTCGCGTCCTCGGCTGTAACTAAGTTCATTCTTCTGAGGGCGTCTTCCAAAGAGTTAGCTGATGGGCAACTTCCAAACATATCCAGTCTCTCAAATTCAGTTAGCTCAGTTGTGATGCTGCACTGTCTTGACAGTCCATCTGCATTCCCGTGCTTGTCTCCTGGTCTATGTACTACTTGATAACCGAATTCTTGCAGTCTTTGGAGCATCCTGAATTTTCTCCCGTCATTGTTTTGTCTAAATAACCACTTTAGCGATGCTTGATCTGTTCTGAGCACAAATTGAGTTTTCCAAATGTAAGGCTTGAACCATTTCATCGCTTGAATGACTGCTAATGCTTCTCTTTTGTTGTTGACTAACAACATTCTGCGGGCGTCAAAACTCTGCTCGTGAAAACCAAAGGGTATTCAACTCCATCGACAATATTCGAGAGTACTGTCCCTAGACTGTTGTCACTTGCATCCCTGTCCACGATAAAAGGAGAGTTGTAATCCGGATGCTTGAGTACTGGGCTATCAATCAAAACCACTTTCAGTTTTTCGAACACATTATGGCATTCAAGGTTCCAAGTGAAACGGCTGTTCTTTTTTGTTATCTGGTGAAGAGGTTTCGCTATCCCAGCAAAATCTTTGATGAAACGTCGGTAGTAACTGCAAAATCCAATAAATGAACTCACTTCGGTAACATTTTCTGGTCGTTTCCAGTCCCGTACTGCAACGAGTTTGTTTTCATCTGGTGCAATTCCCTCTGGGCTCAGTTTGTATCCTAGATATGTTACGGATTCTTGAAAGAGGCGGCATTTCTTGGGTTTGAGTTTAAGATTGGCCTGGCGAAGAGAGTGAAAAACAAGGAGCATGTGTTTTTCGTGTTCCTCCACATTGTCGCTGGAAGGTTCCCGGTGCATTGCAAAGTCCAAATGGAAGTCTGAGGTACTCGTAGTGTCCACCATCGGGAGTGACGAACGCGGTTTTTGGTATAGCACTCTCAACTAATGGGACTTGCCAACATCCAGAGGCTAGGTCAAGGCTTGAGAAAATCGTTGCTCCGTGAAGATGATCCAGTTTCTGGTCAATTCGCGGAAGGGGAAAAACTTCTTTCTTTGTTACTTCGTTTAGTCGTCTGAAGTCTGTGCACTTTCGGTTGCTCCCATCCTTTTTGGTAACGAGAATGATTGGTGCACTGTACGGGCTGTTTGATGGTCGGATAATGTTTTGTGTCAGCATGTCCTCAATCTCCTTCTTAACCAAAGTGATCGTTCCAGGTGCAAGTCTATGGGGTGCAAGCGTGATGGGCAGCGTATCACCTGTGTCAATTTCTTGCTGAACCAAGTGTGTCTGGCCAAGTTTGTTGTCGTTCATTGCAAACACATCTCTGAACTCTCTCAGCAGTGTTCTTCTGTCGTCTGTTTGTTGGTTTCTGTCTGGAATTGCAAAAGAACGAATCTGTTCTAACTCTTCATGGCCTGATAGGGTTAGGTTTGTTTCTGCAGTTACCCCGTTTCTGCTTCCGTCTCACAAAGATGTACGTGCCTGGGGACTTCAGATTTATAGGCAAATTGCAGATTGACAACATTGCATTCTTTCTTTATCATCAGCTGCTTTGAATGGAAGTCGATTGACATTTTTATTCTCCTCCATCACCTGGGTTCCAAGTATCAAAAGCATGTCTATGTTTGGGGTCACCAGGAGCTCGACTTTCACTTTAACCCCGATGTCGAACATTATTTCGCCAGTAAAGACGCCAAGTATTTCGAAAGGATCATTGGTGGCCGAAAGAAATTGTTCCCGGTAAGGTCTGAGTTTGGAACGCTGTTCATGCTGTGAGTAAGTTTTTTCAGATAGAATGTTCACATTGCCCCCAGTATCCAATAACGCTTTGTGTTTTTGTCCGTCAAGATCAACCATCACGTAGACTGTAGGTCCAAAGACTGCTTCGGCTTGAACTTAGTTGATAATGCTCACTTGTTCTGGGTTTGCTCTCTGAAAAATGCTTTTTTTGATTGGTTGTCTATCAGTGTCCAAGTTTGCGGATATGTCCGGTTGTATTGATCCTTTCTGAGGACACTGACTTGACAAATGCCCAAACTCTCGGCAATTATAGCACTGCATCTCAGACGTTCTGGGTCGAAAGCCTTCCGGTCTTCCCGGACTTCTACTCTGAAATCTGGTTTGACTTGATTCAGATAGAAATCTTGTTTGGGTCTCAAGAATCTTCTCCATGATCTGTGTATGTCGCTCTTGCTGCTCTAGCATATTTGTGAAACTTCTGGTCTGAAACTCGATCATATGAGTGAAACGCGATGACAGACTGGTGTTGAGTGCTCTAAAGTCAGCTGTTGCTGACTCATCATGATCTTGTTCACCCTTTTTTCCTCTCACATGTCCGTTTCTTCGTCCTCGCAGTCGACTGGATTCCGTTTTACTGATGGCGTCTAGAGCAATAGCCCGTTGTGTAGCTGCATTAAAGCTTCCCGGTTCTTCCCTCAGGAGTGTATATCTGATTTCTCTGTCCAGCAGTCCGTCCATAAAGGCATCTTTGTCAGGTTTCTGTCGTCCCGCAACGTCAAGATGAGCATTGGCTGCCTCTCCTAACTTACGAACTCGCCTTGAGAACTCTTGGATTGACTCTGATTCACATTGTTGAAGATTTTTGAAATCGGTGCGAGCACTCGTTGCGTTGGGAAAGTCGCCGATTTTGTTGTTAAAAGCGTTCAGAACCCTTGCTATGGTCGGGGCTGGTTATCCTTGCACTTGTTGAAAAAATGATTGGGGAAATTGTAATACTCATCTAACGCATAACTGTTCAAACACGTTGGTAGGACCTCAAGTTGTCTCTGGTCATCCCAATTATTAGCATTTGACATGGATTTGAAGTGTCGAATCCATCTTTCGAAACTCTCGAAGTCGCGGCCGGGGTATCGGAGGGGGGTGAGAAGGGGTGGTGCTATGACTATTTACTGCTGATTGTTCGCCTTGTTCTGTTGCTGCTGTTGCTGGTTGTTTGGTGCGTTGTTCATTTTTGGCAATTGAAGAAATTTTCGATGCAAAACCAAATGGCACGGAAAAAAATATAGATGAGTTTTAACTTTGGAACGTATTCCAAAGATCTAATTTATGGGTTCCCTCAAATTCTAAATTTTGCGTTTTTTTTGTAAAATGCAAAACCGCCTTCTAATAAGAAGAATCCTTCTCTGGTTGCCAATATAGAATCTGAATATTTAGGGTGGAGGTTTTATCCTATTCACAATTCCACAATTGTTCCCAGAATCTAATTTTAGAAAAAACTACTGGACTGTATAGTAACTTCACAAATCTACTACACTTAATTAGACTAAAGGGTGATACCAGGCCCTCCGTTCAAGCCCTAAAGACAGCACTTTCAGGCGCTATAGAAATGTAGTCAATTGCCAATAATAATGATGATATTAGAATATGTTTGTAACGCCTCTCTATGTTATATAAAATTTTTACTTCTAAGAAATGTTTTACCAAATGAAATAAATTGTTGACTCTAAGATTGAGAAGTATACCAGGTTCTCAATTCACTTTCTAATTAATCGATCAACCAATATACTTAAAACAAAATAGTAGATGACGTGAAGAGCTTGTCGGTGTTCACTCCAAAACCCAACCAGACGAGTATTAACCAAATTGATAGAACGTTAACACATTGCCCATCAAGTATTAAGGTTACTGCAGGTTGTTTTAATTGTCTACTTTGTTCACCAATCCATACAACATGAATTAACTTAACTTCCCAAGTCTTCGACGAGCAGGCGGGCCTACCCTCAGAGTGGCGTCACTACACGGTCTCCGGGAAAGAGCTTGGCCAATTAATACTCTCAGAAGTCAATCGTCTTGATGTTGTCCTGGAATCAGTGCTGTCCTCAAGTTCGTTAACCTAACTTAACCTAATTGTTGATTGGCTGATCACTAGTTTACTAGTCACCAAGTTAATTTAAATCCAATTAATTGATGCTAAAGCCAAGAATTTTTTAAAGTCATTAAAATAGTGGTGTGAAGTTACTAAATTTGCGGTTTCGAAATAGGAGAAACTGAAACTAATTAGCAAATTCCTAGTATTAATGAATACTAGGTTCCGGTTCTTGTAGAACAACTAATTTATGACTTCTATTAATCCCAACTAGCGGAACGTATATTCTATTCTTACTAGATACAGGTTTTAGTTTCTACTAAGTTATAAGAAAAAGTCTGGAAAATGAAGATAGTGGAAAATTTACTAAGTTAATTTAACGAAAACTATAGTTACCCGACTTTACTAATTTCAAACAATTACTACAATTTTAAATACCACGACAGAGATCTGTTAACTCACTCGTCGAATCAAGTTTACTCCGCAATTTCGATTATCTGGCATTATAACAATTCTCAGACTGATTTTGGTTACAAAAATTTACTAAAATTGAGCCGTATATATACTGCTTATCTATGTTTGGTTATGATAGTTTAGTCCTATTTTTACCAAAAGTTCAGAATCTTTGTGTGAAAAATACCTTTTTGGGAAAAGCTTTCAGAAGGTCATTCATGACTTTTTTAACGTAGGCCCCTAATATGGGTTTCTCATTCTTCATTACGTGTATGAGAATTTGGTGGTAGATTTATCATAGAATCTTTATCAGGATCAATATTTATTTATTCAACCGTTCTCATTAGTTTCCACTATTATCTTGGTACGATTTCAAATTTAGAATTCGCTTTGGTGTCGGGAATATTTCAAGGTCAGTATTAATTTGGTTCTTTTCCGAAAAACGCTTAAGTTCAACTTTCCATTCCTACACTGCAGACTGTCGGCATTTTAAAATTTGCACGTGAGTGTTTTAAACTTATTGTTGAGGTCTGGAGAGCACTTCTTCAGCAATCTTCCCAAGAAATGGTCGAAAACTCTCTGCACCACTTTGAAGTCCTTCATGGGGAAAGTTTAAGATGTGTATGCAAATCTCTACAAATTTTTTCTTCTCTGAGAAGGAAATGATTGCTTGGGGGAAGCGCCTCATTTTAATTGTTTTTTTTTACTTGTTTGGCAATTAGCGCTTTGCAAAATTAATATTGAAGTATACAGTTTGGTGTCAATTTCGTTGGACTAAGGAAAGGGGGCTGTCAAAAAATCTATGGAATCGGATCTGATCTTTTCCGTTATTGTCCCCAGAGAATTTTACCATTCACACAAATCAATTTTGCATGACTTTTAAACGTTATAAACGAAGGCCATTTAATAATAATAAATAATAATTTTGCTTCCTTCGTAATCGCAGCGGAACAGCATTAGGCCTACGGTAGCCTGTTCTCAGCTGCCCTTTTTCTTATTATTTCTTATTATTTCAATTCATTTGTTCGGATTGTTCTGTTCAGAGAAATCTTTTTTTTTCAGGCACAGTGTAGTTCACCTGAGCGATGCGTTGAGATTAGCAGTTGTGTACAAATATGGGGGCATCTATATCGACACCGACATCTGGGCTCTAAAACCAATAGACGTTGCCCCAAATTACGTTGCTAGAGCAACCGGTGGGCTCATCAGTAAGTTAACACACTTTCTTGGGTGAAAATACCCTTTTCGAATTCCTTTTTTGCATTAAATGTATAGCGTCTGTAAGTAAGTTGAAGGTCGTTTCAGATTATTTAGATCTTTTTCTGCTTCGAATCGATTCCGCAGCCTGCCGGCTATATTTTTAACATTCAAAGATTTCAATTATAATTCTTTTTCTAAGGGTCTCTTCGTATATTTTGATGATTTTGGAGTTAACAGTTGGGAGATTTCGGTCATGCTGAAACGAGAAGTGGAGCAAAAACAGCCAATGTCTATTCTGGCTGAACTATTTCCTGTATAATCGTAAAGTGGTGAGAAAAAACTGTTTGAACAAACATTGGCTATTTTGATAGTGCTTTTTTTAGGTGCGGCAACTCGACTATTATTTCAAATTTTGATATAGAGTTTGTCTGATCGAATCATTTGCGATTAAACCATTGAGGATAATTTCTCTTTCTATGTGTTAGCTGATAATTTTTTAAAAATTTTTTGCAGGTTTTTCCATGATTAATTGCTCCCAAACGGAGTTTGTAGCAATTATATTAGTCCTGTCTTCTTAATGCGATTTTTTGTCTGACCCATTTCACTTTTCGTCCTCGTAACAGGTACCGCCCAGCGGGTATTAAGTGCTCTTAGATCCTTTCAGCTCATAAGTCTCCAAGTATGCTATTCACAGAAACTGTTTTGGAGACTTATACTTATGGTATGAAGGGCAGTTCTTAGAGGTTGTAGACCCCTTCACTGTTGCCCCCACCCCCCACTATTGCCCTCAACCCCCCCCCCCCCCACCCCCACAAAATTTTGACGTTTTTGAAAATTTTTGACGTTTTTTTTATTTTTATTAGCCCTATGCGTCGAGAAACCTGCTCTAGGGCTTGATAAAAGGTTACTGCATGGTTTTTAGTGGTAATAGATTGGTTTCAACATTTTAACATAACGAATTTTAGCATTTTTTTGACAAAATGTGCAATTTTTTAATTTTGTGACGTTTTTCCTTATTCAGGTCTTTCCAGAGCCATGGGCCAGAAAACCTCATAAAAGGTTTGATAATAACTTACTGCTTCATTTTTTATTTAATGATCTGACGCTTAGTTTTTGGCATTACAATTCAACAAGCCTGAAATCACAAAAGAACAATTTTGTTTATCTTTTGATTCCACCCTCTAACACCTTTTCTTGCGTTTAATGTCAACTGTTTCACTCAATTGCCATAAGTTTAGCTGAGTTGCTGGACCAAAATTTTGGTCACAAATGATTTACTCAACTATCTAAGTTACTTTTACAAGTTCAAGGGAGGACTTCTTATTTAGCAAGAAAACTGATGTTAATAATGTACCACAGCTGAAATTCCCAGAATTTTTTTTGAAACATCATTTTTCTATTTAGCAAGAAAACTGATGTTAATAATGTACCACAGCTGAAATTCCCAGAATTTTTTTTGAAAAATCATTTTTCTATAGCTAGGTCTAATTATTGCTTCGACTACTTTAACTCAGTTCTAAATTTAATGTTTTTTATGGGCTACAGCCGGGAAGTCTATAACGCATTCATTTCGGCAATCTGCCGGCTATGTTTTCAACCACTACTATTCACAGAGTTTATTATATTGACCTGCAGAAACTTTTTCCATTATAACTGTTAATTTTTTAAAATAATTTATTAATTGACAGATACATAAATAAGTGTTGAAGAAAAGCTATACAAAAAATTATATCGGGAAAACAACCGTTAAGACTGGAATTTTCCAGATAGTTATCAACGCAAGACTAATTTATGCGAAATTTAAATTGCCATATTTAGGAGCTCATAGTAAAGATAATAATTCAAAGCTGTTTTTTGTCAATAAACTCAAGAAAATCTAATTTTAAATTTCTGACATATTTCTCACCAGGCAACTCAGTGATCAAATCAAGCAAAGCAAAACAACATGTTCTGATGAGAGGACTTGAAATTGGGAAAGAAATCTACGACAAGAATAACTACGCTGTTCTCATGGCATCAAACTGCTACGCAATGCAGGAACTGTTTGAAGAAAAGAATGTTGAAATTGATGGAGTAGATAAGACGATTGGACGTGTAGACCAAGCGGGAGACTGGAAAGTTTTTGGTGAGATTTTATTATAGTTTCGAATCTTTTCTGTTTGTGCCCCCCCACAGTACGTTATGCGCCTCCCAGTTACACAACACGTGCCATTACATAGTAAATCATTATGTTAAAATATGGCACGTGCGTCTGGGGTTTGCAAATAATATGCGCCCACTAAGCTGGGGGGGGGGCACAAACCGAAAAGATCCATAGTTTCAATATAAGTACAGATCACGTGACTCTGCTTGAAGTCACGGAGAACTTCTGGCGCTTATCGAGAACCGCGTAGTGGTTCTAGATGTTCAGCCAGAAAATTGAAGTGATTTCTGCAGAGTCACGTAACTTAGCTTAAAACACGTGACTTGCTCGTTTTATAATGAGGAAAATAAATGAAAGTCAACTTCTAGTATATAGCAGTTTCTGGCATTTTTACTTCTGGCACTGTAAATTTTCGGCATTTTATCAAAAGCACGTGCATGTTCGAGTGAGTATATCCTCACATTGTGCTTCTATCTGACCGGTTGAGCAACTTTTGTTCTATTAGACAACAAACCTGCAGTTCTTGCTGCTGAACATGATTTGCCGATACCATAAAATGTTAAATGTTTCAAAATTTTCAGCCGAATTCGAGGAGAGGAGACTTCAAACCATCCCTCCCCATAACATGAACTTGAAAAACAACTGGAAAAACCTGGAAGGAGTGGACGCAAAATATCATTCTGAACTTTTTTAATTGCTCTCAAATGGCGTTTTTAATAATTATATTTGTCACGGTAGTCTTTTTTATGTGATTTTTAGTTCAGTCGATTTTTCATCTGACTTTTTTGAATTTTTGTCCTCAAAAACGTGGTGATCAGGTAAAATTCCAAGGGCGTTAGGTTAAAGTTTTTGTCTATAATTGTACAATTTCGCGAAGGTGCTGAGCCGACTTTTTAATAAGTTTTTTTGAGGGTCCCTTCCTCCTTCACTCTACTCTTTCCATTGGTCTAGGAAAGTGGGTCCTTTGCACGACCGCTTTTATCTTGATCCCTTTTTTTATTTCACTTCTTTAATTACTTTTTCACGCGAGACTCATTGATTCGTTTGAGTAATCTGAACTCTCAAACTTTCAGAAATTAAGTCATTTGATAAAACAAAACTGATTACCAGCAATGCACAAACATAGACCGTAGCGTTGAAGTTGATGTCCAGGACTAACATTCGAGAGAGCACGGGTACGAAGCCCTACCCAATGAAAAGTGTTTGCATCATTAAAGGCTCTCTAGCCTATGTCTCCTTATAAATTGTCTGCCTCGTCGCCAGTCGTTCAAGAGCCGGTATGAGGTTGTTTAAGTGTCTTGCTATTGCCGTGATTTTTGAGAAAGAGCGATAAAATTAGCCGTCGATGACTTCTAGCTAAGCGAACAAAATTTTTGATCAATTTTTCGAAGCACTTCTTGAATTTCTGTTCAAGCACAAGCTTGATTTCCTCATCTGTATAATTTATGACTAATGATTAATGTTTGAATTGCATGATTGACGAGTTCTTGTTTTTACCCACTAGTGAAAGCCAGTTGTTTTTTGTAATCCGGAAATCTTTTCTGAAAAAATAGCAAACATTAAAGAAACTTTTGCAGCAAATACATCGAAAGCAACTAAACTTATGAATTCGAAACATGAAAAAAAACTGTTAATGTCCTAGATGACCTTAAATTATTTTCGTTACCATTTTCTGATAATCCAATATTTCAAAATGTTAGCAGCGTTTTGGAACTTGAAGAAAGAACCGACTGCCATCGGAAAAAACGGAAAACGGCGAGTAGGAGAAGATTAAAAATGAAAAAGAAAAGAAGAAGAGAATGCCAATCAATTCAATAAAAACAAAAGAAAGAAAAAGTAAACAAAAAATATCTAAAGAAACGTGTGTGTTAGTGGCCAATTATTTTAGTTCCATTTTGATTTTCCAGCAAAGAACTAAGTAAACGAAAAACAAATACTTTAACTCTATGTAACACATACATTTGGATATCCATAGAAAACTTACCGAATATCACATTTATACACCTTATATTACCTTTATATAGCTGTTATCAGACTTATATATATAAGATCCTATATAAGAAAATTTATTCAAACTACCTTATTGTTGTTTAAGACATTTTTGTTGTTTCAATTTTGAAACAAAGATTCCACACTTCTGACAAAGATTGTTTGTTGTCTACATTGTAGTTTTTACGATTCCATTGCACTGTTTTGAGCTCTGCAGTTGATAGTATGCATCCACAAACACACAGTGAAAAACATAATGGAACCGAAGAAAATTGATTTTTCCGTGTTATAAAAATCGTAGTTAATTCATTCAGTTGAAATTAATAAGTAAATTAACAAAGAACACAAAAGGCACAGTCTTGCTATCTATGTTAAGTTTACATCTATTCCAGAGGGCACTTCCAGAAAACGTCATCAAAAACGGATCTTTGTTATTGCTCTCAAACAATGTTTGTAGCAACTATATTAGTCCTGTTGGTCTATTTATTGTGTGATCTCTCGCTTGATCGTATTGTCCATTTCTTTGACCATTTGCTGCTTATTCGCATGATATCAATTGTTAAATTGATTGGAGTTGAGTTTCAAAAATTATTTTATGGATCACGCAGAGCTCAGCAGACATTAAATTCTCTTAGAGCCTTTCAGCTCCTTAGACACCAAGTATGCGATTCACAGAATAGTTTTTTGGAGACTTATGTTTATGATGTGAAGTGCGGTTCTTAGAGGTTGACTCCTACCCATCGCTAACCCCCCCCCCAAAAAAAAACAACTTTCCCTCCCCGCCGCATCAACCCCTTACTTAACCCTCCCCCAATCCCCAACCGTGCAAATCGTTCAGGCCGTAAATGCACTGTGCAGCCAAAAAACCCCTCCCACTGTTGCCCCACCCAACCCATCGCGCCCCTCAGCGCCCCCCTCCGTTCAGCCCCACCCCGGTGCGCTCATCTCACGAACGTTCAACTCAGCTCTTCGTCATACGTTAGTCGAATATATTTTAGTTGTTTGTTGCGGATAACAAATAAAACTAAGGAAAGTATAAAAAAGTACACACTAAAAGACAAAAAGAACAAAATGCACGCTATTTTAATTTGCCAAATAGATGACGGTCACTGACAACCTTCAAAGATCCGACAGTCATAAAATCTTTATGTTAGAAGAAGGTTCAGATCATTTTCTTGCAGACACGGGCACACACACAAACACGCACACACACACATCATAGCATTAAAAACAACTCTGAGCTGTTTTTCTTCAATTTTTGTAAAAAAAAATTGTTTTCAAAAAATAATTATTTTTTCATTTCTGCTTGCATATCAAAAAAAGCAATTGCGCTGTCGAGCTGCAGAATAACTAAAACCATCAACACATTACCAGGAGCAAAGAAAGCAAGCAAAACAGGTGTTTCATTACAGCAAATGTGCTGAAAACCCCTACGCCTGGTCTTTGAAGTTGTTTTGTATAAAACATTCTTTCTGCAGTAAACGAAACGTAACAAAACAAAAATGTCAAATTGAGAGATCAAATAAGTACAAAGCTCAAATGTATTTTAACAAGAATCTTCATTAAAATGCCAGACTTAGAGAACAAGAAAAAAACTCTCCGATGGTTTCTTGACATACAATACAGCTCAAAAGGAAGTATGGAACATATTTGAGAGATCAACAGAACGCAGGTTAATTACCTTGAACTGGAAAAAATTCAGCAAAGACCCCTCAAAAACCGTTGCGACATATTCCTGCAGCCTATCATCAGAGCGCTGAAGAAGATAACAATCACGACCATTTCTGCAATCATACTACCACAAGGCCACCAACAGTCAAATGTTTGTAAACCCGGCAACCACTAACCCTCTTTCAGTTAACAGGAAACATACAATTTAGGAAACAGAACAAAAATGCAGAGCATTCTAGACAACTGCAATTCAGTTTTTGTTTCACAAAACCTAAGTCCGAGAAAAAAACATACCATCTAATGAAAACAAGGCACGCAACAGCCAATTGTCATTGAAGCCAGCTGATTTAGCTCCCAAGAGCAAAACGGGCTCCTTATTTACGTAGGAGCTGATTTTGGTGCCACTACAACAAATAGGAAAACCAGGGTTCAAGCACACATCTTGAAAAGAGACTACCATGTAACCACTTAGACTATAGTAGTTCATCTGGTTACTTTCTATGCAGCAACCTAATGCAAACAAACCACGCCAACGCAATGCACAAAAGAACGCCCAGCTGAACCAGCAACAGTCAATACAAACAAACTTTTATCTTCAGACAACAAAACTCTTAAAAGAAAACAACCTTCAGATATTTTCAGGCCCACACTCAATAGAAATAAAAAAATAAAGGACTGAAAAAGTTAGAATACACAATCAACAGACCACGAAAATGAAAATCAACAGTCTAACAACCACGGTATTAGCATAACAAACAGCGCAATGCACAGCAAAGTTCAACCGAAAAGACAATGAACATGAAGCAGAGAGAAATGGAAGGTCCATGAAGTTAGCCAAACAAACAACCAAATTCACAACACTCAAGATCATGGTTTTGGCATAATCATGGATACCCTGAAATTCAAGAACCGCAATGATATCTCCCAAATTGTTCAAGGTACGAACAATATCAGTACAAACAACCAATCGAATGACCAAAAAATCCTATAAAAAAGACGCGAAAAGGAATTCGCGAAACAAACAACTGTTTTTGCAAAAAAAATCTCAACACACGACATCAAAATAAATCAAGTTACAGCAACAGAATTGAGCAACGAGCCTTTAGACAGTTTCCTTCTACGCAAGCAACTGACAGAAATATTTTTCCTTGAAAAGCACCACAACAGGTCTCCACATGTAGCATAAATCTTCCCAATTCCAAACGCAAATTGCTTTGAGAAGTACCTTTGAAATGGCTTGACTGGTTAATTTCTTTCAAAGCCTTTATTAAAAAAAACTCCAGCACTGAGAGATGCGCAACTCATGACGTACCTTCAAGACGCCCTCTTAGACCTAAAGCAGTAATCGTCGGGTGTTTATAGAGCGGATAGTTACACTGTGCAGCAATGCACTATCTACAGAAAAAAGAAAACCACGTCTTGCTGCAGCAGTCTACTCGGGGCGCTAGCTCACACCGTCAACGACAGGCCACAAAGTTTTTCATCGTTTGCACTGGTTATCAAACAAATGGTTCCAACTTTCTTTCTTCACAATTTCTTTTCAAACTGCAATGATAAAACTCCTTAGGTTAAAGTTTTTGCACATTATTAAAAAAACTTTAAGTATTGGATTGATACATATGAAGAAGCTTGGAAAAATTTGCCAGCTTACAGAAACGAATGACTTAAGAAAACAACTCTTATAGAATATGAAAGAGACTCTCCAACAGCAAAGTAACAATAAAAGCCCTTCATAAGAATGCTTCAATATTTTTAAAAAAAATACAATCATTTCCTCAATAAATTCTCATTGAAAAACATTAAGCAGTGAAACAGAACCTACGCAAATTGTCTCACTGAGTACACAAGCAATGTAACAAACAGCACCAATGTTACGTTGTTGATTGCAACGGATTCATTGTGCCACAGTTCACAAAAACAATTTAAACATTTTCAGATACTTTCACCAACTCACCGACAACAATGAAACAAACAGCAGCAACATTATCACTAACAAACAGACCACCAAGTGTACAACCACTCTCCCAACCTTTATCACAGCAATCCTGGTCAACAGACAATTGCAAACAGTTCAAAATTCTAATCCTATAGCTTCAAATATGGAAGATTTTTTGACAACAATCTAAACAACGACAATCAAACCACTTTTTGTCGTTACATGAAATTACGCCGCTCAAACGAGAACAATAATCTAAAAAATATATTGCAAGCAAAATCAATGGAAAAAATATAAAGGGCCAATCAAAGTAGCCGTAATTTCAAATTCTCGGCACCAATGTACTGGACACTCTCAAAATTAATCAAATCACTTAATCCGAATTCTAACCAAATTTAACAATGTTTTGGCATTCTCAACGACAATAGGTACCGAAAACAACAGAATCACACTGGCTGCAACACCCAAATCAGTTTATGGACACAATCTCATGTTCACCTTGATTAAACAGTTCCAAATTTTGTTTACACAGAAAATGAATCATTCGTGACTCATGCTTCGTGGTACGGTTTGAGCGACAATACACAAATAACAAACAGAAGGACAGAAAGTCTTGGAATAAGAAACACAGATCCTTATGAAGATACCATTTTCTCTGCTTTATGAAGAACATACAATACCATCAGCAGAAGCCCTTCTAAAAATCGATCTCTCAACAGCTACCAACCGTTATTAACCTACCAGCTGCTTAACAGGTTTTATTAGGAGATCGTACTGCCTTGGAAAGACGACACTAACACCCTAACGTCCCCATTTGTCACAAAAAGACTGTAGTTACCTTAAAAACGATATCAACAGGAGCCGGACTTATGCATTTGTTGGACCAGCAGGAGCCGGACCAAATCATTGAGGAGTACATTGAGAAAAGATTTGATCAAGGGAAACAACTTCTTTCCAATTTCATGAGTTCACAACTTTGTTATTCCGAACACTAACCAGTTGATAAAAAAAGGAAAAAAATCAGACAAATCACCAATGCAGCATCGGTATACAAAAGGTACTCAACGAGAGCAATTATATTGACCTTAGCGGATCTACTGTGCAGTCCTGTTGAACTTCTTTTGAGATTTTGAGAGTAAAAAATTGTGGTATTCAGTGATTTTGAAGCAATGTATAAGCGAGTTGCCACACGACCAGAAAATCACAAGCTGTCAGACTTTTGCGGACCAAGGATGGAGAAGAAAAAATTTCAAATACAAAAAATATAATTGGCGCAACATGTTTACCGTATTGTGGAATACATGTATTCTAATCATTTGCACATGATAACAAACTCAGTAATTTAGAAAGCTACGCAGCCAAATAAACCATTTTTTACATGGATGATTACTTTCAGAGTTTCAATACAAACGAAAAGACAGTATTCACATCAAAAACTGTAAACTTACAGAAACTTTTACTAACAAGTCTAACGATGTTTTCAAGGTAACTGGAGAAGACTCAACTTAGTAGAACAGGAACAAATGTTAGTCGAACAGGAACAATCTTAAGCCAAATGTGGAATGCATCACTTAAATGACACTTAACCATTCTGAACACTAGATTTAAAACTAGCTGCTGACAACAAGGAGCAGAGTCAAATGCTGTCACTCGTGGCATCATTGATGAACCAGATTAGTGTCGTCATACTTTTTATTTAGGGTACGATATAATTCTAAATGGTCTATGAAACAAAGTATCAACTTGAATCAACAGATAACAATAAAATTTCGCGACGAATTAAGGCAATGAGTTGACGATTTTGAGTAGATCCCGGAGATTTCTGTCAAGAGATGCCTAATTCTTGATCCCGATGCCAAGTACTAACGCCATACCTGTTTTGACTAGGCAAGTACTGCAAATGCAGCCTAAATTTATATTGATCAATCAACCGAAAAGAAAAATTAACAACACTTGATTAGCAGAGCAACAACTGCACTCAGTAAAGCCATAACCACACTGAAGTTAGGGCTGAAAACCACTTCTAGTAGAATTCGCTTCCTTTGTTCACTGCAAATTGGTTGTCAAAACTGGCAAAATTTATTCCTGGATCGACAGTGTGGCCATAATTGACGGAAAAAATGCGCCAGAATTAGGGACGACAGAAAAATTTTGCAGCCAATTGAGTTGGACTTTAAGAAAAAAGCTTTGGAAATTTTTACACGGTAAATTGAGCCCAGCAGACAATGGAACAGCAAACCTACTATAACGACTTTGAAGGGGGCTATCTGCATCAAAATTCCTCCAGGCATATTCAGTTTCAAGCGCATATGGTCGGTAGAATTTTACAACCATGAACGTTTCGTAAGCATAATATTCAAGTACCTCTATTAACATGAAAGATTTCTCTAGCCAGAGGCAAATTATGCAACGAGCAGCAGCAGTGACGAAAGCTGCCAATATTTTCCAAAAACTACCAATTAAAAACAGCTATAGAACTTCATGTAAAAATCTGTTGACATAATTGCAATTTCACTCTTTTCACTCATTATTGGACAAAAAAGGTGTAATAAAAACTTGAAACACATTAGAATATCGTACAACCATAAACGTCCCATGTTTTGTGACAGTAGGTATACGGTAACTAACGAAATAATCGGTCAAGCTCACAACGACTGTATAACTCCAGAAACAGAGATTGTCAGGGCGCCTCCGCAAAAAGTCTTCTTTATTATTTTTAGACGATATTTAAATGAGTTAAGCAAAACGTGCTTCATTTGCATACGATGGAGAGCCAAAAACTTTACCCCACTAACGGTCGACCCCAATTTCAGTATTGCAGACTTAAAAAGCAATATTTTTTTTATACGTTGGCGTAGCCTTTTGGAAGCTTTTAAAAGTTAAAATTCGAAGATTCAGAGATTTATGACGCGACGAGGATGTCATAAATTAATCATTTTGACAATGGCTCGATCTTCACATCAGCGACAAAACAATTGGATCTCAGTAAAATCAGAGCTGCCAACGACCACATCAGGTCATAGTTGCCGCAGCAAAATATTAAGTGGAAACTGAATACTCCTCAAGCCCCAATTTGGTGGGATTTCGGAAAAACTTATTCAATCTGTCAAACTCAGATGTTATTTACAAGGCCCAAATTTTCGAAAAACAACAATTGAAAGACAAAATTATGCAGACCATCGTAGCGGAGACTGAAAGTTTCGCAATTCCCAACTAATCACGTATCTCTTTTCAGACACAAACCACGAAAAAGCAATAATTCCCAGAATCACACCTATAGAGCCGCTTAGCCTCTTCGCACCACTGATATCGAGAAATCGAAAATTCGGCAGGACGAAAACCTCGTACACAGAAACGCAGCTTGATCATTGTTTGGAAACGTTTTTGGATGAAAAACCTCGGACTTGTAAGCAATCCAAGGAGAACCGAATTAGACGAACGCAAGCAAAACTATTCGATCTGGTTATTGCACTAGCTCACCCCAAAAGTATTTGGCCAGACGGCCGAATTGTAAAACGCAACAATGCGAAAGACGGACGAGCACAGTCGTTTTAAACAAAGAAGTCAAATGCAGTTTCCTAACAGACTAGCAGTTCATTTAGCTAAACTTTTGCAACGAACAAGAATCTACTTATTCCTAATCTTCATTCAGAACATTGGTGTAAACTTACCAAATCCTCACGTCCGAAGTCAGAGTATCGAACATACATGTTCATCTCTACGCCAATTTAGGCAAAAAAATCATCAGGAAATCATCAAAACGCAGTGAAACTGCAGAGGTAAAAGACTACTGTCAATTCATTTATTCCTTCGCCCTGGTCGAAAATCCAAAAACCATCCTCTAAAAAAATCTTTTTTCTCTCTTAAGAGATAACAATCCTCATTTAACATTCTTTTCGGGAAGAGTTTGGACCTAGAAAAATGTGTACAAAAAGTTAATAAAACCAAACACACAAAGCCAGGAGATCGTTATTCGTGATAACAGATGATGTTTCACTACAATTTTTGCAAGTCCCAAAAAATGTACGTCGGCACATAACAGCAGTAAAAGATCAATGAAAACTTGATTTCAGAATTATTGTTTATCTGTTAAATAAAACATGGGTATTCAATTTTACCTTCATGGATGCGGCCCTGAGTTTTCAAGCACAAGTTTAATTTCGTTATTTGTTTGATTTATGACCTTTATTCATTTTTTAATTGCATAATATGTGATATATGCGTACCCACTTTTGCATTCTTACAATTCAATGTAATTGTGATCTCTTGTGAATTATTAACAAACAGTTTTCGTTTTTTGGTTTAAAGTGGTTTTTTTCGAAAACTAGTAATAGTTCATTTAGGGGCATTTTTACCATCTCAATCTTATATTAGTTTTAATTGTGAAGTGTTTTTTAGTTTTGGTAGTACTGGTTTCGTACGGTTTTTGTACTGCTTTCAATTTTTTACCTTCCGGGGTAATTTTTGTTGTTGAAAATACTTTTTATGTTGGTTTTCTTCGGCTCCTCGTTTCTTTTGTATATAGTTAAGCAATATCGTATTTAATTGTATTTAGAAGATGCTGATTATTTAAGCCTTTTGGTCAACAGAACAACCAAAATGTTTCATACATCGACTTTTTTACCTAGTTGGTTTAAGGAAAGCGCTGTTCTGCTTTGGTCCCGTGGGTAACTGTGCCAACGCATTGACGAAGTAATGTTAAATTGGTCGTTGCGCCATTACCAGGCTTCCCATTTCCAGCTATAAAACGCACTAGGTGCTTGGATTTTGGTCCATTTTTATCAGAAATTGGTTGGTGTGGAAAAAAGGAACAGCCTCATTCACACTTCCAAGATGACATCTGAAACATTTTTTGACAGGTTACTGGAGTTTTTCTGACCGGTTAAGTTTAGATGCATTTTTGAATTTCTTAGTAAAGTTTTTTAATTGAGAAATTTAAGAATTTTTCTGTTGCGCTCGAAGGAAATTGGAAACAATTTTTTGTGGACGCGTGTGTCTTTTCAATACATTTTTTTTGCTTACCGTTTTTATGCTTTTGTTGCAAAGTGTTTTTTTTCCTTGTTGAGTGACTTTTTCACATTTTAGTAAATCTTTTTTCAGTGATGTGAGCTGCTTTCGTTCTGAAATTAAATTTTTTGTTTAAAAATTTGTTTTTTACCTTTTTAAAATCATTTTTATCATTATTATTGTTATTAAAATTTTTTTTTATTAATATTTTCTTTAAATTTTTTTATTCCTATTGTTCTTATATTTATTAATACCACTACTAATATTTTTATGATTGTTATTATCTTTCCTATTATTATATTTATCAGTTTATTAATTGCTCTCAAACGAAGTTTGTAGCAATTATATTAGTCCTGTCGGTCTTTTTTTATGCGATTTTTCGCTTGACCAATTTTTCGTCTGACGCTTTTGACTTTTCGTCCTCAAAAACGGGATAAACAGGTAGCGCCCAGCGGGCATTAAATGCGATTATAGCCTTTCAGCTCTGTTTCAGCTCAAACTGTTTCGGAGACTTATACTTATACTTATGGTGTGAAGGGCGGTTCTTAGAGGTTGAGACCCCCCCCCCCCTGTTGACCCCCCACCCCCACTATTGCCGCCACCCCCACCGCGCTGTTGCCCCCCCCCCAACCCAGTGTCACCGTCACCCCATCAGCCCCCGGTGCACCCCCCCCCCCCCCCCCCCCGTGGCTAGCTACTGACGAAGCCAACCGCTCGCCGGTCGTTTGAGAGCAATTCGCCCGACGTTAGTCGGTTATGTTTTATTAATTGTTTTTAGACAAAAATTGAGGCAACGAAATTAGTCTTGCGGTCTTTTTGCTCAATTTTTCGCTCGACTAATCTTTCTTCTCGGGCATTTATTTTTCGTCCTCAAAAACGGGATAAACAGGTAAAGCCCTGAGGGCATTAAGCTGTGGAGTATCTCTGTTAGTGCCATACGCCTTACTAGTTTTTCTGCGATTCACGACACTGTTGCAGGTACAGAAATTCTTGCTGTGAAGGTCGGTTCCTAGAGTTGACAACCCTCCCTCAATTCCCGAGTGTGACCTCCCGAGACCCCCACTCCACTCACCCCCATTTGCACGCCCTAATGATAGCGTCCTTGAGCCGCAGGTGGCTATTACCGGAGCCAACCACTCGCCGGTCGCTTAAGAGAAATTAGCCGGACGTTAGTCGGCTATGTTCAAAAAATTTTAGTATTAATTTTCAACACTATAACGATAAATCAAGCACAGACTTGCGAGAAGATGTGAATTTGAATGCCAATTCGAGCACCCCTGAGTTAAAGCACAGAACAGTCGTCTAATTTTAATCTCAATTTGAGCTTTTGAATTGTGCTATAAGCACCTTCTTTTCTTTCCTCTCTTTTCCTCTCTTCTTTTCTTTCTGTTTCCGTCAATAAATGTGGTAAACTGAGTGAGTTCATTTTTGAGAATGGTTGCACCAGTTTTCGAAGTAACAGAATCTAACACTAAACAACGATTAATTTAGAATGGAGGTCAGTGGATTGAACCCCTACGAGGTCAATTTTTAGCCCCCCTAAAACATTTAAGCTACACCCCCTCTAAATTAAATTGCCCCCGCCTTTCGTTCGAGAGCAATTCATTCGACGTTGGTCGGTTTATGTTTATTATTTTTATTACAAATTTCATCAGCATTTATCAGGGACCGTCATCACATTTCCTACTTTGGGTGGACAAACACTCGATCCGGTTGTTAGAGCGTTTTGTCTACGTACAATTGAAAATACGCTCAATTTTCCTACGCTTAGGACCAAAATTTTATCAACTAAGGAATGAAGTATTTAGACAAACTTCCAATTTTTTTCAGGACACGAAACAGGAGCTCTATGCGGAGACTATGGTCGGCTGGATCAAGAAAATTTAAAGAAGATAGACGGCAAAATTGACCAACTCCACTCGGAAAATTGTTCAATGTTTCATTACATGCAGACATTTTTACATCAAGGCCGTGCTTTGAGTTCGAACAAAGTCAATATGTTAACAAGGATAATGTCTGAAGTTTGCCCATTTACACTGAGTCATTCTGAATTCTTGTAATTTTTTTGAAAATGCTCTGTATATGCAAAACCTCACACCTCTTCAAAATAATTGTTTCCCGTTATTCAAAATAATTTATTCCCGAATATTTGGGGTTTAATGATAGGGGGTCAAATAAATAGGGGTGAAAAAGAGGGACACCGGAGAACATGGCCATATATTAATGATAATATGTTTTCTGCTACTTGTAATGACTCCTCACTCCTATCTTTTAGCTAAGCAGTGCAATAATGTGCATTATTAATTTTAAAAAACGACATTTTGCATTAAAAAAAATTTGTTGCAGTCGGTTAATCCTACATACTAATAATTTACAATTGTATAGATCACTTTGATAAAGTAACATGGCTGTACGTCAAAATAAATATCATAGACACTTTTTGTCATGTACTTCTGCAAAGTGAGTTCATTAAACTACTGCTTTTTGACATTCGTTACTAATGGTTCGTTACTGTGACCAACCTGCCTCTCGCTTTAACCCATTAATAACATCATAGAAAACACTCAGTACCTTGGATGATGTTGGATCGTTCGGTCAAAGGAAAATAAAATCGGATTGCAATTACTATATGTATATTTGACTACTGCATTTTGACATATTAATAGATTGAAACGTGGCCGAAAAATTGTTCAACAATCCAACTATAATATATATATATATATATATATATATATATATATATATATAGCCTATGAAAATACACAGGCAGACCAAAATCACCTATGATCTAGACTTTAACTAAAAATTTTGATCGTTCATGTGTCCGTTCAAAAAACCTTATGAAAAGACCCGTGTAAACCAAAACATGATATGATCCAAACTTTGGTTTATGAAAAGACTTAGGTTGTCCAAAACGTTTCAGGATCACTATTTTCTCTCGTTCGTGTTTAAATTAGAGACTGAGTTTTAAAAAAGCCAATGATGAAGATTTTTAAATAATTTTTTCAATGGATTAAGCTTTAGATGTAATTTGTAAGTTTTCGTCCTATGATTTTATGAGTTAACTCAAGTGATCACTTCAGAGTTTAGAAATTTGTGATTAGGGAGTTTTAAAGACTTATGAATGCTAGCCTAATTTCCGTTGTTCTGTTCACATTTATCTTATCTTTTGCTGAAATTTTGATCAGTTTTGATAAAAAATATGATAGAATTGTTAACAATAGTCTCGTTAGTTTTACTTTTAAAGATATAAGAGAGTTGTTGAACTGTTTGAACTAACTTTTTCGGCAAAACTTTTGGCTAATGCACAGTTCATTATTAAAACAAAACGTTTTTAAAAATGCACAATTTATTTTGATATTCTTAGATTTTTTTTATTTTTATTTAATGGCCGAGCAGCGATATCAAGGCAAATTTTGATCTCATCGTTTAGATTTGCAATGAAAACGGATTCTGATTTTATTTTGGGTTCGTCTTTCTTGAAATGTTCTTTTTCGATTTTTGAGTCCAAATTATTAGTCTTTTTTCATTTAAAAATGCAATTAAAAGAGGAGTTCCTATTATAACCTAATAAGGTCTAATGGAATATTGCTTGTTATGAGTAAAGTTTTTGGTTTTTATGGCTCAGAGAAACGGTTTTCCTAAAGTTTTAATGAGATCTTAAGATTTTCAAGCTTTTGATCTTTTTATGTAGTGTTATGAACGAATTTATTTAATCAAAATTGTAATTGATTATCTAGGGAGCTATGCTTTGTTGGAAACTTAAATTGATAACCATCCAAAGTTCATCATTTATTTTTGATATACTTACTTTTTGGTCAAAATTATTATTTCGATATCATGTGGTACATTTTTTTGTCCTGACTGGAGAAGCCGGAAGAACCAGAACAGTTTTGTGCAATTTTACAATTTCAAAACTACTCGGATTATAATGGGGCGCTGTACATGTTTTTCTGAAAAAATTTTGCCTTTTTTATGCTAGTTACAGAACAGAATGATTTCAAATCAAACGTCAATTATTGACCAGTCAATTTGACAGGTAAAAAGGAGCCCAAAAAACTTAACTAATAATTTCAGCGCAAAACATATGGTTTTTTTGACTTCAACACCGTTTGCATAAAAATGTTGGCCAAATTTCGAGTTCTGCCTGTACTAACTGTTACGGTGTACCCATTTGACGTGGTCACACTAAAGACAGGCACAATTGGCTTCCTAAGCATTATCAAGCTAATCAAATAAGAAATGTTTAGTGGAAAATTACGGTTGTTGTGTCTAATGGTTATAAAAGTTTGTTTTCAAAAAATAATTGTTTAGATTTGGTAATTTTGGTCTTTTTTTGCTATTTGTAAGCGTAGTTACATTATAGATAGAAGGCGCATTATTTTTCAAATGATTTATAATGTAGTCTTAATTGTTGTTTTTTTACTTACACAATTGTTTTTTGGCGTTGATATTACATGTTTTCAAATATTTTCTATTTATTTTCCTGAGGTTTAATAATTTTTCAGATTCTCTTTTGATGTCTCGTCCCATTATTGTATTGTTGGGACAATAAGGACAGGTCGTTTGTGAATTTAGTGGCATTGAAATAATGCGCACTTGGTTATAGTCAATATTCTTTGCGGATAGATAATGATCTTATATGCTTCGACACCTTTTCCTCGCAAAATTGAAATGACTTCATGTTTTTTGCCTGTTTTTTGTTATCTTATGACATTCTGGATAATGACAGGTTTCAATGGTTCTGCATGAAGGTAAAATGGAGCCACTGACTGAGTTCAAGTGATAGCAAATTGCTCTAATGTCGTTGGTTTTGATTGGATTGATAAAATACAAACGTGTTTTTGGACTTTGAAGTAAGTAATGCTTGTTGTTTTTATTTGATATTGTTGTTTGTTTTGTCTCTTTATCTCCTAAATGGCAGTTATCATGGGCTCTCTAGAGACTTATTCTTTGAATACTGGTTGTAGCTCAAAGCGATTTTTTGAACAGATAATCCACTTTTTTCGAAGAATAAGTGATTTTTGAAAGGTTTCGACCTGTTTCTAATTTGGTGGACAATTAAGTTGAAAATGTGGTTGAATGGGGTCGGAACATTATCTGCGGGCGCACTTTACCGACCTACCTTGTTGGTGTTGTAGATCTTTTTGTATCATTTTGGTTATTTCAAAAAATAGTAGCCGACAATTTTGTCATTTTTTCTATCAGATAAGTATTACAAAACCTGAAGATTTTTCAGTAGTTAGTCAGTCATCAGTTTCTAAGGCTGCAAACATTTTGCCTATACATGACGATGCAAGAAAAATAAAATAAACTCATTTTAAAAGAAGAAAATGGCAAATTCGCCAATTTAAATTATGACGCGTTTTTTGCTAATGCAACAAAAACTATTACACTATGGTACCAAAAAGCTACGTACAGCATGATTTCTGCTTTCAAGGCATGATTCGTGTGTCATAAGCATATTTGCGCTGAGGCGTAAAAAAGTGTGAAATTTAGAAGTTTTAAGAGACGTTTCATTCTCACTTTCTCCCCTTAAACAGAAAAGATTGTTAACCCGCTTTGTTCTTTTACCGTTTGCCAAGTTGTTGCGCTACGAGATGTCGGATTTTCATGGTCTACAATTCAAAAGCAACTCAACTTGAAATCAAGATCCAGTGCACAGTATGCATACAAACGGTAATGCATTACTGTTTCGGTAATGATTGTTTTATATCAAATTTGATTTTATTGATTTTCATCTGACCTTCGTAGATTTTGAGTAAAATTCATGCTCAATTGCTTGTTTGAGAGATCTTGATTGCTTTAGCTGAAAATATTGAGCAGACGAAGTGAACTAGCATTATTTTAATACTCAAATGGGTGAAAGATTTGTTTTAAATTGAATTCTTTGAATTGGTCTATCTTAAGTCTAAGATATAGAGTTTTCAGCGGCGTAGTAAGGTTGATCCGACTGCAGCACTCAAAACATCATGCAGAAAAAATTCAAAATCGCGACTGTTGTTTGAGAGCAGATTGCCCGAAGTTAGTATTTTATTTAAAACACTTCCAACTGAAAAAAAGTATTGTGGAAAATACATTATTATCATTGGAAGTTGCTGATTATTCAGCAGCAAATACTCGCAAATACTGCTGCTTATTTGTGTTTTTCCCCGCTTAGCACTTTGTGCAAAATTGTGCTAACAGAAAATCTTTGTTTTAAGATAGCCCATTACAATCGAAAAAATTGTGTTCCAAAGCTAATATAGAAAAGTGGTATTTTTGTGTAATCAGGGGTTAAAAAAGCAAATGTATTTAGATGAAACATTTTTTATTATATTTTCGTTTATTTTAATTGCTGACGCTTAGGTAATTTTGCGTAAAAACACTAGCATACGGAATGTGGTTTTTACAATTTCTACAGAACCTTTTTAATTGGAAAAATTCCGGGAAAATTAATATTTAAGTCCTCTCACTTCTAAAATTTTTCTTGCTGCATTTGAAAATTAGCTGAAGTGTTTAACATTTTCAACTATATAAGTATAAGAAAGAGCCACAAAGCGACACCGAGGCTACTATTGGTCTCATAACCATTTTTATGACTTCAGGGGGAGTAATTGACTTCTAGATTTGTTTTAGCTGATGCACGTTTGCCCCCATCTACATAAAACACCATTACCAACCAGCACAAACTATCTAACCCCCTCCCCACCTGCCTATTACCCACAACTCTTTCCTCCGGCTAACGACCCCTCCACCCACACCTAACGATCACTTCTCTCCCCCACCTAACAACTCACTTATTAATTCCAATTCGAAAACTTAAACAATGAATGGCATAGAGGTCACCCAAGCTTGATAATTTTTAGATTATATTTCCTGAAACAAATCAGTGCCTGAAATTTGATTTGAAAAAGAGGTAAATTCAAAGCCATATTTTCAACCGCAGTTTCTTTTCTTTGATTTTGATGGCCGTAAAATACTGGTCTAAAATTGCCACTTTTTCATTTCTTTGACATCTTAATTGAAAATTTCAAAAAAGCTTGGTCGCAATAGCACTGAGAATCTACTATTAAAAGGTTGCGGGGAACCGTACAAAGAAAACTGTCTTCTACAGTGACCCACGTTCAGCTGGTTGGAAAAACCTATTTTCGATTAAAATTATTTTCACCAAAGCCACTTTTTACTGTATTTGATTGTACCTTGACAGTGAAAAAATTGCTCAGCATGAACGGGCACGTCTAATAGTGCATAAGTTAGAAGTCACAGAAGTCAAAAAAAAATTTAGAAAACTCTCTTTTGTATCACTACTTTTTTCGATTACTTCTCTCTTTAACATTAATTTGTATCATGATAAGAAATATCTAACGTGAAATGATACTTTTGTAAGGGTAAAGATGTTTACGAAATATGAAAAAATTCAAAAAAGATTGAAATTTTTGCTTTTTTGATTGTTTTTCGATACCGTTTTCTGAAAATCACTTAAAGTGAATAGAAAATATCATGGTATCTACAAACTGGCACAGTTATCAGCAATATACGAACTAACAAAAACAACAATAAAGAGAAAACTTTTTATTTGCACATTTTTAATCTAATAAATGAGTTTTAAAAAGGTATTGCTGATTTCTAAAAAGGTATTGCTGGAAATTCTACCGCTTTTCCAGTATAAGCAGATTTTGGAGCCCAATCGACAATGAATGTCATCTGATGACTGGGGATATTGATAACTTTTAAATGAACTTTTTTTCACCCAAGGAGCGGGGAGTAAAATAACTGAAGAATGATGTATAATACAACGGAAGGAAATCGGAAAGATAGAAAACACTACGTCGTGAATAATTATTTCGGAGAAGTCTATTTAATATAAGATCGATATAAAACATCAATGTGCTGTCTCAAAAGTAATTAAACTCTAAGTATTTCCTAACGAAATGTTTGTTGTTCCTTTTTATATGCGCGACCAAAGTTTTGATAACCAAGCTATCTTAAAGTGAATTTCTGACATTGAAAATTTATCGAGACTGGCCAGGGGTTTTGTAAAAACAAAAGCTTTTACCAATTCCTGTTATTCACAATACAGCCAATTATTCTATGACAAATTGTGTTGTTAGCAGTGAAAGCAGTATCCAACAAGGCGACCCATTGGGCCCTTTGCTTTTCTCTCTGACGCTCTGGCGCATTATAGAGAGAATTCAAGAATCTTCGCCGGAAGCTTCAACAACATTCCTGGTATCTAGATGATTGCGTCTCGGTGGGCTCAGAGGACGATCTTATTAGATCTTGGGATCTTCTATGCCAGCTCGGACCTGATCGCGGCCTTCACGTCAGGGTCGATAAGTGCGAACTGTGGTCCACGGTAGATTTAGACAGACTGGATATAAGATTAAAACGAAACGATATTTCGGACCTGGAGGTTCTTGGAGCTGCGTTAGGAACCCCAGAGTTTGTCTGCATGAAACTTAACGAAGGGATAGGGAAAATCCGGGTACTTTTCGAAAAGTTGGACTATCTTGATGACCCTCAGTGCGCCCTAGGTATCCTAAGCCACTGCATTGGGTCACCCAAAATGGTGTATTCTTTGCGTTGTCACAAGTCCAGTTCTTAAATCCCTAAAAAATTTTGATGCCCAACAGCGCGAAAAACTTGAGAATATCCTTGGAACAGATCTTCCAAAAGAATCCTGGACTCAAGCAACCCTGTCCATAAATCTTTCAGGGTTGGGTGTTCACCTATGTCAAGACCAGTATAAAGCATCATACGTTGGTTCTGTTCTCTCCTCTGAAGATC
The DNA here is from genome assembly GCF_964194025.1 of Convolutriloba macropyga. Classification (NCBI taxonomy): domain Eukaryota; kingdom Metazoa; phylum Xenacoelomorpha; order Acoela; family Convolutidae; genus Convolutriloba; species Convolutriloba macropyga. Next base: position 16,901,999 of record NC_134471.1, on the reverse strand, counting down.
TTGTTTCAAAAATAACCACTGAAAGCCCAAAAAACTGCCACGTTTTTCAGGATTTTTATTCCAGTATAGCACAACTGCACATTTCAAACCTCTCGCAAAAAAAAACGATCCAGCATGCTCTTGATAATGAAAAGTTTCATGGTCTAAAAGAGAATCTAGCTTGTGAGAGAGAATCCGCTCGACTTCTCTCATTGCCTGTTCGACATGCTGGAGCTTGGTTGTCTGCTCCCCCTTCCAGCTCTTGCGCTTCATATGGCACCAAATGAGTTTAGAATTAGTGCAAAGTACAGGTTGGGTGTCCCTGTCTACGACGCCGAAAGGAAGTGCCCGTTCTGTAAAGCAGGAGTTCTTGACATCTATGGCGATCATGCCATTGCGTGTCACGGTCGAGGAGACGCAATTGCAAGACATGACCGGATTCGAGATGAAATAGTGTCTGCTTGCTCATCTGCGAATCTCTCACCAGTTGTGGAAAAAAGAACTTAATTCCAGAAAGCAAATCACGCCCCGGAGACATCTTTGTCCCAAATTGGAAAGTGGGGAAACCTGCTGCATTTGATGTAACTGTTACTTCGTCGCTGCAATCCAACTCTCTCACTAATGCGGCTACAAAAGCAGGATACGCGCTTGATGCAGTAGAGGAAAGAAAATATTGCCTCCACGACGCTAACTGCGCAAAAATGGGAATCACATTTGTTCCAATTGCAATTGAAGTCCTTGGCGGAATATCGACAACCTTCAAGAAAACACTCAAGCGGTTGGCTGTGTTAAGTGACAACCGTTCTTTCCAAGCGCAGGGGTTGTCTGTAGCTTTCTATAAACTGATGCAATCCTTGTCAATCACCGCTATTCGGGGATCAGCGGCAATGTTTTTTGGTACGGGCTCCCTAGTAGACTATTTTGCTTTTTGGGTGCTCGACCGCTCGGAGGGGACATGGTTGAGCCAGTACTGTTGCAATCATTTTCGACAGATATGATCAAGAGGTCTGCCTCAATGATTTTGACTCACTCTTTTTGACCAGATTTAACCAATTCAGAATAAGAAGAGTCCAGATTGATCAGTTTATGATGAGCCGCCAAAACGATTGCAGCAAACGGGAGCCTTATCAATATGCAGTTCTAATATTTTTATTCTTACCTGACCAAAGTGTGGAGAATAAAAACAAACATTTGACATGTGAAAAAATAAAAAATGCCGATGAAATGAGATTCATAAACTGTTGATATGTTGTATTGATAACCACCATTTTGTTAACCAAATTTGTTTGCAACAATTAAATTAAAGTTTAACTTTGGAAAAAAAACAAAAGAATAAGGAACTTCCTGTGTCCCATGAACTATAACAATTAATCAGATCTTAACTACATAAATACACTTAAAATTTGCAATGTTACCCAATAATGATATTGTAAGATCCGGAATGGCACTGCGAGGTAATTAGTGTGCGGTAAACTTCAATTATTCTTCTAAGGTTAGTTAGTTAAATGACAGAATTCGCAGCGCCTAAACATTGACCGAACACTTGATCAGAGGGGGAACCAACGAGGAACCAACCGGTCTGTTTCGCGTCTAATGTACGGAAATCTGCCGGCTATGTTTTTATGACAAAAGTTATGGAAATTAATTAATACTCCTAAGAAGTTCTGTTTACGAACCACATTTCGTTAGAAAATTAATATGCGTTAAAAAAAGGAGAGTTGGAACTGGCATCGCTTAAACTAGACAATTTTAGAACTAGCCTGAATCTTCTGTGTAATTTGAGTGCCTGATCTGCTCTCACTCACTGGATTTTTATCATTTCTCAATTTCTAAAACTTAAGTGATCTGGTTTACGCTTAGCTTTTTTAGGTCGAATCTAAATTTATTATCAAACATGACCAAAGTTCGCTGAAGTTGAACTGAAGTTCAACATGACCAATGTTCGCTGAAGTTGAACAGCTAGAGTCTTGTAAAACTGTTAAGAGACCGAAGTTTATCGTTACTGTAGTCAGAGGGACAAAAGAATGCGATGATCTCGCCAATAGTCTTATTCGGAATTTAGAAGATTTCAATTAAAGTCAGTTTGGTCGAGAACAAAAGAATAATCTTCCAGCGCAAATACGTAAATATATGAAAGTCAGAACTCTGCAGACAAAAATAACAATTGACATCAGCGAGTGCAACAGCAGTAACTACCGACTAGATCCTCCTCAAAAATGTTTCACTAAAACGTTTAGTGTTTTTTCAAGCAAGAGAATAGTAAATTTGTAATTTATGCGGATTATGAACATAGTTTTATCAGCAACGTGCGCTTAGAAAAGCATGGTCTGATGAACCCGTAATCAATGCTACATTTTTGCAGGTCACGTGGATATCTCATTTCTACCCTCTGTCTGAGTAGCGCACCATCTTGGAGAAATTTCAGTGGTAAACACAAAAGTGTAACAAAAAAGTTTGAAAAATGTTGTCCTTTATGACTACGACAGTCCTTCGTTTCTTAATGGTTAACGTTTCCTATTTTGAAAAACGGACTGTCGTAGTCATAAAGGACATTTTGCGAAATTCTTTCGTTACACTTGGGTATTTACGTCTTCTATAAAACCTAATTGACGTCATAACTGCTGTTTCCGAAGATCAACTTCACAACTCTTCGACGAAGTGCAGGCGGATTCAAGCTCGGAACAACCATGATTTTGAATGTATTGGGGAGAATTTTGATGCTCTGAAATATTTTGATGTATTGAAATCATTGATATCGAGTTTTTTAATGCGCAAACAAACCTAATAAAAACCCGACAATCTATACTGAGGTCAAAGCGTGCCTTTTTATTTGGTACAAAAATGGTATGAGCATAACTTATCTATCACCTGACACGTTAGAAGTAAGTTTAAATTTGTGCATCATGAACTGGTAACTTGATCAATTGTTACTGATCTTTTGCAAGCTATCTTATCAACTTTGTAATTGTGATGTTAATACTAAAATAATAGCAAAACTATTTTTAACCCCCAAAAGGTAAATCTGTAGCTGTTACGCTATGGAATAAATTCAAAACCTACAGCATTAACCAATCACGAATACTCAGGACAAGCAAAAAAACCTTGGCAGGTTGTTAATTAAAAAAAAATTCAGGAATTACGTCATGCCAATAAATTACATGCCAATAAAGCACTGCTGTAAAAGAGCAAACGCAAGCGCGTTACATTGAAAAGACTTTGATTCGCCAACTATTCTTGAAATTCAACTGGCGCTCTAAAGTTTTTCAAATACAATGAAAAAAGGCAAGTGTCAAAAATGAAGTTTTTGTTAATTACATTGCCATTCAAAGACCTCCAAAACCCAAATTTTGGATATTCAATTTACCTCGTCATATTTGACAGCCGAGATAAATTTTCAGCACAAAACTTCGGTTTAAAAATTTAGAAAAGCATGGTCTGATGAACCCATAATCGATGCTACATTTTTGCAGGTCACGTGGATATCTCATTTGTACCCTCTGTCTGAGTAGCGCACCATCTTGGAGAAATTTCAGTACTAAATACAAAAGTGTAACAAAACAGTTTGAAAAATGTTGTCATTTATGACTACGACAGTCCTTCGTGTCTTAATGATTAACGTTTCCTATTTAAAAAACGGACTGTCGTAGTCATAAATGACATTTTGCGAAATTCTTTCGTTACACCTGGGTATTTACGTCTTCTATAAATCCTAATTGATGTCATAACTGCTGTTTCCGAAGATCAACTTCACAACTCTTCGACGAATAGCAGGCGATTTCAAGCTCGGAACAGCCATGATTTTGAATGTTTTGGGGAGAGTTTTGATGCTCTGAAAAATTTTGTTTGTATTGAAATCATTGATATCGAGTTTTTTAATGCGGAAACAAACCTAATAAAAACCCGACAAAATATACTGAGGTCAAAACGTGCCTTTTTATTTGGTACAAAATGGTATGAGCATAACTTATCTATCACCTGACACCTTAGATGTAAGTTTAGTTTTGTGCATCATGAATTAGTAACTTGGTCAATTGTTACTGATCTTTTGCAAGTTATCTTATCAACTTTTTAATTGTGATGTTAATACTATCATAATAGCAAATTTATTTTCAACCCCCAAAAGGTAAATCTAGCTGTTACGCTATGGCATAAATTCAAAACCTACAGCATTAATCAATCACGAATATTCAGGACAACCAAAAAAACCTCGGCAGGTTCAGTTAAATTAAAAAAGATTCAGGAATTACGTCATGCCAATAAATCACATGCGAATTACATGCCAATAAAGCACTGCTGTAAAAAATATCAAACACAAGCGCGTTACATTGAAAAGACTTTGATTCGCTGATTATTGAAAATCAACTGGGGCTCTAAAGTTTTTCAAATACAATGAAAAATGGCAAGTGTCAAAAATGAAGTTTTGTTAATTACATTGTCATTCAAAGACCACCAAAACCCAAATTTTGAATATTCATTTTACGGCGTCATATTTGACAACCAAGATAAATTTTCAGCACAAAATTTGGTTGAAAAATTTGATTACGACAAATTTGAATAGTTTGAATAGTTGAATTTTTTCCAATCATTCGGCGGAAGCAGTAAACGCTTCCGCTTATTCCATTCGGAGCTCTCCACTTGACCCCTGATTCCTTGAGAAATGAGAATGTACAGATTGAACAATAAATTTGAGCTCTTTACACTTTACGTCAATCTTTACACTTCAAAAGTGTGTCTCAGACACCAAAACTCAAATATCTGCCAGCTTGAACTTTAAGAAGCAGTTGATATAATTTAGCATTATTATATTAAGGCACAAAGAAATGAAATAAAGGATACGGAGGGCAATATATAATTTTACAAGAGCACAAAGTTAATGTAAGACAAACCAACTATTATGACCTAGGAGCATAAACCTTAATGATAGTTTCATATTACATCATTATTCAACTTTCATTCGACTAACATCCATAGAAAATGGTTATTTGGGCACTGAGTACAAGAGATTCCAGGAAACCGATTGGCATAAATTTAGGTTAACCGAGTTGGCGTTGGTAAATACATTACTAACCGCATTGCGCTTAGCGACATTAAGTAAACGATGAATGTTTTCGCAAAACACATCTTTACATAAGACAGCCTCAACATATTTTACAAATAATCGTGCAAGTTTCAACAGTTTTTTATGATTTAGGCATAATTATTTATGATTAAGCGCTTCCGCATTCTATGTTTACTTGCTCTTGGTTGTCTGTGGGTTGACCTCGGAGAAGTACTTGAGTTTGTCTTGTGGGTTTGGAATGATAGTGGCTTGGCCTGGCTTCCATCCAGAAGGACAAACATCTGCATGTGTGTCTGTGTACTGGAATGCCTGAAGCAAACAACACAAATGCGTTGCAACATAATGCACGTTCACTCGCGGCATCTCGCAGTAATGGTAAAGTGACTCTGCTTGAAGTCACTGAGAACTTCTGGCGTTTATCGAGAACCGCGAAGTGGTTCGAGATATTAAGTCAGAATTTCGATGTGACTTCTGCAGAGTCACTTAGCCATGCTTAAAACACGAAACGCGCACGTTTTAAAATGACGAAAGTCAACGAAATTCAGCCTCTGGCTAAGCAGCAACTTCTGGCATTTTGACTTCTGGCACTGCAGACTTTCGGCATTTTAAAATTTGCACGTGAGTGTTTTAAGTGAAAAGAACTCATGGTTTAGACCCGATGGCTTGAAGATCACCATATTCAACCATTAAAGCCTGAAGGTTTTTACTCAAACGCATAGCACACTGACACCGGACGTAAACATAGCCCCCCATTACGGCATATTTAGGTTGATTGAGGTGGGGGGGTATAGTATGCGTTACAGGACCACAAAGTTGGGAGGCTATAATGGGAAAGACCCCATTTTCGTATGCAAATGAGAATTTGCCTCCATTTTAAGCAGTAGAACTAGTCTAATTTTTTATTATTGACGATTTTTATGCCCTCTGACTTTTCAGTTCTTAGTAGTTTGTAACAACCCGTATTTGCAACATTTGTGTTTTAACAATTCATTATAATCAGGAGTTCTCTTGTAAGCGAAAAGATAGCAAAGAAACTACCACACAAGGCATAATTTAAACACCAACAAACCTTTGATTTTTTTTTTGAAAAAGATTCCATGCACGGTCGAAACCAAAGTTTCATTTACTCGAAAAAATTGTCATAGCGGTCAGAGAAAACCGTTCTTTTCGCGCATAGAGAAAACTCATAAAAAACAGACACTTTAAGCCCAATAAAGCAATCCCCCCGGCCTAGTGGGCATATAAATTTTAAGCCCCTGAGACATGTGCTATATTTTATATTGCAACATGCTATATAACAACACAAATTTTAATTGGGGGGAGAAGACACTGGACACATAGAAAACACTGGGGACAGAAACAGACTAGATTCCTCCATTCTATATTGAGTCAGAAATATTTTCGAAAGTCTTGAAAACGACATAGATGACAGATTGCCGGAAAATTTCTTCCTAGACTACTGTCACACTACCAATGAAAAAACAAACATACCCGGCAGATTGCCGGAAAATAGCCGCCGTTGATTCCAATAAGCATGATTGGGATTGAAATAACAGAAGATATTGAAAAAAAGAGATTTTTCTACAAAAACATTTTTTAACGATTTATTTTGATGGCATTTCGCAGTTGAACATACTTCTGTTTCTTAGAGAGAGGCTACAGGGGCTACTATCAATAACAATAAGCATTAGAGAGAGGTAACTAATACTTATAGGAACGACGTTCAAATATCGGGCATCTAAAATTGGGCTTTATGGGTTTATCCCGTTTCTATTTCTGACTTCAATTTTTTATACTGACTCTGTTCATTTTGAATTGCTTTGCTGAGCAACTGATGTTCAAAATCACTTTTAGCAGAATGAGAGAAGAGAGAAACTAGCCTAGAGAAGTCAAAAAGATTTCACGCAAAATGTTGAAAAGGCGGCAAAATGAGGTAAAGCGAAACATTTTTTTATTCGACGAAGTAAAAAACATAGCAGGACAAGTCCTGACGTACAATTCAAAGAATTTTCATTGACTAAACAGAAAAATAGATTTAGAACGGACTATGAATGGAATGGAAAAATCATTTAGAAAAAAATCCTATCCAAAAAATCGAAAAAACAGTAAAAATCAAAGTGAAATTGCCGCATGTGAACAAAAAATCACTACCGATAAAGCGAATTTTTGTTCAAACACCATATTCTCACTCTACTTTAAAATTAGAGCGAAAAAGTTTCACGCCGCAAAACCACTCGCTTTTTCGCTCCATTTCCTGTTTCGGCGTGACCAAAATCACTACTCCAATTTGACTTCAAAAATCATGAAAATGTGTGAACAGATCTTCAAAAAAAAAAAGACAGCGCCCCAATACAATTCAAATTCTTTGAATTGTAAAAAAAATAGGAGCGCTATAATAGCCGGCTGAGAAGATGAGGGCGGCTATTAAAAAGCTAAACAATAGAAAGTTTCGCTTTTTCTACATAAGTTTGGGACGTCTTGAAAGACTCCTCGATTTGTAAGAAATTGTTTTTAACTCATGTACGGTTTCTAAAAGCTAGCTGTTCTCATTTAACCTTTAGTTAGAGTGCTATATCCCAAATAACCGACATACCCTACTAGCCTCAGGTTTACTGCCCTCGCACAATAAGCGGGAGCTTAATTCTGTTGCAGCCTGGTCGGTGCGATGTTAGGACCCGCACAAAAATCACTAGGGCATGATGGTATTAGCTGGCTTGCTATAGGCCAATACGTAATTTAAATTTAAAAATAAACCAAAAATGGCGGTTTTCATTTGCGGTTTAGTTGTAAACAACTCTCAATTGAGTTCAGTTGCAAACAATTTCTAATGAGAGAGCAATTTAGATCACGCAAAACTCGAAAAGGCAAGGCAAAAGATTGAAATAGAAAGTCAAGTCGGTCAATCAAAAATTTCGCATTAAAAAGGACACCAACGACTAAAATAATCACTTCGTTCTTTCTTCAAAAGCAATTAATAGTTCAACCCATTTAAGTTGGGAAACAATTAGCGAGGAACGTTTTTTGAAGAGAAAAATATTCATGTAAACAAAAATAAAAACGTAACAAAAACTTAATGACAAATAAAAAACAATACGAAGTCAGTAACAGCTCGATCAATCATAACTTTCCCTTCTGTCAAAAAAATCTGAGATTGCCAAAAAAGCAGTAATAGCTTCCTGGGTTTGTAAAAACGAACAATGAGACGTCAAGAGCAACGAGACCTAAAATTTTTCTAAAAGTTGTGGTGATGTCTATATAATTGATTTAGACTGTAGTAGTAAGATAATAGGGTACTAAGATAGGGGGGGTTATCCTTCGAATTAATACGTGTGATAATAGGGGGTTATCCTTGGCGGCGCTACATGTAAAACAACGGCCGTGCGTGATACATGTAAATTGGCATGTAGGTTGATTTGGGTGGAAAAGCCTGGCTAGAGTCATTTTTGAGTGAGCGTTCATAAAATCGTATGGCTACAATTGCTACAGTTGATTTGAAGAGTATTCACGAAACTTATAAGGAAATCGAAAAAGAATATTCACAATACGGTGAACGGTTTTTATACTTTTTAGCTACTTGTCTTCATTTGGATCCTGAGATTGATTTAGATATAGCTTTGAAACTACGACCTTATGGTGGTTTGATTGGCATCGACAATTCAGCCCTCGACAAATATTTTAAATCGTTCAAAATTTTGAGACTGCATGCGATACTTCATGACGCTTCCGGTTTTGTATATGAATATAGTGAAAAGGGTCCAGGCTATTCCTACGTATTACCTTGTTCAGTCACAAATGAGTACCTTGGTCATGTGACTGGAATTGCTTTTTGTTTATAAGTAAAATCCTTCAAAAATAGTTTATTCAATTTGCTGGAATGTTCAAATCTGGAGCAGTTGTTCTTGATTTTGAAGGCTTTAGAAGTAAAAAATCTGGATTTATAATAAAAGAACTTGCGGTATCTACCAAAAATTACAACGATACAATTTCGTTTTTACCTCCAAACTCATTTAACATACTTTCTTCGAGTGAGCAAAGATCTTTCCTGTGGGTATCTAAATTTCTTCATGGTCTCTCATGGGAGACAGGAGAGTACCCTTATCATTATTTGCAACAGATTTCTCAAAGTACAGTTCTTCGATTTCCCTTTTCTGATTTTTACGCAAAAGGATTAAAAAAACGGAAACTTTACGGCAGCTGTTACAGAGGAACGTTATCAACTTGGAAACTTTGTTTTGCCCAAAAATTGAACACTTGAAATTATATCGGGAGACACCAGTTTGTGAATTACATGCATTGAGTTGCCCAAAACGACAAAGAAGCAAGCATTGTGCCAATAAGAAGGCAAAACTCTTTTACCAGTGGCTGACGAATGAATCGTCGGTTGGAGAAACCAGCTCCGTCTCTACTTCAAGTGAATTTGTCTCCAAATTTGAGTTTACAGTTGCATAACGCCTGAAAATCAGTTAACGGTTACTCTTATCAAGGAAGAAAAAATTGACACAAGAGGGCAAACAGTTTTGAGAAAACAGCAGATCGTGTGTGCTGGTGCTGAAATAGAAGCTTTCAAGAAGTATCTTTCCCTACTGGAGTACTTTCAATTGTACCATGTCTTTACAAGAGAAAATGAAAAGGTTGAAACTAACCCCTTTACCTACGCCCAAGCGTGCAGTGCCAATTCTGATATCTATGGACGATGAGACTCTTCCCGATGAAATCAACCAGCTGATTAAAGAGAACAATGTAGAGTCAATTGTTTTTAGAGATAAACGAGATTCGATGAATGCAAACTATACAATCACTTACAAACAAGGAGACAACGACTCTGGATATGCTTTGTATGAATTTTTTATTGTTGAATAATTATGCAACATTCTTGAAAAGCAATTCATTTTTTGAATAATTTTGTTTCAAAATGAGTCAAACCGAAGATCAACTAGATTCGGGCGGAGGCATAACTGACATGGTTTTTGACGCTGACCACCAAGAAAGACGATCGTGGAGGTTTTGCAATTCGAGATTACCTCGATCAGAGGTTGTATACTTTACACAAATCTTAATAATAATTTTTCTTAAAACTGTGTCTCTCGCCAAGTTGGTTTTTTTCAGTCTCGACTGTGAAGAATCCACATTTTGGTTTTCACTTCTCTCTTGTACAGTTGGATACGCTCTTCCAAATCCAAAGTTATGAATAAAATTATTTCCACCTCTGACCGGTTGTTCATGGCCGTTTGCGGGCCATCTTGTTGCGGGAAAACTGAGCTCATTTTCAAAATGTTATTAGTTGGCACTTTTTTCCCAGAATTTCAAACAATTTATTATTTTTATCAGCATGATCAGCCAAAATTCCAATCGTTAGAGAAGAAACTGAACATACATTTTAAAAAATTCTCTAATTTTGAACTCATTTCAGAGTTAGACAACTGCCTCCTTGTGTTCGATGACTCATGTGAAGAAATTTTTAATGACAAAGAATTTTCAAAATTAGCAACCGCAGGGCGACACAGAAACATCAGTGTAATTTATGTTAAACACAATTTGTTCCAGCAAAGCAGATGGTCCAGAACAATTGATCTAAATACAACACATATCATATTGTTTAAATCACCACGTGACACACAACAGATTACTTTTATTGGTAGACAGTTGAATAACTCTCAATTTTTAAAAGAAAGCTATGAGCTGGCAACTAAAGAACCGTTTGGTCATTTATTAATTGATTTGGATCCCAAAACATCAGACGTCTTGCGCTACTGTTCAAATATTGTTCCTCCAGGACCATCAATTTTTTATCTGCCATCAACTAAAGCCGTTATTACAAGTTTAAGCGATGAGAGAGAAAGAAGTTTGTATGCTGGGGCGGCTGCTAAACATATCGGATACAAAACTAAAAGAGAAGATAGAGAGAGCTCCAAATCATTTCATTAAATTCCTTTGCGAATGTTTGCTCAACATTGTCAATGGTAATGTTCCAATACGAAAGTTTTGTGCAAGGTTATGAAAAATCATTCAGAAAACTATTGTCTAGACAAACAAGTTTGAAATAAAAAGAGGCAACTTTTTGCTAGAGAAACAGATTTGGTCAAAACTGTTGGTTTCGCTTGTTATCGTTGTTTGACAAAATCGTAATGCACACCGAAGAATTCATTTTAATTCCAAAACGAATTTTTGCTTCACATCAACCGGTAAAAAAAAGTTTTGGACAATCCCCTTTACAAACAGAAAGCTGCACAGTTGTCTCTTTTGCAAAGAAACCACTCGAATTCAATGGAAAAATCAGAGAAAGCAGTTGAACCAGTTGAGACTGCAGACAAAATGATTGAAACAGCAGAAGAGGAAAAAACAGAACCCATGAGCGAAGACAGCGAGATTGAACCAGTAGTGAAAAAACAAAGAAAAAGCGAATATTTCGACTCCATATTGTTAGAGCTAGATTTTATGAATAAAAACCAAATCACGAGATCAAAAATCATACTTGACTTGATTAACCAATCTGAAACAGTAACTGTAGAGTCGAACGACGTTCTTCACGTAAATAAAGAAAGACTGGGCATTAAAGCTTCAACATTTCTGTACAATCTGCAGCAACCAACTAAAAAAATTGACATTGAAAAAAACTCCAAAATTTTAATTGCTCTTAATATCTCACCTCATCTTGTTGCAAATACACATGCCAAGCAAATCTTGGAAGCCTCGTCTGAAAGTGAACAAGAGTTTTTCCCAAGTAGAGAACAACCCAGTCGGCAAGAGCTCTTCTCTAGTAGAGAACAACACAGTGGCTCGAAACCAACCCAAAAAAGATATAAAGAAGAACCGGACCAAACGACAGACAAAGAAGAGACCAGTCAGAAGATGTGGTCTTTCTTTTCCTGAAGTAAAAAAATTGGATCAGTTTTATTTAAAAGGACCAGCATCGTATGGAAGCATAAAGCGGTTACAGACGCAAAGCAAGCTCCCTCTAGGTAAAATTCAGTCCTATTTGGAGACAAAGCCGTCTATCACAAAGTATCGTTCAATTCGATTAAAATTTCCCAGGCTTAAAGTTTTTGTAAAAGACATCAACGAAATTTGGTCTCTGGATTTGGCACACGTTGATAAACTGGCAAAGTATAACCGCAATATAAAGTATCTTCTAATAGCGGTTGATTGTTTGTCAAGATATTTACGAGTGGAACCAATGAAAACAAAGTATGCAACCGAAGCAACTGAAGCATTCAAAAAGATGATCAAAAACAAACAGCCCGAAAAAGTATGGGTTGACGATGGTACAGAATTTCTTGGAGCATTCAAACAATTGTGTACCAAACGTGGAATTCATTTATATAGTACCTTTAGCGAAAAAAGTCAGCTTTTGCAGAGAGGAACATTAGATCTCTCAAAAAGATAATTCATCGGTATCTTGAAGAAAAGTGGACCTATAGCTACATTGACCAATTAGACCAATTTGTGAAAACAATCATTTCAAGAGTCAATCAAATAACAAAAATTGCTCCTAACAAAAATAAAAAAACGAATGTGCCACGACTATTGTCATTGGCAGCACAAACAAGCTCAACTCAGAAGCCCAAGTTTTACATTGGAGACTTTGTGAGAGTAGTTAAAAAAGATAAAGCATTCAGGAAAAGTTATATGCAATCATTCACAGACGAAGTCTTTGAAATAACGGGAATACCGACATTAAGCCCACCAACATACACCTTAGCCGACGCAGACAAGGACCCAATTCAAGGAAAATTTTACCAACCAGAATTACAACTTGTCAGGCTCCCTCTTGTTTAAAATGTCCAACAACCGGTTTGAAGACGAGTTTACAGTTCACGTTGTTTCATCAGCTTCAATGGAAATATTTGATTCAAATACATTTGCATCATTTCGGAATTTTTTCAATGACGAAATTCAACTTGCAGGTGATTGGAGAGTGGCGCTAAGTGAAATCATATTCCCAACAAAAATAGAAAACATAGTAAACGGAAATTTAATTGCTTACAACTTAAAAGACTTTGAAGATTCCCAAAAGATTTCTTCGGGAGCCAATGTTATTTCTAGACCTTATAGTGGACAGCAATTTAGTTTTATGCCAGGAACCTTTGATACAGTGGCTCAACTTCTTGCTACAATTAAGCGAACAATTGGCCTGCCCCATTTTTCATTCAGAGAGTTGAAGAGCTCTGGGAAATATGAAATTTTGTTTGGCAAGTATGAGGGAATTACGTTTCCCAGCGAAGAAATTCCAAGCATTATTGCATTTAAGGGTATTCCTGACGGTAATGGAATACACATTGGGTACAAAATGATTCCCAATGCGAACAGGTTTATGAAAAGTGATGATACGAAAGCTTATTATGGGGAGTTCCCAGCTGACCTTTGTGCTGGAAAACATCTAATTTTCATCTACACCAACATAATTGAATACCAATACGTCGGTGACACTAAGGCTCCTCTTTTGCGAGTCATTGATTCAAAACAACGTCTGAAAAACGGTAGTGTTTGTGAGCTTGAACCCACTCATCGGATAGTTTTTACAAATTTAGACTATAAGAAGCTCCTAACCAACACAATTCAATCGATTTCAATTGAACTGAGAACGGAAACAGGACAATTAGTTCCCTTTTCGGGAACTGGAAAAGTTATTCTAACACTACAATTCAAAAAATTTTCCCATTGGATTCTTATTATGCCAATCAAGCAACGTCTTTGCCTCACTTCTCTGGACATTATCGTCAAAGAGGAAGTGGTTTTGGAGCTCTAGCTGCAGGCATTGGACGTGTTGCGCTACCTTTAGCACGTCGTTTCATTTTGCCTACAGCGAAGCGTATCGGGAAAGAGCTATTGAAACAAAGTGTTCCAGAGATTTTGGATGTAGTCGGAAGCAAAAAATCTCCTAAACAGGCGTTTAAAAATACAATCTCAAAAACTGTCAAAAAACAGACAGGGGGATCTCGCCGAAATACTTCACGTCAGAGGAATTCAATACGAGTCAAGCCACAGAAAGCAATCAACAAACGCAAAAAAACCATTTCAACGCACAGAGCTCCAAAAAGAAGTCGGTCAGATTTTTTTGCCAGAGTGAACGATGATCGCTAATTTGTTACCATCAGAGGCAACTCACAGTTCTTTGGATTTGTTCGAAAAACCTTCTCTCTTAGTAACATTCGATGGTAGTTTTTGTCAAAAGTTGGGCCCAGTCTACAGTCCAAATGGACCCATGTTGGAATTTGAAGTCGCCGGTGACCGACTAACAGAAAATTTTCTTGGAAGTGAAATGTAAAATTGTCCAGTTATCAGAAGCTGATTTGAGATATGACGCAGGAGCAGCAACAGATGTTACGAAGACAGATGCTCCCTATTTTTGCAATAATGTTTTACATTAACTCTTCTCTGACTGTACAGTGTCTGCTAATGGACTAAAAATTTCGAACGCTAACGGAAACTATGCTCATAAAAGTTTTATTGAAACAGAATTTTCACATAACAAAGATGCAAAAAACACCTGGTTGGCATGTCAGGGCTATTCCTACGAAGAAAATCCAGGAGCGCTGTCAACTGGAGAGGTGAACAGAAGGAAAGCCTTAGTGAGGCAATCGGCTGAGTGCACATTTTACGGTAAAGTTGCTGTTGACTTTTTCACTTGTGACAAACATTTGCTAAGTGGTGTTACACTTCGCATTGCATTTAGACGGTCAATAGATGATTTTGTTATAATGTCTGACGATGCAGCCAAGCACTACAAAGTAAAAATTGTCGAAGCTAATTTGTATGTGCGCAAGATGACATTGAACGATGATGTCGTATCGGCTATAGAAAAAACTTTGTTAACAAGTCCAGCTTCGTATCCCTACTTGGAGACTCTAACAAAAACATTTCTGGCATCAACGGGTCTCCACAGTTGGAAACAAGAAGATATTTTTGCCAGAGAACCGATTCGTAGACTAGCAATTTGTCTGAAGACTAACGAAGCGTTTCTTGGTAACAACAGACAAAATCCATTTAATTTCCGCAAATTCGACCTTGAGCAGATTTATATTTACCGAAACGGTTTACCTGTGGCAGACAGTCCAATATCAACAAGTGATGACAAACGTCTCTACTTTGATACAATATCGGATTTAGCTTACATCGACAATGGTCATGGAATAATTTTGACAGAATACCCGAACCATTTCATAATGGTTTTTGATTTGACCAGCACCCAACAAGCATCCCATGATTTTATTCATCCTGAGCTTACAAATTCGTCAATTTCTATTGAGTTGAAATTTTCTGCGGCCCTACCGAACAATATAGAGATTTTCATTATTGGCGAAAAAGCGAGCACAATTTTTGTTGATAGTGCAAGAAGAGTATCAAAGAATCACAACCTGACAAATTAACGATGGATGAAGATGATATTAATGATTTAATCCAAGGCTGCAAAACTCTTAAATACAAATTTCATGGCGTGTTTGCGGCCAACAACTTTCCGGAAAAAATGAGCAGAAACAGCTTCCTTATTGTTAATGCAGCAACTGCTGAAAATATTGGCACCCACTGGTTACTTTTATGCAGAAGGAACAATCAAATTCTGTTTGCCGATCCCCTTGGTCGGCCCATTTCATCGTACAAACACCTATATCAAAGAATAATTTCTGTTGGCAACAATCACAATATCTATCAACTCTTGGAGAATCAACCAATTCAAAATGCAAACTCTAAACTTTGTGGACTGTTTTGTATTTATATTGCTCATTTTGTTTTCAATGCTCAAAAACTTGTAAATATTAGCGATAATGAATTGATTAGTTTTGCTTTTCATATGATGTTCTAACCTTACTAACTTGAAAATTTTATTTTTTTTCAAAACTTTACTTTTTCTTCATACACAAAGCGAACACTCACTAAATCAGAATCAATATTCAATTTTCCATATCCACTCAAAAAAATATCCATAATTTGACAAAAAGCACCAGAATGAGGACCATACAAAATTGTTTCAACTCTGCGTAAAGTTTCACTATTAACAAAATCAGTTTGAATTTGTTTTGATGGAGGCCGACAATTGTAGATAGTCTTTTGGGCAACTACTGGCATCTTGGCACTCGTTTTGGGATTGACATTTGTTTGTTTTGCAGAGCTGCTTTTCGATAGAGTGTTGTTGTTGTTGTTGTTAGCAAAAGCTGGTAGTCGTTTGCGCACTGACTGTGAATCAGTTTTTTTCTGCAGAACTGTTGAATTCGATTGCTAATTTAAGCTTTGAAAACACATCTCCATTAGTCTCCAAATTTGGTGCAGTCCAAAACAAGAACTTGAAAGCTGTATAAACACAAGGCACAGGAAAGCTTTGAATTCGTTTCAATGTTTCGTTTTCAAAAGTAGTTGTATCAATCAGAACGTGATAATGGCTACTTACTAAATTGCAAAATTCGGAATCAAAATGTGCACACACTGCATAACAATTTCCAATAGAAAAGGTAGGTTTCTCTTCCACAATGAGAAATTTGAACTGTTTCTGAAATTGTTTAAAGTAATTTGGAGAACGCTCAAACATCGCTTCAACCATCGTTGTTGACAACTTCTTTTTGAATTTTTGGTTTCTTCGCTGGTGGTGGTTTTGGCGATGACTGCTGATCAGCCACTGAGTTCTGTATTTTGCTAGCTGAACTGACCAAATTTTCAAACTCTCCAAGAGTTAACGAAATTCTCTGTTCAAACTCGTAATCGTCTGTTGCTTTTTTGAACAATTTCAGAAATACATATGTCCCTGTCCTTTCATAGGTTTTCAGCGTTGCCCCGATTAAGCGCTTATCAGTTTTGGAAATATCGAAATAACAATCTCCAAACTCTGTGTCTTTAGTGGAAGTGAAAGGCATAGTGTGCAACTTGTTTTATTACTTTCAAGTGTTATAATGTGTAAAACTACAATTCAATGGGTGCGGCAAGTTGGGATTAAACAAGTGTCGTCAAACTACCTTATTAAATCCAAATGATTTGTGAAGACAGTCTCAAGTACGCCTATGGCGTACTTGAGTCTGTCTGTTGTTCAAATATTGCATAATTAACTTCAGCTGTGACCTTAGAGATAAGACAAAAAACATATGTGACCCTAGGTGTGTACTTGAACTAGCAGTGCTGTGTACACTGTTTATTGGAATTATATGTGGACCATATGTTTTGGTTCTATAGAGAAAACAAATGTGCCCCTGGGTGGGTTTTTGACGTCATTGAGGATTGTAGTGTACACTGTTTATTGAAATTATATGCGGGCCATATGTTTTATTTCTCTAGAGAGAACAGATGTGACCCTAGGTTTGTATTTGAACCAGCAGTGCAGTGTACACTGTTTATTGGAATTGTCCATATGTTTATATCTTGGAACAGATGTGACCCTAGGTGTGTATTAAAATTGGAAACACATGTGAAACTACAGCAGTAGGGAAATTCTGATAAGAATAAACATGTACCAGTGTACAATGAAATGCTAATAATAAAATACGTTCTAGATAAGAATTGAGTTAGTACAAACTATAGACTATATCAACCCATGTATAATAACAAATGTAGAGCATGTAACAGAGCATATACACTACCAAAACTAAAACCAATTATGACCCCAGACATAAACTGTTGATTTACACGTTGTACAATACAACTTTAGAACTAGGTATTCATTTTCGTTAAACCTTGCGTTCAGTGCACTTTGCTTTCTTTCAAGAGTTCGTTACCAGATAAACAATATTTTTCAACCGTCTTTTATCAAATTGGTTTTAATTTCTTTCTCAAAATTTGTGCAAAAAATTATGTGCGTTCAAATACTTGCTGAATCTGTTATTTCTTTCGAGCGAACATTGGTTTATCAGACAGTGTTCGAAAACTTTGTTGTGCTGATTCAACAGAAGAGACAAGGTGATGTTTGGCAAACTTACCAGCACTGTTTGATACCTAAGCTTTTCATTAACGCAATTGCTTCTTTACCAGAGAAGACAGAACCAGCAGAATGCAGTCTTATTACATCAGGGGGACATTTACCTCCAAAAGCTTTGCCAACATTTCAACATTTTGACATGGAGTCATTACCAAACGACGTTAAACGAATTTTGTTTCGTTACGATTGCGACTGTGTGCCTCTGTTTGAAAACCAGTTAGGGGCTTATCAAGCTTGCGAAAACTTAGCTGACATGTGGGGCATAAAGTCATCACCTTGCTCCCCAGAAAGTCAATCGCAATTGGATTCAGCCAGCTTGCCAGTAACACCAGCAGTTGATCCGAGTCCCAGTTTGACGCCGACATCTAGTCCATCTTTCTTTGCGGGAATTCACGAGAACAATTCTACCGCTCTGCTCAGTGAAAACCAGTTTGATACAGCGTTACTTTCAGCTACACAATTTCAAACACCAGAACCAGCACGTGTTTTTGGCGTTACAGACACTCCAAAGATTTGCAATGCACCAAATCCGAAGGATAACCCCCCTATCTTAGTACCCTATTATCTTACTACTGACTGTACAGTTGCCCTATCCAAAAATTGCGTAAAAGAATGAACAAAACGCTGATTTAAAACAAGCCTGACGTCAGTGGTGAGACGTAAACACAAAGAATGAGAGAACGTCATTAATAGCTCCGCTGAGCTATCGCCGCTATCGAAAAACACCCGATAAGTAATGAGTCTTAATTAAACTCTCTCTCTCAAACTTCAGAAAAATGGAGGTCTCGTGGTAGGAAAACAGATTCACGAGCGATTTTGAAATTATGGCAGCAAATCTTATTCAGCAGGATAGTCACTGAAAACAAATGGATCAAATTTCGACATTTTTATTTGACTTTTAGCTCTAAATAAACATGACTGACTAAAGTCGGGCAAATTACTCTCAAATGACCGGTTGGTTTCGATAGTAGCCATCTTGGGTGTAGAGGAGGGTGAGATGAGTATGTGTGTGTGTGGGGGGGGGGGGCAAGGCAAGCGTTCGGGGGGGGGGGGAGATTGGTAAGGCTGGACGAGCGTGGGGTTCAATTTCAGGTGGAAGAGGGTGGACAAGGGAAGTGTTGGAGGGGGTGATTGGGGGGGGGGGGGATAGGGTGACTGAGGGGGGAAACTTTTAATTAAGAACCGCCCTTCGCACCATGAATTTGTCTCGTCCAGACAGTTTTGCTGAATAGCATACTTAAGAGGCTAGTAAGGCTCTAATAGAGCTGCTCAATCACTTCATAATCTCGAGGCCTGTTTATCCCGTTTTTGAGGAAGAAAAGTTAAATGGGTCAGATGAAAAATCGGACAAGCGAAAAACAGAGCAATAAAAAAGACCGCAGGACTAATATAATTACTACAAACTTTGTTTAAGAACAGTTACCTAATAAATGAATTGAGCTATTGCAATATTTTAATTACAGCAGTTAAATCAGTGAAAATGGATCAAATTTCGACCCTATTAATTTGACTTGCTAAACAACCACTAAATGAGTTGAACTGTTGCAATACCTGATGAGAGAAATAAAGAAGAGCAAACATGAAACAGTAGCATAAAACGTGACTCGAAATTCAACTCAGTCAAAAATCGCCCACGCATTAAGAACAGCGCAAATAAAAATTATGGCTAAAAATTTGAGGTTAATTATTAATTTGTATTGATGCGTTTTCAATTATTTCTAACCTGTACTAGTCTGAGAGTCTCGTCGACACTTCTGCCAACCGGGAGATCGTTCATTGTGATCTGTCTCAGGATGCCCTTTGAGTCTACAATGAAGAGACCTCGCAGAGTGTGACCCAGCTCCTCCAAGTAGACTCCATAGTCCTAAATTACACAACACTTCCCTACTGCTCCTATCTAACACACTTCTTACCTTATATTTTTCATTTCAAACATTTTTACCGTTTGGTTATGGAGTAATTTACTTGTTTAAGAAACTTGCACACCAAACTTTCAGAACCCAAATCGCAATATTCAGGTAAACGAAGATGGGATAAATCACACCGTTGCCTGGACTTACTTCGAATCGTAAGTATTTGCACTCTATGTTTGGTAAAATTTATGCTTTGAAAAGAACTATGTAAGTTCTCTGGCTGTTAACCAGAAAAGAAAGGCTATCGTATTAAAGCACAAGACCCAAATCAAGCATCGAAAAGTTAGACAATTAGTGTTAGCAGAATTTGCAAACAGAAAATATAAAATACAAATCTTCTGCTGCAGCCTATTCACATACGCAGAAAAGCACACATTTTTTTTGTTTCGCAAAAAAGTT
This sequence comes from Convolutriloba macropyga, assembly GCF_964194025.1. Classification (NCBI taxonomy): domain Eukaryota; kingdom Metazoa; phylum Xenacoelomorpha; order Acoela; family Convolutidae; genus Convolutriloba; species Convolutriloba macropyga. The sequence goes on along the minus strand of NC_134471.1, from coordinate 16,881,754 downwards.
AGTCTGTAAGATGCACGAATAAGTTTTGATGAGCCGAATTATAAATTATCTTTGTCTTTCCAGTCTTGTTGACCTTTCGAGTCATTTTCCTCTGCACTATCCCAAGGTGTGACTTTTTAACGGTGTCGTATAGTAATTGGGTCTTTCTCACTAAAACCGCCCATTTCACATTATAATAGCCATAAAGGGCTAAAGCGTTTACTCCACAGTAGCGCGAAATATAACAATGGAGGAGAGGCCATAACTTATTTTTTGGCGAGGGAGGGTGGGGGATGATCATGTAATTAACCTTTGATATCTGATGAGTGGGGTCTGAGAGTAGAGGCAACTTAACTTCTCCCAGACCTCCCTTGTCTCTAGGTGTCTGGATCCATGCAAAATGGACAAAGTGGGAGTCTACAGACATGGCCACCACTTCTGCGCCAATTGACCTGAACTCTTCTAATCGGTCGTTGAATGCTAATATCTCTGTGGGACACACAAATGTGAAGTCAGCAGGGTAGAACACTATGATCAGGTACTTGCCAACATAGTCCTAAAAATTTCAGCATTTCAACAGAGAAAAAAAGGAAATTGTACTTTCTAGAAAAGGAATCGTCTGCTACCTTTATCATGATGATAACCCATTATCGACGTTTCTTGATAACAAGATGGGAACTCAGACGGTAAACAAACATGAAAGCATCACTTCAAGAAAACCGCAAAAACAAAGATACCTACCCAATTGAGAAAATAAACTTCGTTTGGAGTCATGAAATACAAAAATTGGAAAGTTGTGAGAAGTCAAGACAATTGACAAAATTGAGGAACTTCAAAAATTTTTGAAACCAATTTTGGACAGATATCTTTCAAAGCAGACCCTAAGAAACAAAAACCATCACAGAGGGTTGATAACCAATTGAAAACTGAAATTGCAAAAAATAAGATATTCAGACAAAGTATGAAAACAAAGCCAATTGAAGCCAAATAAAATTATCAAAAACAACCAAATAAGTTGAACAGATGAAGAGTAAAACATAGCCGGCAGATTGCCGGAAAATAGCCGCGATAGACGCTTGGGGCCTTCCATGAATTGAAACAACTAAAGAGATTAGATAGACAGATCGACCAACAGTCCTTTAATAAATCACTAGACTTTTGGGTTAGCTTTGGACCGCACTTTTATGAGACACATAAGATCTGTAAGGAGAAAGCCCTAATAGGGCTTTTCAAAATTAGGATCATTTGACGTTTGTGCCCCCTCAGCTTAGTGGGCGCATATTATTTGCACCCCTCAGATGCACGTGCAATATTTTTTACATAATGACTTACTATGTAATGGCACGTGCTCTGTAACTGGGGGGGGGGGGGCGCATAACGTACTGGGGGCACAAACGGAGAAGATCCCAAAATTAATATTCGAAATCAAAAACTCAAGACTCTAATAATCAAGAATTAGGGCACATATGTTTGGCACTACTTAGATGCACATTAATGACCTTTAACAAGTAAATGTTCATAAAATTTAAAGTTCCATAAGTGAATTCAGAAGTCATTATTTTCAGTGAGTTAAGTCATTAAAAAAGTCAATTCCAAGAAGTCAGGGTAAGATGAAACAAAAATCTGTGAGACGAAGTAAAAAAACATAGCAGGACAAGTCTTGACGTTTAATTCAAAGAAATTTCATTGACTGAACAGAAAACTAGACCTAGAAGGGACTATGAATGGATTGAAAAAACTATTTCAAAAAAAATCCGATTCAAAATACCAGTAAAAATCAAAGTGAAATCGCCGCATTGAACAAAAAACCTCTAGCGAGAAAGCGAATTTTTGTTCAAACACCGTTTTCTCACTCTACTTCAAAATTAGAGCGCAAAAATTTCACGCCGCAAAACCACTCGCTTTTTCGCTCCACTTCCAGTTTCGGCGTGACCAAAATCACTACTCCAATTTGACTTCAGAAATCATGAAAATGTGTGAACAGATCTTAAAAAAAACATAGCCGGAAGAATTCCGGAAACAACTCGAAGGAGAAAATAACTCGTACTGATGACTAAACAACTACTGTGAACCCTGAACCTCCACAAATGCCATAAAAATTCAAGGAAGAAAAGAAACGGCATTCAAAAATAAATTGAACAAAAAAACAAGAAAAAAATTAATGAGTTTTTTTAATAGAACAGGGAAACATAAAGCCGAGTAAAGTTCCTTTGCAATTAGAGCAATAAAAAGCTCGCAAAACAATGGCCAAGTCATAATAGGCTAAGAAACTTGTCGAACATTTAAAAAAACTGAGAAAAAAATAAGAAAAATTGTTTAAAATTTCTCAATTTTTCTGTCAATTTGACGAAGAAAAAAATGATTTATACCAAAAACACTTTAGTCAATTGGTACCTGAATAAGTAATTCAATTGGTCCCTAAGTCAATTGGTTCATTAAGTAACAAGCTTCTATTCACATCTCACTTAGAGCATTAAAACAAAAAAAAACAGGCAAAAGATCATTAAATTTCAGCACTAAAAATCAGCAAAACTGATCAAAAACCTCCAAATTAGCATTAAACTCAAAACAAGCCTAAAACTAATACAACATCATAATCAAACCTCATAACTATCAAAAGTTGCAAAAAACTACTTTTAAAAGCCGCACGTGAACAAAAAAATTTCGCTCGCTTAAAAAATTTTTCCACACATCAATTTCTCGCTCTCTCAAGAACAGCGGTATGAACAAAAACAACTCTTTTCGCTCCGCTCTTCACTTTTGTTCAGCGCCAAAATCACTCCAAATTTTTTCACGCGTTTCATTTCCCACTTCGAAAATCACTCCAATAAAATTGATTAAAAAAGGACTTCTCCAATACTCCTCCTCCTCGTAAAAAGACAGCGCCCCAATACAATTCAAATTCTTTGAATTGTAAAAAAAATTTAGGAGCGCTATAATAGCCGCCTAGAATTGAGGACGCGGCTATTAAAATGATTGATAACCAATTATAGACGTTTTCTTCTACCAAAAAGAAGAATTTTTCATAATTTAGCCTCGATTTAAAAAATTTAATTGGTTCAATACAACCTCTATTTATTTCTCTAGGGCTGGGTGGATATTAAAAATAAACTAATTTCATCATTGAAGTTGTTAGTCATTTTCAATCAAAATTTCTCCTCTCACCTTCAGCTTGACCTCTCTAATCTGTCCATTGACAATTCCAGTGGCAGTCCAGTCTGGTGCTGGCTTGGATATTTGCACTTTGGAGTAATAGAGTTCATGGCCCTTTCCAAATGTAGTGTGAGGATACACATTGCCACCAGCGTACGAATCACACGTGTCACTATGGCTGACTCCAATGAAGAGTGATACTAATACTAATGATATGGTGAAACTAATTTGGACAGCTGAAGCCATTACTACACCTGAAATAGCAACACATACAATGGTGAGATGTTTAGATGACTAAATACTCAGAATAGACCAGATACACAGAATCAGAAATCACTTTCTTGTTGATCAATAGCATTGAGTTTATTAAATTTGCGGTCATTTTTTCCACCCGTTACCTGTTCATTATGAGTATTCTAACTGCTGTTTTTGTTGACAGATTAAAAGATATAGTCAACTCTACGAAAGATACATTGCATATTAGTATTGAAAAAGCTAAAATGATAGCATTACTTACTTTCTGTATCAGTAATACTATTATTTATCACAAGTACGCCAGCCTATCCCCACTGCTGAAAGATTAGAAACGCTTGACATATTGCCAAATGGTTTACTTTAAACAACCAATGGATCTTTTCAACAATTGCCCCCCCCCCCTTTGGTACAGTCGAGAATCGCCTCCCCTTTTGTGCTATACTTTACCACAATATTAGTTGGCCTACAGTTTAGATAGCCGAATATTAGTTTAAGCGCAATTGCGGACCGCTGTTCATGGCCATGCCTCTCACGCGCTGTGGGATGTAATCCGGAAATCGCGGGTCGGTTATCGCGGCGAAGCCGCGACGCGCGCCCACCGACCCGCCAGTCGGAAATTCTTATCGCTTTGTATTCCAATTCGGCTAATTGCCCTAGCATGGCGCACTTTATTCTATCCAGTTTAACAGTGTGAGCATACACGGAGAGTTTAGTCGTCTCTGATTGGTTAATAAATCGCTCGCTTAAATTCTATTCAAGAATAGGCCCCCCTTTTGCAAAAGGGGGGGCAATTGTTGAAAAGATCCCAACCAATTAACACAAACTAAGTTATGTGATAATGATATGCATTATCTAACATAGATCTCAAACGACTTGCAAAACTCAGGTTGACCCTGCTCCACAAATCGTCCAAATAATGAAGAGACAGCCACAAAGTAACCAGACATTAAAGGAAACTAAAAATTGCTATCATGTAATAGCAAACCTTACAAGATACTAGAATTTGCAGATTAAAAAATGGTCCGGATAGGCTCGCGCCAGCTAAATCCACAAGCAACAACGACCTCTGTCCTCTGCATTCAAGAAAAAAACATACCCCAGAGATTAACGCAAAATAGACGCGACTGATTTCCATGATCCCAATTGGCATCATTGAAACACCAATTGGGGTTGAAACATAGCCGGAAAATTGACGGAAAATAGCTGCCGTTGACCAACTTGACGCACATTGGGATTGGAACAGAAAAAGAAATTAAGACAGAAACTGACAGAATTTTTCCGTGTCAAAGGGTTCTTATTTGGTGTGTAAATTCTGCATATTCGGTTACAAATCTAACATTACACTTAATTCAGCTTCTAAACTGAAGGCTATTAAGCATAATACTATTGCCAGCTACCAATCGCTTTAATGAACTTTGATAACCTAATGCATTATGACTTAATGACCGAGTTTTATAAGTTTATCTCTATTCATCTGATTCTGCTCTTCTGGCTTCGACCGTATTCACTACATTACGTAATTCAATACGTGAAGGAATTTAAAATCCATTCAGTTGCAACAGTGAGTGAGGTAAGTCAGAAGTCAACTTACGTAAAACGAAAAACGTGATCAAAAGGTAAAGCGAATTTTTTTTAAAAAAAGGAGAGCGACTAAATAATAGCCGTTGAGAGGCTGACGGCGGCCATTAACCAGCAAGTAAACGAATATGAAAAAAATGTTATTATTCTATCAAAAACTCTGAAAGAACGCATCATTCTCATTGCATTTGCCAGTTATAATTACTCCTGTTGCATAATGAAAGGATAAAGGGATTAGTTTTAAAACCAATTACCATTTAAACTGGTAACTAAGACTAGAAGTTTAAGTAACGCAAATCTAAAACTGGGGTCTGTGAGTTTATCCAGTTTCTAAATTTGTTTGACGCAGCGCAATAATAGCCGGCTTAAAAATTGACACGGTTATTGAGCTCATGTTGCCTGTCAAAAATCAAAAGTACGCGAGATGCTATTTCCCGAAACAAAGAGAGTGATAGTGTCTTGCTTCACCAAATGAACTTAAGGTTATCTCTGGGTAATTCTCTAACGCCATCAGCTGACATCAGCTGAAATTTAAGTAATGCAAATCTAAAACTGGGGTCTATGTATTTATCCAGTTTCTAAATTTGTTTTCTTTTTTGGCAATGACAACATTCATTTTACGCAGCAACGATGCGCAGCTGCTGTTAAACAGCGCTTAAAGTAGAAAGATTGTAGAATGAAATCAGGCTACAGAAGCAAAAAAACCCGCAAAATGTTGAAAAAACCGTATGCTTGGGTAAAGCAAAACAATTTTTTGACGCAGAGCAATAATAGCCGGCTAAAAAATTGACACGGTTATTATGAGCTCATATTGCCTGTCAAAAATCAAAAGTACGCGAGATGCTACTTCCCGAAACAAAGAGTGATAGTGTCTTGCTTCCCCAAATGAACTTAGGGTTATCTCTGAGTAATTCTCTAAAACCATCAGCTGAAATAATGCTGAGCAGTTCCGATCCACGCCACAGAAACACCATTCTCATAACTTTTTACTCATCTGATAAATTTTCCAACACGTGCAAAAACTCGTACAAATAATTTTGGCGCTTTGAAAAAAGCGACAGAAGGCTGTTGGTAAAAATTTCCTGCCAAATAATTGCTTAATGCGGAGTTTAGTTTCGAATAGATGAAACACAAATATTTATCCCTGCTAGCTTGATGTTATTCAAAAAGGAGTGGGAACAATTATTTAATTAGGCTGACCAGGTACAATGTGAATGTTAAAAACCTCTAAATAGATTTCGGCAGCTCCTCCGTAAATCTTTAATTCGTTTTATATCCTAATGATCCAATCATTGAGAGTTCAAATCCCTGCCTCCGTGAAGCTGTCTGTGTGAGGATGAGCTCTTACTTAACCATAGCTTCAGGTTGACCATAGCCTGACCAATGTTGGCTGCAATAATGGTACCACGTGAAAGTTTCAGACGCAAAAAAAGTGGCCATAGTCACCAAAAAAGAGCAATGCTGCTCATTAAAAGATCAGTCTGAAATGTGGGGAATAATAAGAAAAAAGGGCAGCTGAGAACAGGCTACTGTATGCCTAATGCTGTTCAGCTGCGATTACGCAGTAACCATAATTATTATTATCTTAATATTTGTAACGAATTAAGCTTTTTTAAAGGTCAACTATTTAAAAAAGGAGCTAAAAAGTTTATTTGTTTGCACTTCTTGTCTTAATTGCCCGCGTTCTCAAATGAAGCAACACCTCCATTTAGGAAAAACAATTATGGCCACTCTTGGTACTATGGCAAAGAATTTTTGGCAGGAACTCTAGCAAAGCGAATGCATTGATAGAAAATTTTGAATAGCAAACGTGATAAGCCTGACGTCAAGTAAACAATTGGAACCAAAAACTTAGAAAAACATAGCAGGAGAAGTTCTGAAATACCATCCAACGAAGAGTCAAATTAGAAGAGCCCCAGGAATAAGCACGCACTATCACTTAACAGTGGACGCGAGGTTCGAAGTACTACCTTCTTCGGATTCGGGAAAATAACTGGTGGGACAAGCACTTCGACCAAGAGAGATAAAGCACACAAAATGCAAAAGGATAGAATCATCAGCACTCGATATCTAGAGGACAGATATATACCACCACTACCACCATCCAAATCCTCTATCATAGAATTGGTCAAGAACGCAATTTAAGAACTGAACGCGAAAATCGCGTCACCTCAAACGTTGCAACACGAACCAATCAGTCCTTGATCCAATGAGAGCATCTCATTGATCTGTATGAACGCAAACGCACTTGGGACGAACTCTAGTGAAGATACCGTTCAGAGTATGTCGAAACTAGAGCCAGTAGAAAAATCGGCATATAAAGTCGAACATGATTTTACCCTAGAGGAAACATTTAACTAACTTGACGTTCAGGTAGAGTTTAAACTGAATCAATGGAATAAAAAAAAGCCAGTCTAAAATGTAGTAAATAAAGAATTCAGTACGTAAGTGTCAGTAACCACTTAATCTAACGGACGAATGGTTAAAGTTTTGTTCTCTTCCATACATCTACTTCCCTAAGTTAGCTAATCATTATAGTTAACTTAGTTGATTTATTACTTGACCACTATTTTCAAATATGTGATGTATGTAATTTTACTCTCACGGAAATGTGGTCTACACCTCTTTCTTCACATAGTTATTTGATACTCGCGTTACCGTAGAACTTATGCGAATGTTTCCACTAACCGGGTAATCTAATTGAGTTTATTGCTTAGTGTACACCACTACTTGCGCTTAAGTAACCTCTAAGGTTATCATTGATCATTGTTCTTTTGTCTGGATGTACAAACAACAACTTTGTTTCTTATTTCTCCTATGTTTCCTGAACGAAACTCAGTTATAATCCAGTATTGTAATTTTATTGTTTTCTTCCTACTGCTGATAGACGGTGCCTGGTCATTGCTTTAGATGAACTAGCAGCAGTTCCAAGAAAATTAATACAAATCTTTGTTATCAAACTTTATTCGGAATCAAAAGTTTTTGCCCATTAAAAGTTCAAATAAGGAAGTGTTTGTTTTGTTGAAATCTTCATTCTATGTATTTTGTTATTTTTGTTGTTATTTTTTGAAAACGAAAATGATACTTTTGACACACGTGGGGAAAAATCTGAAACTAGCGATGGACGAAGACCTGATATATATTTAATCGTGTTCAAATCAGTTAGCAGAGAACAAAAATGTAAATAGTATCACCCAATCCAGAATTGCTTATCTACCATCCCGGATTGATGACAAAACAATACTTTTTGATGTGATAGTGATGTACCTATGGGTGGAAATGAAGATTGTGCTGGCATACGTTAAAAAAGCCGGGCATAATAAAAATGGTCAAAAAGTTGGTGTTAATTTCAGCCATGTCCTTTTAAATCCGTGGTGGGAGGTTCAACAGATCACAACCGATAAAAACAGCATATCTTAGAGACAGTAAAAAAAACAAGGTTCGAGCGTCGCAATCAAACAACTGTCTCAATCAGTGCCAAACCAGTTGATGCGCGACAACGCCGATATAACACAGTGCCAAACCAGTTGAAGCGCGACAACGCCGATATGACGATCACGTCATTGACTCAACAACAGTCCGAAAACTAAGATTCATCGCTAAGACCCGATTATCCGGTTTTATACGCTTATGTTCTGAAAACCCATTTTTTGGGGTGATTGGCCTAAATCTGAGAAGCAATTATTTGGATGCATTCGCAGCTCTGTCGTTAACGAACTGCTTTTCAATCACTACAAAAACATGAAAAAAAACCATGTCATCTACAGAAAATAGCCGTCAAATTGCCGGAAAACACCTGCCATTGACGCGCTCGACGCACAACAAAATTGAAACAGAGAAAGAAAAAAGAAGAGATAGAAACTGACAAACTGTTTTGCTAAGTGTCAAAAAGTGTTCCAATTTGGTGTGCAGTTTCAGTTAGAATCGAGAGCTGTACTTAGTTCAGCCTTTAAACAGAAAGCTACTAAACTTAATACAAATGTCAGCTAGCAATGACTCTAATGAACTTTGATAAACGAATGCACTATGATTTATTGACCGGGCTTTATGAGTTTATCCCGTTTCTTTTGATTTTGCTCTTTTCACAATGACCGTATTCACTAAATTGCATAATTCAATGCTAAAAAAACATAAAATCCATTCAGTTGAAACAGTGATTGCAGTAAATCACCAGTCAAACATGAAAATCGTGCCCTATGTAAAAACGAAAAACGTGACCAAAAGGTTAATCGAACTCTAAAAACATAACCAGAAGAATTCCGGAAAAGCCTCGACTGAGACAATTGACCATCGTAACTGACACGATGATTATCTTACTTAATAACAGTAATCACTAACAATAATATGAAAATAACATGAAAATGCACAACAGAAAGTATCTGACCAGAACATATGATAAAGCATCTGATAAAAACTTCGTTATAAGTTCAACTCTAAAACGCCTACTGGCAAAAGACCAAGCGTTACGTTTAGTTTTATTCGTTGAAAGACAAATTGCAAATAACCCAACACACAATTTCAAGTAGAGAAAACGGAGGTAGGGGAAAGGAACAAGAAAAAGACAAGATAAAAAAAACATCCTCTGAAAAATTTCAACAAAATTTAGCCACAAACAACGGGTGAATTGCCATTATGCTGTTTCCAAACCATTATTTTACAAAACTATTACTATTAAATCTGGTCAGGCTAAATCTGAGAAGCAATTATTTGGATGCAATCGCAGCTCTGTCGCTAACGAACTGCTTTTCAATCACAACAAAAATTTGAAAAAAAAACAAAATCATGCCATCTAAAGAACATAGCCGGCAAATTGCCGGAAAACAGCCGCCGTTGAATTGCTCGAGGCACACCGATATTGAAACAGATAAAGAAAAAAGAAGCGATAGAAATTGAAGATTCTTTTTTTAAAAGTCAAAAAGTGTTCTCATTTGGTGTGCAGCTTCAGTTAGATTCGAGAACGTTACGTAAATCAGCCTTTAAACAGAACGCTATTAAACTTAATACAAATGTCAGCTAGAAATGACTCTAATTAACTTTGATAAACTAATGCACTATGATTTAACGACCTGGATTTATCCCGTTTCTTTAGATTTTGCTCTTTTCACAATGACCGTATTCACTAAATTGCGTAATTCAATGCGCGAAAAAACTCAAAATCCATTCAGTTGAAACAGTGATTGCAGTAAATCACCAGTCAAACATGAATATTGTGGCCTATGTAAAAACAAAAAACGTGACCAAAAGGTCAATAGAATTTTAAAAAAACATAACCGGAAGAATTCCGGAAACGACTCGACGGAGACAACTGACCATCGTAACTGACATGTTGATTATTTTACTTAATAAAACTAGTCACTAACAAAAATATGAGAAAAAACAAAAATGAACGACAGAAAAGTACCTGACAAGAAAATTTGATAAAGCAGAAAACCTTCGTAATAAGTTGCAAATCCAAAACAGAAACCGACAAATGTCAGCAGAATTACTCTTAAACGACAGGCGAGGCAATTTAATTCATGGTCTTTAGTATAGATCAACTTTTCTTTATGGGTGCAAAAAACCTTGATCCCACCGGGATCCGAACCACTGACCTCCAGATCCATGGCCACCTGCACTAACTAGTGCGCTACGAGTCACTTAATTTTCCTATGCTGCAACCGATTTTACATTAGCAACAACTTTACTTCGGAGCTCTACAGATCACTCAAAAATGATGAAAAAAAGCGTGAAGAAGCCACTTGAGAAGTCAAAGAATGTTCTAGAAGAAAAGCGCAAAATTGTCAAGCAAAAAATTTGCATAAAAAAGACACATACGTTTACAATAATTGCTATGAACTGCGTTCAAGAGCAATTAAACACCTATCGGCACAAGACCGTGCGAAACACTGTTTTATTCGTTAAAAATCAAATTGCAAAAACCCAACACAATGTCAAGTAGAGAAAACGGAGGTAGGGGAAAGGAAAAGAAAGAATAAAAAAAAATATCTGAAAAATTTCAACAAAATTTAGCCACAAACAATGGGTAAATCGCCATTATGCTGTTTCCAAACAATTATTTTACAAATCTAGTACTACTAAGACTGGTCAGGCTAAATCTGAGAAGCAATAATTTGGATGCATTCGCAGCTCTGTCGCTAACGAACTGCTTTTCAATCACAACAAAAACTTGAAAAAAAAAACAAAACCATGTCATCTAAAGAACATAGCCAGCAAATTTCCGGAAAACAGCCGCCGTTGACTTACTCGAAACAGAACGATAATGAAACCGATAAAGCAAAAAAAGAGATAAAATTTGACATTCTTTTTCTAAAAGTCAAAAAGTGTTCGAATTTGATGTGCAGTTTCAGTTAGATTCGAGAACTTTACTTAGTTCAGCCTTTAAACAGAAAGCTACTAAAATTAATACAAATGTCAGCTAGCAAAGACTCTAATGAACTTTGATTTATTGACCGGGCTTTATGAGTTTATCCAATTTCTTTTGATTTTGCTCTTTTTACAATGACTGTATTCACTAAATTGCATAATTCTATGCGGAAAATAGCTGAAAATCCATTCAGTTGAAACAGTGATTGCAGTAAATCACCAGTCAAACATGAATATTGTGACATATGTAAAAACAAAAAACGTGACCAAAAGGTCAATCGAACTTTAAAAACATAACCAGAAGAATTCCGGAAACGCCTCGACAGAGACAATTGACCACCGTAACTGACACGATGATTATCTTACTTAATAACAGCAATCACTAACAATAATATGAACATAACATGAAAATGCACAACAGAAAAGTATCTGACCAGAACATATAACAAAGCATCTGATGGAAACTTCGTTATAAGTTGCAACTCTAAAACGCCTACTGGCAAAAGACGATGCGACACGTTTAGTTTTATTCGTTAAAAGACAAATGGACAAAAAAACATAACAAAAAATTTCAAGCAAAGAAAGCGGAAGGGAACATCGAAAGGACAAAATCAAAAATACGTTCTCTGAAAATTTTCAACAAAATTTAGCTACAAATAAAAAATTTGTCAATATGCTAATTTCAAACCATTATTTTACAAAACTTACTACTACGTCTGGACAAGCATACACCAATCTAATACCTTGCCGATTAAAAGAATAAAGCAAAAAAAATAAAGTTAGAAATTTGTATTATTTTCTATTGAAAAGTGCCCTGTCTAGCTTCCAATGAATTCCAGCAATACCTCTAGAAAAACTCTAAAAAACATCGAACAGTATGAAGCAGCGAAAAGAAAAAAAAATGGAAAAAAGCAAAAAAATCAGACAAAAACCTGCCAAAATTTGCATGAGAAATACTCAATTATCTTTAATAAAACAACCCAAATCTAAAAGCAAAACAATCAAAAGGCCGCAAAACAACTAATTTTAACCATAGGCTCTCCCAAATGGTATAACAACGTGAAGAATATGAAAATCATTTAAAATCTAGAAGTTTATATAATCTTTGATATTACGAGAGCATATGGAGTAAATAGAGAATTGAAATGCTCGCAAAACAACAGGCAGGTCATAATAGGCTAAAATTGCTAAAATTCAGCAAAAATAGGTACAAAATTCTTATTATTTACCAGGAACCTTCAAATCACTATCAAAGTAACTGCAAAAATCAGACAAAATCACAATCACACTTCTAAACCAAAATTAAAAAAACCGTTTTAGAAAGCCGCACGAAGGAAAACTTCGCTCGTTTACAGAATTTTTTTTACACCTCTTTCTCGCTCTCTCCGAAACAGCGGTATTAACAAAAACCTCTTTTCGCTCACCTCTTTACTTTTTTCAGCCACCAAACCACTCCAAAATCTCTGTGTTTCATTTCCTGCTTTAAAATTCACTCAAAGTGATTAGAAAAGTCACTTCTCCAATACTCCTCTTCGAGTCGTAAAAAAAGTTGAGCACCTAAATGATAGCCGTTGAGAGGCTGACGGCGGCTATTAAACAGTGTGATCTAATACATCGAAAACTGTCTTTTATACTGTGAAATTTTGCATTAACAGCATTTTCAATAAAATATTTCCCATTAGTCGCGAACAATGTACATTATAAATCAAAGACAAAGAAATACCAACCGCCATAACTAAACTGCCAATTTGATTTCACAACTGCCAATTTCCTAGAAAGCGGTAGTTTTCTCCGTGTTTTTTAAACCAGAACATTGCAATCGTAAGCACGTTATTATCAAAAAACATAGCCAGCAGATTGCCGGAATAGCTGCAAAAGAATAGACCTGAGTGCCATATAATAGAGATAGAAACAGATACAGATCTAAATCGAAAAAAAAATCGACGCCGCTCAAAAAACTAGGCAAAAAAACATTCAGCGATAAATTAATAAAGCTTGTTAAAATTCATTCCACAGAAGCCTCCCATTAGGGACCTTTACTGCACATATGAGTTCCTTTGACCTTAAACAAATTCAAATTGAACTTAAGTTTTAAAGTGCAAAAGTCATTTTATCGAGTGAGGTAAGTCACGTATGATCAAAATCTAATCACGCAAATAACCTAAAAACTTTTGCTAGAGCGAGTGAGAAATGCCGTCACGTGCGCAAATGCCGTTAGTGAGAGGAAGAAGTCATTCAGAAAATTTGACTTTTTCAGCTTTGCTGTGTGAACAAATGTAAAACGAAAAAAGAGCGTCAGACGACGAAACAAAAAAAAACATAGCAGGACAAGTCCTGACGTACAATTCAAAGAATTTTCATTGACTTAACAAACAACTAGACCTAGAACGGACAATGAGTGAATTGGGAAAACCATTTCTAAAAAAAATCAGATGAAAAAAAACAAAAACAGAAAATCAATGTCAAAATTCTGCTAGGGAGAACAAAAAACCACTAGTGAGATATACAATTTTGATTCTAACAAAAAACTAGGTCCAGAATGAGCTGTGAATGGATTGGGAAAACTATTTAGAAAAAAATCCGATCCAAAAAATCGAAAAAAACAGTAAAAATCAGAGGAAATTGCCGCATGTGAACAAAAAACCACTACCGAGAAACCGAATTTTTGTTCAAACACCGTTTTCTCACTCTACTTTAAAAATAGAGCGAAAAAAATTCACGCCGCAAAACCACTAGCTATTTCGCTCCATTTCCTGTTTCGGCGTGACCAAAATCACCACTCCAATTTGACTTCAAAAATCATGAAAATGTGTGAACAGATCTTAAAAAAAAAGACAGCGCCCCAATACAATTCAAATTCTTTGAATTGTAAAAAAAAACCAAGAGCACCGCAATATAGCTACGCTCAGCTTACAGCTTCGCAGCTATAATAAGAAAACTAAGCAACATATAATGGCTGTAGGTAAAATTCACACAATCGAGGAAATTGGAGAAACTACCTAATGTTGTAGAAAAACTTGCAAGTTCTTCGAATTCCAATAGGAGAGTAAGTACTAGATACAGTAGTCACTCGATAATTATCATATTACTGCAGCAAAACGTGCATTTACATGGCGATTTATTGTCGCGATGGAAGTTTTGAAGCAAAATCTAGCTGAATGTCTAATTAATGTCTAAATAATTAAGTAGCACCATTATGTCAATGTGACGCTGACGTGGAAGCAATGGTAACATATTAAGAGGCAGTGACCAGTAGAACGGCAATTTTTAATGCCATCATCATCCAGCCACCAAAAAGTGAAATTTCAGAATATTTCAAATAATTGCAAAATAAGCTCCACCAAGGTCAGATTCAAAACTATTGTTCATTTCCTAGCGAGTTGATTTTTGATCTCCTTGTAAATTTAACTTTCTCTCAACAATATCCTTCAGCCGTGTAATGTGTGGCGGATTAGTTCTACAGCAGAGACCGAACCACCGCACTCCCAATGAGTACCAGTTCAGACATTCACTCTCAATGCATGCGAAGAACTTCTCCTGAATATCCTCAAACTCATCAGGGCTAAATCCGCCAAACCTGTCAACACACCATCATTCTTCAATCAGAGCAAGATAAAAAGAAGAGCTGCTATCCCCGTGAACAAATTTTTGTTTTGGTTAGAACGTGTGTGAACAAACAAATACGTGTTCTTGATATGATAGTGGTTTTTGTGTTGTATAGCCTATTATAAGGCAGCACTAGCAGCCATTAAAATTTGTAAATTACGAAGGCTTGAAAAAATCCATTATCGAATATCATAATTTTACAAGGCGGGGGCATGGGGCTTATATTGCTCAGAAGTCCCGCTTCAAAGAGCGCAATGGATAAAAATCTACACAACTTAAGCCCTGTCTAACAAAAGCCCTGTCTAACCAACATAAACCGACTAACATCGGACAAACTGCTCTCGAACGAAAGGGGGGGGGGCAATTTCATTCAGGGGCTGTAGCCTAAACAAAATTCTCTTTATGGGTGCAGAAAACCGACTAGAGAGGGATTCCAAACCCCGACCTCCAGTAGAAGCACTAACCAATCAGCTATCAGGCCATTGTGATGTGCCATCTTAAAATCGCTTTGATTTTAGCAACAATTAATTTCTAAAAAAAGAGAAATTTAGATCACGCAAAAATTGAGAAGTCAAAAAGTTGCGACCCACGTTGTAATAAAATTTCAGCATTAACATCATTGAAGGAAGCCAAATTCAGATATAAGACGTCATTCAGAAAGCATAGACAAAATTTAAAGGTCAACAAAAGCTTTTCATAGAAAACTCACTGTAATATCCTTAAACCTCAAAAATATTGTGTTATTAAAAGCACCTAGCAACGTTAAAATAGCAAAACCTTTTAAAATGGACAAAACCGGTTCAGCTCAAAAAAATGACCGGGTCAATATTCACGAAATAACCAGGCTCGAAAATTAAGAACTCAAAATGTGACCCAAAAGCACAAAGCAGATAAGGTACAGATAGATACTTACAGGAAAATAAATGTTTAGTTTTGGCGTAACAGCATTCCAAAAAGTACTTCAAGAAATACTTCTCTCTGGTTCGCGATATCATTGTTAAAATAATTTTAACTAATGCAAAATCAAAATTTATCAGGAATCTGACAAAAAATATTACTGAAAGTCAAAAAATCGTTAGAGAAAACCTAACAAAAAAATCGACAATGAACATTAGTCATTTCAATTGTATATTTTAGTAAGAAAGCATAACAGTAATTTCAACAAACTTTCAGAGCTGCATAATATTAAAACAAATCAAACCAACTGTAAACAAAAAAAATCCAGGGAAGAAAAGTTAAAATTTAAAAACTTCAAACAACTCCTAAATACAGACTTCACACAACTCTTAAAACTATAGGCAAAAACTCAACATATATAATTGCAAAGACTGAAAGGCCAAATATTAATAAGTGGATGTTACGGAGATTGTATAAAAATGAAACGAAACTGCATCGTCATAATTTTTAAAGCTGAAATTTTTAAAGTGCATTTCATAATTTAGCATTTCAGGCTCAGTAAAATTTCATAGCCCTACTACTGTGCAAAATAATAAAAAACAGAATTCAATTAATCGAAATTTTGAAATAAATTGCCAAAATGTCAAAATATTGTTAAAATAGCGATTAGGAAACAAATTCCCAATGAATTTTAAATATTTAACACTAAAAGAATTGAAATTATCAATAACACAAACTTAACAACCCTGACAGTGAACAGAAATCCTTATTCTAATAATAAATCAAAATACAAGAAAATTAGAAAAAAACAGTACAAAACAGCGCCACAATCGGATTAATTAAAGTACTATTTTATAAAACAAGAAGATTTCACGTCAATAACATAGAAATTAAACGCAAGAATTACTGAAGGGACGTTGTCATAAACACTGAATACAAAGAAGTCCGTTCAGACCAAAGACAAAATTATTTTTTAAATAATTGAGAAAAATGAGTAAATTTTGCACTTGGAAAGTTACATTAGGCTGGCAAAAACATTTTCATAGTTTCAGAGAATTACATACTGATGCAGCATGAATAAAAAATATTCTAGAAAAATAAACTATAAACAATTGAGCCCAATTGACGAAAAGACGGTCATCTATATGTACCATTCTCTCAAAAACAAAGTTCAAAGTAAGAAAGTCGTTCTCTAAAAACAAAGTTCAAAGTCAGAAAGTCGTTCTCTCAAAACCAAAGTTCAATGTCAGAAAGTCAGAAGTCATTTACTCCAAGCCGCGCATGAAAAAAAACGTCTCTAACTCACAGGGCAATTCCCCTTCACTTTTAGGAACAAAAAAGGCCTCAACAAATAGTACTTCCGATTTAAAAAACCCAAGAAAAGCAGTACTCCTCTGACCGAGAGGTGCAAAAAATGTTTTAAAAAATGAAGAATAGTACATTTCACATCAATTCAATGTTAAGACAATTGTTTTCAAGTTAAGACAATCAATTTCAAGTTAAGACAATTGTTTGGGACACTTGAGTACTTTTTAGCGTAAAGCACATTTTGAAGTACCGCCCTTAAGTGCTTATTGGTTTTCGCCAAATTTCCACAAAAAGTTAGTTGACAATTTTTGCCTAATGGATACAAAAATTTACTTTGCCAAATCGAGCTTTCGCCTAATATCCATCCCCACTCATTTAGGTCAAAATGGCTGTCATGACTGTTACTTTAAAGGCACCACTCTGAAATCTTTCAAAAGGGGCAGCAAAGAGACCGAAAACCATTGCTCCAAAACTTTAAACTTCTTGAAACTTTAATTCATTTGCAGTTATTTACTTGACTCGCCGTTTTTCTCACTTCGTTTTATTTGTCAATTTGAGTATTTGCTTAAGTGTTCTATTATTTTTGGCTTCACTCATCTTCAAAAAATTCTTGCGTTCTGCAAAATGTCCAATTTTTCGTTATCGTTACTTTGTTCTCCACGTTTTTCCCAAAAGGTGGTGTATGTGGTCTGATGACGCGTAGTAAGAACTTCAACAAAGGATTGGTTCTGATAATTTAAGCATCACTTACATTCGAAGAAACGGTGAACAGACAAAACAGTCCCAGACAAAACAGTCCCGGACAAAACAGTCCCAAATAGCAAAATATTCCCAGACAAAACAGTCCCAGACAAAATAGTCCCAAGAAACCAGACAAAATAGTCCCAAGGCCATTATAATAGCTCTCATACGTATGATTTAACAAGCGGATAATTTAATCCCATGTTCGGTTGTGATAGTTTCAAATCAAGTCCCACGGGCATCTGAGGCATGGTCATGGCCATTAAGTATATGTTAAAACATACAGGTAATAGCGACTTCTAATTTGTTGTCGGATTATTGAACGAACATTTCAAAGTACAATGGGTATAATGGCATTAGTTACATTTTATTTGGGACTATTTTGTCTGGGACTGTTTTGTCTGGTTTCTTGGGACTATTTTTCTGGGACTGTTTTGTCTGGGAATATTTTGCTATTTGGGACTGTTTTGTCTCGGACTGTTTTGTCTGGGACTGTTTTGTCCGGACACGGAAGAAACAAAATCTTATCAGTTTTTTCGCTTTTCGTTCATCTTCGCGTTGTAGGGTCATATGCTTTGTTGAATATCAAAGGCTGTTGCTTCCAGAAAAAACAACGCTGATAGTTATAGTAAAGACATGAGATTGTTCAATTCTTTGTATTGTATTACAGGATACGTCTCGGTAGTTTTAAATTTGTTTTTTGGATTCGTCCTCTTCCTCGATTGATGTTATGACCGCCTAATCAGTCCCTTAGTACTCAAGAAGTGACCATTTTCAGTGACGTACAGCAGCTCAATTTGTGCGCGTGGGATTACTTTTAACTTATTTTATATCGTTTTTCTGCTCAGTTGTTCGATCTGTGTTTTAAACATAAATAATTTCACTCATTCTGTAAAGATGAGTTTTGCGCCTCCTTATTAAATCTATATTGAGAACACAAAATCTTATTAAATTAAATAGAGTGCACGCCTGCTAGCTATCTATAAGTAAGTGTTACTCCAACGAAAGACAGTGTTGTTTAAAAAATAATTTAAAAATTGGATAAAATTTAAATTCAGAATTTCATTTTTCTTTGGTTTTCGGCAAAATTAGCTTTTTTTGTTTAATAAAAATGTTTCCTTTTCTGCTCTGTCAGCTCGAGAAATTGAATGTTTTTCATTTTTTTTCAACAAAATGCTTTGCCGAGTTCAGTTTTTTGTTCATTCTAGAGGATTAAAAAAATCACGCTGTTGCGCACGGTTGTCCTTATTTGAGGATTTATTGCGGTTTATATTACATATCATAAATTTCTCTGCATGTGTAACAGGCGGCACGTGCTAAAAATTGTAGCTTTGAAACAACAAGTCATAATGTTGATTATGGAGATGTAATTCAATGGTTAGGAAAAGGATGACTTTTTCACGGTAGCAAAAGAAAAATTGTGAAGCGAATCTTACGAATGTTTCAACTGTTGCCAAGAAGCAACAGTGGGCAAAGGTTAGCGCAGGCATACCGTGCCAAAGGAAATATAACTCAAGGGTCTTTTTTGAAACACCACCAACACTGGCGTCAGTGAAGCAAGCTGATTAGTTTGATTCTCTGACGTCCGGCAGCAGCACCACCAACACCAAACATTCAGTACTAACAGAAGACGGAACACCGCACAGTTTTTTTTCTGGTGATCTCCCCAAACCAAGCTCGAACGCGCAACCTCAAGGCAAATGCGAAGACAAAGACCACGAATCAACCCCAAAGACAAAGACCACCCCTCACCGAACAATAAAAACCCCCAGCACAGTCAAAATTTCAACAACAGAAAACACAAAGCAGAATAAAATTCGCCTGATAGCAATACCGAACAGAACCATGCAACCACCCATTTTGAAAGCAAAAATCAGGATGATGGGGGAGAAAATTGCGAAAAACATCCAAACCATGAATGAGTTCATTGACAGTGGAAACATAAATTCAGCAAAGAATGTTCATTAAAAGGAGGCGGAAGCATTTTCTGCGTTCCAGGAAACAAGTTAACAGTTGATTTCATAGTTTGAAGATCAACATGAGGAGTACATCGGCAAGATCACCGACAAAGGGGAACAACATCGACATGAAAACTAAAATTCAAAATCACCCTGTGCAAAAAACACAACAAAACTTGAGCACACAAGACATCAACGAGACAGAATTAGCAGCCATATCGACAGCCTATAAATCAGCAACCAAGAACATCAACATAAGAGCAACTGGACAACAGCAAACATCGATTAACGGAAATTCACACAACGAACAACCGGAAACCAGCAATTCTGTTCAACGTGATAACATCAACAGCTTTTCGTATGATAGACTAGCTTACTCAAGCAGCCTGAACGACCAACAGAAAAGAGCAACTGGAATGAGGACACAAAAACATTCAATCAGCCAACAGTACAAACACAGCATTTGTCAACAGCTTTTCCATAACCAGTTCCATTTTCCACGCCTTATGTTGAAACTCTTCCAAAG
Source organism: Convolutriloba macropyga (assembly GCF_964194025.1). Lineage (NCBI taxonomy): Eukaryota > Metazoa > Xenacoelomorpha > Acoela > Convolutidae > Convolutriloba > Convolutriloba macropyga. The sequence goes on along the minus strand of NC_134471.1, from coordinate 16,861,390 downwards.
ATTAATCATCAGAAATTCAACGGTGACCAGGGCAGATTGGTCAACGAGCAAATGAGCAGACTGGTACAGTCATTACAGCTTCATGATCGGATACACTCATCTAAGTGATGGACAGAAAATTGCCTATCTGCAGGGAGTTTTGATTGGAAAAGCCGAAACAGCAATTGACGGATTTGCCTGCAACGTACACCTATACAAAGATGCAATGAACGAGTTAAAACAGCGGTTTCGGAACTCAAACGTCATCATCGGCAACTTGTTAGAGAAACTCATCAACTAAAGGCCACCGACAAAATCTCTTCCTTGGACAATTGTAAACATCTCCACTTTCATAAACACCATGACAGGGACATTGCAAGAACTTAATTTCGAAGCCATTCTCAACAGCACAACAATCTTGGAGCATTCAACCGACAATCTGCCTTACAGAGAAGAAATCAAACGGAATCAGTTTGTGCTACGACGAAGAATTCAACAGCCGACACTCGCAGATTTCAACCAATGGATTAAAGAGATAGCTGAGGTACACGAACGCTCAACACAAGGACGAAGCGGGACCAGCCTTAAAACAGCCAGTGACACACATCAACGAAACTTTAACTCAAATGGAACCCGACAGTCATCAACAACAAACCCATCCGAACGGGGAACAACAGCAACAACAACCAACACCGAACAAACAACTTCAGCAACGGCAACAACAACAACAACAACCAATACAACCAGCGGAGCAGAACACAACTGTTTGAAACAATAACATCTTTTTCCTTGCGGTTTCAACGATGGTAACCATCAGTTATTCCATTGCCCATCGTTTAAAGCAAAGACAACAGTTGGAAAACTGCAAACGGTTTATCAGTTAAACTTTGCAGAAACTGTTTGGGAGCCAACCATTGAGCCAACAACTTTCCTGCAAACTCTATTGGCAGGGAGCAAGGATGGGGACAGCGAAACAACACTACGATACACGGTGCAAATAGCAGATACGGAAGAACAGTGACATCATTTGCTCAAACTCTCAACTGATCAACTCAGGAGGAAATGGAAACACATTTGCAGTAATCAACAGCAATTATACAACCACAACAAAGGACACAACAGCGACAAAAAACAACAAAATCTTATCCACGTCATGCCAGTTATTTTACATAACAAGGAGAATAAAGGAGGACATATGCGTTCATCAACCCAGGATGCAGCTTGACAATACTACTCTCGAAGACAGCTGATGCGCTTCCAGAAAGAAACACGGCAACAACTTGTCTTGGAAGGAGCCAACGGAACAAACAGATTAGAACCTCAAACAGATATATGTTCTGGACAACATCAATTTGCCAAAGTTGAGGGAGCACCCGGAGACATTGCCATAAAGTATGACCATCTTAGACATGTCAATATGCCAATTCTGGATAATCTCCAACTCACGGTACTGATTGAACAGAACAACATCATATCGCAACATTCAATGCATCAAATTGCTTTGCTTTGCAGCAATTGCCTCGAACAAGAAAAGAACCTCGACGAAGGAGTTTCTCATTGCTGGAAAACAGAGACAATACCGTTAGAATCCAAAAGCAAATCAAATGATCCAGAGGTTTTGTTAGCCAAAAAAATACTTAATACAACATGCGTGAGACGGAGAATTTGCAATGCCAAAGCACCACAAAGCAGAGCAAGCCTCAACGACAAACTCTTAGCCGCAACTGACCTCCTCGGCAATATGCTTGGAATTTTGCTACAATTCCGGGAGCCATTGCCATCCAGGGAGACATCGAAGCAAAGTTTATGACTGTTAGTTTAAAGGCACTACTCGAAATCTTTCAAAAGGGGCAGCAAAGAGACCGAAAACCATTGCTCCAAAACTTTAAAATTCTTGAAACTTTAAATCAGTTGCAGTTATTTACTTGACTCGCCGTTCTTCTCAATTTGTTTTATTTGTCAATTTGAGTATTTGCTTAAGTGTTCTATTATTTTTGGCTTCACTCATCTTCAAAAAATTCTTGCGTTCCACAAAATGTCCAATTTTTTGTTATCGTTGCTTTGTTCTCCATGTTTTTTCCCAAAAAGTGGTGTATGTGGTCTGATGACGCGTAGTAAGAACTTCAACAAAAGATTGGTTCTGATAATTTAAGCATCACTTACATTCGAAGAAACAAATTCTTATCAAATTTTTCGCTTTTCGTTCATCTTCGCGTTGTAGGGTCATATGCTTTGTTGAATATCAAAGGATGTTGCTTCCAGAAAAAAACGCTGATAGTGATAGTAAAGACATGAGATTGTTCAATTCTTTGTATTGTATTACAGGATACGTCTCGGTAGTTTTAAATTTGTTTTTTGGATTCGTCCTCTTCCTCGATTGATGTTATGACCGCCTAATCAGTCCCTTAGTACTCAAGAAGTGACCATTTTCAGTGACGTACAGCAGCTCAATTTGTGCGGGTGGGATTACTTTTAACTTATTTTATATCGTTTTTCTGCTCAGTTGTTCGATCTGTGTTTTAAACATAAATAATTTCACTCATTCTTTAAAGATGAGTTTTGCGCCTCCTTATTAAATCTATATTGAGAACACAAAATCTTATTAAATTAAATAGAGTGCACGCCTGCTAGCTATCTATAAGTAAGTGTTACTCCAACGAAAGACAGTGTTGTTTAAAAAATAATTTAAAAATTGGATAAAATTTAAATTCAGAATTTCATTTTTCTTTGGTTTTCGGCAAAATTAGCTTTTTTTGTTTAATAAAAATGTTTCCTTTTCTGCTCTGTCAGCTCGAGAAATTGAATGTTTTTCATTTTTTTTCAACAAAATGCTTTGCCGAGTTCAGTTTTTTGTTCATTCTAGAGGATTAAAAAAATCACGCTGTTGCGCACGGTTGTCCTTATTTGAGGATTTATTGCGGTTTATATTACATATCATAAATTTCTCTGCATGTGTAACAGGCGGCACGTGCTAAAAATTGTAGCTTTGAAACAACAAGTCATAATGTTGATTATGGAGATGTAATTCAATGGTTAGGAAAAGGATGACTTTTTCACGGTAGCAAAAGAAAAATTGTGAAGCGAATCTTACGAATGTTTCAACTGTTGCCAAGAAGCAACAGTGGGCAAAGGTTAGCGCAGGCATACCGTGCCAAAGGAAATATAACTCAAGGGTCTTTTTTGAAACACCACCAACACTGGCGTCAGTGAAGCAAGCTGATTAGTTTGATTCTCTGACGTCCGGCAGCAGCACCACCAACACCAAACATTCAGTACTAACAGAAGACGGAACACCGCACAGTTTTTTTTCTGGTGATCTCCCCAAACCAAGCTCGAACGCGCAACCTCAAGGCAAATGCGAAGACAAAGACCACGAATCAACCCCAAAGACAAAGACCACCCCTCACCGAACAATAAAAACCCCCAGCACAGTCAAAATTTCAACAACAGAAAACACAAAGCAGAATAAAATTCGCCTGATAGCAATACCGAACAGAACCATGCAACCACCCATTTTGAAAGCAAAAATCAGGATGATGGGGGAGAAAATTGCGAAAAACATCCAAACCATGAATGAGTTCATTGACAGTGAAAACATAAATTCAGCAAAGAATGTTCATTAAAAGGAGGCGGAAGCATTTTCTGCGTTCCAGGAAACAAGTTAACAGTTGATTTCATAGTTTGAAGATCAACATGAGGAGTACATCGGCAAGATCACCGACAAAGGGGAACAACATCGACATGAAAACTAAAATTCAAAATCACCCTGTGCAAAAAACACCACTAAACTTGAGCACACAAGACATCAACGAGACAGAAGTAGCAGCCATATCGACAGCCTATAAATCAGCAACCAAGAACATCAACATAAGAGCAACTGGACAACAGCAAACATCGATTAACGGAAATTCACACAACGAACAACCGGAAACCAGCAATTCTGTTCAACGTGATAACATCAACAGCTTTTCGTATGATAGACTAGCTTACTCAAGCAGCCTGAACGACCAACAGAAAAGAGCAACTGGAATGAGGACACAAAAACATTCAATCAGCCAACAGTACAAACACAGCAATTGTCAACAGCTTTTCCATAACCAGTTCCATTTTACACGCCTTATGTTGAAACTCTTCCAAAGATTGATCTTCAGAAGTTCAACGGTGACCAGGGCAGATTGGTCAACGAGCAAAAGATCAGACTGGTACAGTCATTACAGCTTCATGATCGGATACACTCATCTAAGTGATGGACAGAAGATTGCCTATCTGCAGGGAGTTTTGATTGGAAAAGCCAAAACAGCAATTGACGGATTTGCCTGCAACGTACACCTATACAAAGATGCAATGAACGAGTTAAAACAGCGGTTTCGGAACTCAAACGTCATCATCGGCAACTTGTTAGAGAAACTCATCAACTAAAGGCCACCGACAAAATCTCTTCCTTGGACAATTGTAAACATCTCCACTTTCATAAACACCATGACAGGGACATTGCAAGAACTTAATTTCGAAGCCATTCTCAACAGCACAACAATCTTGGAGCATTCAACCGACAATCTGCCTTACAGAGAAGAAATCAAACGGAATCAGTTTGTGCTACGACGAAGAATTCAACAGCCGACACTCGCAGATTTCAACCAATGGATTAAAGAGATAGCTGAGGTACACGAACGCTCAACACAAGGACGAAGCGGGACCAGCCTTAAAACAGCCAGTGACACACATCAACGAAACTTTAACTCAAATGGAACCCGACAGTCATCAACAACAAACCCATCCGAACGGGGAACAACAGCAACAACAACCAACACCGAACAAACAACTTCAGCAACGGCAACAACAACAACAACAACCAATACAACCAGCGGAGCAGAACACAACTGTTTGAAACAATAACATCTTTTTCCTTGCGGTTTCAACGATGGTAACCATCAGTTATTCCATTGCCCATCGTTTAAAGCAAAGACAACAGGTGGAAAACTGCAAACGGTTTATCAGTTGAAACTTTGCAGAAACTGTTTGGGAGCCAACAACTTTCCTTCAAACTCTATTGGCACGGAGCAAGGATGGGGACAGCGGAACAACACTACGATACACGGTGCAAATAGCAGATACGGAAGAACAGTGACATCATTTGCTCAAACTCTCAACTGATCAACTCAGGAGGAAATGGCAACACATTTGCAGTAATCAACAGCAACGATACAACCACAACAAAGGACAACAACGACAAAAAACAACAAAATCTTATCCACGTCATGCCAGTTATTTTACATAACAAGGAGAGTAAAGGAGGACATACGCGTTCATCAACCCAGGATGCAGCTTGACAATACTACTCTCGAAGACAGCTGATGGGCTTCCAGAAAGAAACACGGCAACAACTTGTCTTGGAAGGAGCCAACGCAACAAACACAAAAACATGTTAGACATCAACAGAAATTTCAAATTTGGAAGACGACCAAGGTTAGAACCTCAAACAGATATATGTTCTGGACAACATCAATTTGCCAAAGTTGAGGGAGCACCCGGAGACATTGCCATAAAGTATGACCATCTTAGACATGTCAATATGCCAATTCTGGATAATCTCCAACTCACGGTACTGATTGAACAGAACAACATCATATCGCAACATTCAATGCATCAAATTGCTTTGCTTTGCAGCAATTGCCTCGAACAAGAAAATAACCTCGACGAAGGAGTTTCTCATTGCTGGAAAACAGAGACAATACCGTTAGAATCCAAAAGCAAATCAAATGATCCAGAGGTTTTGTTAGCCAACAAAATACTTAATACAACATGCGTGAGACGGAGAATTTGCAATGCCAAAGCACCGCAAAGCAGAGCAAGCCTCAACGACAAACTCTTAGCCGCAACTGACCTCCTCGGCAATATGCTTGGAATTTTGCTACGATTCCGGGAGCCATTACCATCCAGGGAGACATCGAAGCAATGTTTATGCAAATTGGAGTACAACAGGACCGACGTTAGCTGCGATTCACGTGGAGACAACCCAACAGCCAAGAATTAGAGTTGTACGAATACAAAGATACATCTTTGGAGCCAGGGACTCAGCAACTTTTGTTTTGCAACAGACAACCAAAGACGACATCGAACGTCGCCCAAATGCTCGGTTGTCCTTATTTGAGGATTCATTGCGCTTTAAATTACATATCATAAATTGCTCTGCATGTTCCAGAAAGTTTACTATCTCTGCTTCATTTGGTAGACAAATAAGCCAAGAACGTCGATGAGTGAGGTCAGAACTTTATGTGAAAACGCACATTACCGAGCTCCCTTGTTTTCAATACAGGTTTCTTTACTAATAAATTTTGTACTTTTACAAAACTGTACTTTGTCGCTAACCTCAAATTTGGCATAATGAGAATAGGGAGCGCCAACTGTTCAATGCTATCTTTGGCCGATTGCAACAAAGATGTCGTGTTCTCCACTGCACTGCAGTTGATACCTGTTAAGACAAAGTTAGTGACACATAAAAAAGTAAACAAAATTTTAGTTCAATGAATATATACTCGCTGTCGGTCTTGACGATATACACCATCAATTGTTTCTGATCCATAAGAAGACACCACTTGTAACGGAAGTACTTGAAAATCAATAGAAGGACCATTTTTGTCACAGCTCAAATAAAAAAATCCCTTTTCGTTCGAATCAAATTTGAACGTATTCGAATTGAGTAACCAACCGATGGCCGCAATTTTGCAGAGCTCTTTGTATTTGATTATTTCTTTCACGGCATCCACAAACGGCTCTCCACTTCCTAGAGTGGTGGGCGAATTGCAGGCAAAAGAGAGGTAGAACTTCTGCTTGGGGTAAAATTCACTCATTAATGTCATGATAGCCTGCACCTCTTTGATCACTGGTACAGTTTCAAATCCCATTATATCTAAACATTATTATTATTGATTCAAAACTTAGCTTGAGAGTTTTGAGTTCCAAATATATCTGTGTATGTTTGCAAACATCTTTAGTTAATGCGTAGTTTTCGTTGCAAACTCCCATAATAATTTTTCCATAATATACTTTTCCCATAAAAGCCAAAATTAATGTCAATAATTTTCCCATAAAAGCCAAAATTATATACCAAAGCGCTTCCGTGTTTCATGCATTCAACAATATCTCAGAAAAATGAACCTAACCGACTAAGGACAGATAAATCCTCAAACTACTGGCAAGGGGTTGATACTGGATTTGACGGTAGCTATCTTGAGCTAAGAGGCTGGTTTAGCTGGGTGGGTTGTGCAAACCTCTCAAAATTGTGCTTAACAGTATGAAACAATGCCTCTTCAGTACTTTCGGTGAACAGTAGCATGAATCTACAGAACTACAATTCTTCTCATTATACTCAGAGCCCTCGGGCTCTACCAACTCACACCGTTTTTTTGACAGTCAAATCAATCAGACGAAAGACGGTCAAACAAAAAAAATTACATAAAAACCGACCAAACTAAAATAATATTGCAAAACATTGTTAAACATTGTTTGAGAGCGATTTAAAATGCAAGTTTTCATGAATGTATATCAATAATTATATAAACTTTATAAATTCATTACTTCAATATCCGATAACTATATGGCAGTTTTGCTTTAAATTCAAAGTTATATATAGTATAAGTGTTGTTTGTGAACCCTTACTGTGGATCCCTTGCAAAGTCTTTGAAATTACTGTTTCCAACCATGGTCAACAAAAGACTGTAACTCGATCTCTGGAAAAAAGCAAACGTGACCCCTATATATAAGGATGGTGACCGAATGGATATCGAGAACTACGGACCAATCAGCCTGCTCTGTAATGTCTCCAAAGTTTGAAAAAGTAATCTTCGAGTTACTCTACAGTTAACTAGGAAACCAGTTGCATCCAAACCTGCTTGGTTTTCGCAAAGCTGTATCTGAAACACTACAATTAATAACCTTTTTCGATGTTTTATGCAGTCAGTTGGACGATCCATCATCTACGGAACTGAGTGTACTGCACTTAGACTTTGCGAAGACGTTTGACAAGGTACCACACAACCGACTGCTCACAAAACCGGAAGACTCAGGTTTAAGAGAAACTTGAGTTTGTCTTATCTCTCGAACAGAAAACAATTAGTCTCTATATCTGGTCGGAAATCTGACGTCAGCAATGTCACAAGCGAAGTTCCACAAGAATCCAGTCTAGGTCCCCTGATGTTCTTGGTGTTTATTAACGAACTTCAAGAAAGATTAAAGGAGTGCAATAGTTTCGGCTATGTGGATGATTTTAAGATTATAGTGAGTTCGAAATGTGAACTTGACGAATGTGCGACTGCTATTGAACTTTGGTGTGAAGAAAACCAAATGGTTCTTAATGTCCAAAAATGAAACCTGTTAAACTTCAAAGGCAATCTACAGGCGTCAATCAACGGTGAACTAGTAGCATGTCAGCCAGCCCAGAAAAACCTTGGTTGTTGCAAGCAACCTAAACTGGACTGATAATTGCCACCAAAACTAAGAAAGCCACATCAGCGCTTCATCAGACAAGAAACCTCTCGAAATCATGCATGCTCAAAACTCGCCTGAACGCATATAATGGCTACGTTGTTCAAACCCTGGTGTATGGTTCTCAAGCTTGGTCTCCAAATAGAACCCAGCAGAAAGAACTTGAACTTTCGCCAAAAAGCGCTACGAAGTGGATAATGGGCAGCGAAAAGACATAAAAAGAAAGGCTGAAACAACTCGAACGGCTCCCGATCACCTAATATCTCGAACTACATGACATGCTTAACTCGTAACGATTCTGCAGGAAAAAATGATGCAAACGCGGATAACTTTTCCTATTTGAACGAAAACACAACACAAGGAACACGAGCAGAATTTATAGTGCCGAAAACGAGACTACAAAAGACTGACAGTAACTTCTACGCAAGAGCGAAACGCCTGGCAAGCATCTTCAAGAAAGTTCTAAATGTAGAACCACAACTATGGGGTAAGAGATTGAGCGATATATACTGGAAACTGTTAGTTGAAGACTACAATATGTAGAAACCCTGCACATGGCAAATAATATGCACCTGTAAAACCTGTACTGAACTTGAAAAACTACTTATTCTGAAGGCTTGAAACTGATACTTATAAACTCAACCGACGGTTCCAAAACTACTACTTTCCTTGTTTACAGTTAATATTGTTAACTGATATCTGAGCAGAATTGAGTCCAAACAAGTCAAAAATGCTAAAGTGCTTTTAGTGGAACTCATGAATTTATTTCTCCAAAACAATTTTGATAAATCCCCTACTCAGAGCCTAGTACGCCGAACTTAATGCCATCTGGGAGTTGCCTGTTTATTCCGTTTTTGAGGACGAAAAGTCTGAAGGGTCAGACGAAAAATCGGTCAACAGAACAATCGCATGAAAAAGACCACGGTACTAATATGTATAATTGCTGCAATTTGGTTTGAGAGCAATTAAAAATAGTTGCTTCGGTCACAAAAATTGTTTGGAAAACAGATACCGAAAAAAATATTTCTTAAAAGATACATAAGTGTTTTCAGTTTGAGACAAACCCCCCCCCCCCCCCCCCCCGTTGAGTGGGTGCTATTAATTGCAACCTGCGAGATATGTTAACATAAGTGTGTTTACTATGCAAAGGCAGCTGCTATAGGACTGTGAGATGCAACACGACGTACAGACAGTAACGGAAATAATCCTGGATAAATTAATAATTGTCCTTGTATATTCTTCTAAAAAAATCTTCAATAGTCACATTGAAATACTCAAGCTTTAAGTTAAGGAGTTCAAACATTTAAACTTCACGCACCTGGGGATGTTTTGGTAAATGCAGTCACCATCTCCTTGTGCCATGTGATCATGTCATCAATGGAGTAATTGGGGGCAAAGGAACCTGTGTACTCAGACATATCGCACAGGTGAGCACCAAAACTGCCAATGCTTGCTGCAACCTTGAAATTCCTCTCCCGATCTTTATCTGCAAACAATTATACTTATTTTTTCGGATCTATTCTGCCCCCCCCCCCCCCCCCAGCTTAGTGGGAATATATGCTTTATGACTCCCAGGCGCACATACATTATTTTTACATAGTAACAAGCTATATAACAACACATAACTTTTAACTGGGGGGTCATAAGTTTTCCTAGCATGTAGCAACAAAAAGCAAATTAAGCACTATTAAATAAAATTACAATCTATCATTGATTATTCAAACTTGAAACTTTTTACAAACTCCCCGTCCATGCTTACCGGGTCACATAAAATGCAGCTCCAAGCTCACGCTCAATCGTTATATAATGACTTCATACGTAGTGTCACAAAACTTACAAAAGGGGCGGGGGGACATGGAAGCACAATGCTGAGGCGAAAACCTTGTGGGGAGGGTTAGTAACCCAGGGTGTAGACGTGATCTGTAACCTCCTCGCGGTGCCCCCGGGTAACTACTGCTAGCTCAGTTAGTGGAAGTTAGCTAAGCAGATAGTCTGAGGAGTGTGCCCTAAGCAAGCCACCCTGGACTCAAAATAAATTTGCTGTGAATTCCTTGTCAGCCCGATACTCATCAGCGCAGGCATGAGCCTGAGATGAAGGAGTTGAGGCAGAGCTCGGAATAGCGCCCTTGAAAGAAGGGAGCCAAAGTGGTTGTTGGCGGGACCCTGTGAACAAAAGTGGCTCTTGTAGTCATGTCTCGCTGACTTCAACTGTTGGAAATGTCTCCAATATGCGATAGATGGTCAAAGATAACTGATTCGAAAGTCAACAAAGTAACGAAAGTGAAATCGAGACTAGTAGATGAGGTTTTGATCGTTTAGTAGTGAATTGGCTAGACTCCAATGTAAGTCTCTTGCGAACTCTAATCGACCAGAAATCTTTGTTAGTAGGCAACGAACGCAAGGTTAGTATGGTTGAGATGTGAGGGAACTTGAGATGAATGCTACACTGTATTCACTGAACGTTGATAAGTAGTGGATGAGAAAACTGTGTGTGATCCCTGCGCACAACAACTATCTGAAATGAAAGTCCTCTAGTAGGAAATACTGTGTAAGGTCCAGACAAGATAGATGTAGTGGTAGTCACAGAAATAACATCACAGAGTAGTGTTGCAACTGTGATCGCAGAGCTAAAAGATAAAGAGTGACTACACTACATGTTTGGTCCAGACAACACATGCTCTGCTAAGTCCCGAAAGATGGTTTTAAGGAGACTTGAGGCTCACGGGACTCGACTCCTCAAAGAGTTAGACCCCAGATGGTCTTAGCACCGATGCTCTGGTCTTCATGACTTGGAATTCATTCCTCTAAAGGTCTGATGACTAAATACCTGAGGCTTCGGCCAAAGGGGAGGTGCACAAAAGGGGCGAGTGAGGGTGAGAAAAACGTAATAGACGCGCATTAACAGGTACCCAAACGTTAAATCTTGTCACATTTACATAACTTGATTTAGCAACTTATTTCACTGTTAAATGATAATCTCAATTATTTTCCGAATGGTTCCCCGATGTCGCGCCTCCTATGAAACTATACAACCTAAGCATAACAAATCAAACGTTCATTAGTTTGTTCCAAAATTCTTATGTAAGCAAAAATTTTGTTCATTAGGGAAAAGTTCCGAAATTACAGCTAACCTTTTTCATCAAAACAATTCCGGGCAATAACAACCGCGTCGGCCAACTTCTGACAAGCCTCGTCTCTCTCAATATTGAATTCTTGGCAGTAGAGATCCAGCGACGCCTGATAGGTACAGGTCGATACCACACTAGATCCAGCCATTATGTACTCCCTGTGCATCTGCTGGACCACGTCCGGATTTGTGACTACCAGTCCACTGCCCCATAGAGGGTCCTTTTTACCCCTCTGCTCCTTGGTTAGTAGGGATATTGTGTACATACCAACACTTCCGTCAAAGAACTCCACATCGCCATATTCTGCCGGCATTCCGAATCAAACCAAAAAGGGCTGACACTCAGAGACAGACAGGAAGATTGTATTTAACTTAGTTCATTTCACACCCGTAAGAGAGCAAAAACTATTAAATGTACATTAAAACCTGAAGTATACAGAAAAACATGATTAGACCCCCACTTTACTGCAAATAAAACGCAACAAATTGGCCGCGCTCAGTCACTAATTCTGAGGCTTTCTCTCTCAACACTTCACGTGTACGTTTTGTTCAAACTTTCACGCTTGTTTTCACGTCACCCCAATTACAATCTTGCAAATTTATAAGTATTTTTCTCCCAAATAAGTATGGCGAGCCTTCATACTTTTTTTGCCAAAAAACTCAAAATCAAAACAAATCGACTATCATCGGAGAAATTGCACTCGAACGACAGGCGGGGCAATTTAATTCAGAGGGAGCTGTAGCTTTGGTAAATTTGAATTGGTGAAAAAAATTCCGATTAGTCGATGATTCAATTAAATTTTGCATAACAAACACAAACATTTACAATATTTGCATCAAACTTCGTTCGAGCCCAATTAATTATCTTCTCACTGAATTATCTTCTCTACCTGAAAACAACTTTGTAGCTGATCTTGAACTTGACCGTCAAAAATTGGTCGCTTTATCTTTGGAAGCAAGACGCTAAACGATCCAAACCAGACTCAAGTCCAATAGCAGAAAGCTTTGATGAAGAAAATTTCCTCTCGAAAATTGACAAGATGTTTGAAAGTCGGATCAACATCTTCATTCCTACCTGTATCAGCCAAAGGCGAAATGAATTAATCTCTCAAGTAAGAAGTGAAATTCAGGCGGCTATTCCAAGCGCTGTTGTTGAGCAAATCAGGTTGTTGAGCAAATCAAGGAAGAACTAAAGACCGAAATTCTTCGACAAGTTGAGGGCGCCTTATACTACCAAGAAGAACGTTACAATGCTGCAGCGATGTCTCAAGCTGAAAGTATAGAAAATTACAATAGGAGAGAGAATATAAGAATCATTGGTTTGAAGGAAGACGTCGAACAGATTGACAATGGGGCTATTATACCTGAAAAAGGCACTGTTATAATTAAGGTTATTGAAGTCGCGTCATCGTTGGTAGTGGCAATTGACGAGAGGGATATTTCGACTGCCCACAGACTGCCAGGAGGCAAAGTGGGTGAGCGTACAATAATCGCTCGATTTTCCCGTAGAGTCGTGAAGACTGATATTTTAAGAAACAAGAAGTTATCAGCGAATACTAACAGCGTAAAAATATTTGAAGATGTTTCACCTGCTAGTGCCAAATTTCTTTCCATGATGAAGAGAGATTCTCTTGTGGAGTCAGCGTGGACACGAGAGGGAACAATTCTTTATCTGTGGAAGGAAAATAAAAATATACAGGGTGCTGGATTTACTGGACGCTGCCAGAAATCTGAATTATGACTTTTCGGAATTTATGAAATGTTTCCGACCATCTCGCAGCAATATTTTTCCCACCTCTTCGCCCATTGAATACACCTAAAAACAAAGCTTCAATGTCTTGTAGTTCACTTATTGTTCTAAATCTAAATGTTCGCTCATTGAAAAAACACCTTGAGGACCTGGAAGCACTTGCGTATAGTCTTGAGTCTCCTCCTGACATACATTGTTTAACAGAAACCTGGCTTTCCGAAAAAGACGATCCAAAACCGTTTTCAGTTACTGGTTATCAGAATCTTTTATCGAAAGTTGGTGACTCAAAAGGTGGTGGATTTATGATTGAAACTAGAAACAATTGTTCCTTCCAAAAAGTGCTTGATTGCGACATTGAAGAGTCATTGTCTGTTAACGTAGATAAAAAAGGCTACTTAATAAATGATTAATGATAAAATACAATAAACCAAGGGCAAACGAAATTGCATTCACTGAAATCTTAGACAAATTATGGGAAACATTAGCTCAAAAAAAACAGTAATCGGTGGAGATTTTAATATAAATATCTTGAAGAACAATCTGTTAACCCGAAAATACATAAATTCCATTCATTCAAATGGCTTCAGCATAACACCTAGTGAACCAACCCGGGTCACAAATAGCTCAGCAACTTGCATCGATCATTTCTATCAAAATTTAGTTGCAGACTGAGATTTTAGATCATCAGAGTTTCTCTGACCATTATCCCGTTTTGCTCAGACGGGCTATAATAAATACGGAAGATGAAAGCAAAATAGTAAGAGATACATCTTTTTTACGTTATCCAAGTTTTGTAGAAAAATATTTATTCGTTTTGAGTGACAAAACTTTTTCCAAATTATCGAACAGTGGTATTTCTTCCTTCACTGCTTTCTATGAAGTTTTCTTGGCGGTTACCGAGCACTATGCTCCATTTAAACAAATAAATCCGAGCAAAAAGAACCTAACGTCTAAATGGTTTGACAATAAGCTGAAGAATTTACGTTCTGAACGCAACCGGGCTCATAGTAAATGGAAAAGAGACCCATCTAATTTACCTTTGCTATATAGGTTCAAAGAAATTCGAATTCGTTTTGAAAAAAATGTCAAATCAGCGAAGCGGATTTACTATAAAAATATGTTTGATAATTGTTTAGGAGACTCAAGAAAGACGTTCGCTCTTTTCAACGAATCATCAGGAAAAACCCGACCGAATAATAGCTTTATTAAATTGGCTTCGTGTATATCAGACACCAAGCCTAATCCGTCAACCTTTGAAGTAGCTGAGAAGTTTTTTTGTTAGCATTGAAGAAAACATTAAGCACAGTATTCCTTCAGAGACAATCGAACTTCCTAGTGATGTAAACATGTCAATAGGAATGAACCCAGTGTCTGAAACACAAGCGATTGATATTATTAACTCTCTTCCCAATAAATCGTCATCAGGTGAAGACGAAATAAGTAATATATTGGTTAAGACTGCGGGATCAGTGATTACCAAATACCTTACATCATGGATAAATGTATCATTTTACGAAGGATCTTTCACCTCTGATCTCAAAAAAGCTAACGTTTTTCCACTTTTGAAAAACGGATCACGTGTAGAAGAGAATAATTATAGGCCAATTTCTCTTTTGAATGTCTTGAGCAAAATATATGAGCGCGCGATGTTCACGAGAGTAAACGAATATCTGTAAGGTTTTGATCTTTTGTATTTTAAACAGTTTGGTTTCCGTAAAAAACATTCAACTATTGATGCCCTAGCTGAACTCACAGAACGGATAAGATCAAGTAAATCTGAGACAGTTAGTTTCTTTCTGGATCTGAAAAAGGCTTTCGATACACTAGATCATGAAAATTTGCTCCACAAGTTGGAACGGTACGGTATACGCCATAATTGATGGAAATGGTTCCATAGCTACCTATGTGGTAGATCACAAAGAGTAACCTTATCTGGAATATCATCCAATTGGTTAATTATCACTTGTGGTGTTCCTCCTCGGGGTTCCATTCCTGGACCTTTGTTGTTCCTCATTTATATCAATGATTTACCTAAAGCCTGTAATCATGTTAGTGTGTATCTGTTTGCTGACGATACAAATTTATGTGGATTAGACTGCTCCAGATCAGATGTTCAAACAGACCTTGACAATGTAGCAAGATGGTTAAATGCAAATAAACTTAAGCTGAATTTCAGTAAAACGTTTCAAATTAGTACAAAAGCAAGTGCTTCCAGTCTCAGGTTTAATTTTGCATCTAGTCTTATAAAAAACGACCATGAATGTAAGTATCTAGGATTGAAAATTAATTCAAAGCTCTCCTACCACGCTCATATAAGTTCCGTTACTGAACGTCTTGGACGACAATGCGGTGTAATATCCAAATTAAGACAATTTTCGCGTCACCAATTGAATGAATACTATAGGAATGTGGTATACCCAATTATCCAATATGATATTCTTGTTTACGGGTGTTGTAGCTTCTCATCCATTTATCCGATTTATCAATTGCAAAAGAAAATAATCAAAGTAATATACTTCAGAAAACGTCATGATGATAGTGAAGATTTGTTTAGGGCTAATAAGATACTAACTGTGTTCGAATTGCATATCTATGAACTACTAAGATTCGTTTTGAAGTCATTAAATCATATGCATTCCGAGAATTATCTCAATACTATTTTTCAGTTCGAAAGTTGCACTCATTCAACTAGACGCGCTGATTTGATGCTACTGATAGTTCCATTGTGCAAAACTAAAATGAATCGAAACTCGATTTGTCACCGAGCTTCCAAATTGTTTAATATGTTGAAAATACAATTTCTCATACCTGACTATGTAGGAAATGCAACCATTAAGCAAGTCTCTGATATCTCTAATAACTTGAAGGACTCATATATACAAGAGAATTATGAACTCATTCAAATGTGTTTTTTGGATAATTTGTCACATCCCTGCAACTCCTGGTAATTCCTTGAAATTAATTGAAAAGTATACGCAAACATTTGTGCGGTGCCTTTGTAGAAGGCACCGCGATTCGATGTCTGCTGTCAAAAATCATTTTCAATTTCTACAGACAGTTTTTGTCACTTTTTCCTCCTTCATAGGACCATTTGACAAAACAATTTTTAACTTGCAACGTTGCTCTCTGCTGTAAACAAGTTTCAATTCGATGTAGTTTAAGTACTTATCTCCGGGCTCTGGTGGAGCAGTAATTTCGAGCAGTTAAAAGGTTGCTAACAAAGAAATCATTTACAAAATGGCAAGAATATTAGATTGAAAAAAAAATTAAGTTGATCCACTCCAACGTTTATATTACAGGGCACGCTGGAAAGTAGGTCTAGGGACCTCGTTGCGCGTCCTTTCCCAGCCTAAAATAACCTTGAATAAATTTTAATTTGATTGTTGGATATATTAAATGCATATATTTTTCGATGTTTGATTGTGATTTATGTCGTGTTTTGATTATCCTTCTTTGTGTATTTGGTTTATAGGCCGGGATAAATTAACACACACTCACTCACTCACTCTCTCTCTCTCTCTCTCTCTCTCTCTCTCGCTCTCTCTCTCTCTCTCACTCTCTCTCTCTCTCTCTCTCTCTCCTCTCCTCTCTCCCCTCTCTCTCCTCTCTCTCTCTCTCTCTCTCTCTCTCTCTCTCTCTCTCTCTCTATCTATCTATCTCTCTCTCTCTCTCTCTCTCTCTCTCTCTCTCTCTCTCTCGCTCTCTCTCTTTGGATAAGATTGAAATGGGAAAGAATTTTGATGAATAGACCCCATTCAATGTAAGCAAAACCCACTTCATTTCGCTGACATTAAAAACAGTCAGAAAGGTTTTTTAGCAGGAATTTTTGTCAACAATTTTGGTCTCCCCAACATTTGAGTTTGAGACAGTCGCAAGTTGTTCCAAGACTTAAAATCACCTCATTACAAAACTGACTTAGCAAACAGCTCAGCTAAGTCAAGGATAACTGAATTGCTCGTCTTTTACGGCCGTAAAAACAACCGGAAGAAATTGTGGTAGCGACGCTAAGTTATCAATCAGGACAACTTTCCACTCTGCAATAGATTCAACGTTTAGTGTACCATAAAAATATTCAAGTCAATACAAACAGTTTTTAATCAAGATGGCATTGTCAAATAATAATAGCAATCAAAATATTGAGTTGAATAAACCGAAAACACTTTGAACAAAAAAATCTCAGCTATTCGCAGTTCTATATTTAACCACGGCTGCTAATTTACCCACGGCCGCCTGCTTCAGTAGCTAAATTCTCAAAGGGGGCCTTCAAATGACGTCATTAGAGGTTATTATATACCTCTAATACAACTAATAAAATTTAAAGTAAAAAAATTAAATAATTTCAGCGCACTTTTCATTTGACATCACGAAGAACGCAAAAGTCAATGGCGTACAAGTCAGTCGAAAAATCAAAACGCTCAAGAAATTTTGCTTAAAAAGACCAACACGTTTACAATAATTGCTTCAAACTTCGTTCCCGAGGAATTATTAACCAACATGAGACCGATAACAGCCTCGATATCGCATCGTGGCAATTAATATAACCGACTAACGTCAAGCGAATTACTCTCGGTTGGCTTCGTCAGTAGCTAGCTAAGTAAAAAATTGTAAGTAACCAATCTATTTATTCAATAAGTGAATTCACAGCATGTTTTATCAACGAAAAAGACTATCGAAGAGATTTCAAGATCTCCATCAAACAACTGACAACATAGGAAAAACTGGAACATTTTCATGTTATTTACAATTTTAAAATTATTAGTGTGTTCTGATTAAGCTACAGGCAGGTGATAAAGCATCAAAGAGCTTTTTAGTAAAACCTTGAGTGAAAATTTTATCAACTGAAAAATTTCATTCTTAAAATGCATTATGAAATGTTATGAAACTGTTCCATTAATTCATGCCTTCAAAAAAATTTTGATGATAAACTTTCAAGTATCTTTATCAGTGCTCTCACTAGCTAGTTTAGAGGTTGCCAAACTAACACCGTCTTTATTCAAGGGCTGGTTGAAAAGGGAGTGTTTGAGCAATTGCAATGTTAACGCATGGACACTTTCAACTGTCATCTTGCTACAATCAGCAGTGTATTTATCAAGTAAATCTTCACGCAAGCCCCCTCCACTGTTGTTTCTACCACTGGAAGTTGGAGGGTAAGCACCGTAGTCTGGCATGGAGATGGGATCAAAAGCTGCACCAGATCCTGAGGTCTGTCTAGAAAGGTCTCCCGTTCCAACAAGACCCCTCGCTAGATCTGATGACTCCAGTTTCTGTGTTAGATCTTTGATTTGTCCAGTGATGTAGCCAGCGTTTACTGTCAGAGTTGACGAGCTAAATATCACAAAAAGGTAGTCCATTTAACTTTCAGTTATTGATAAAATGTATTTTGTAACATGCTCTACTCTTTTCTGCAGACACTTATAACTTCGCTCAGAAAGAAAATCGGTCAAATAAGATTTCAGCCCGCAAAGCAACCGAAAAAATCCACAGATTCTCAACAAACTCTTCGTTTGTACCTACAGACGATAACAGTCACCTGATTAAATTAGTACACTATTTTAGTATTCGTCGAACCCTAGACAGGTATGGCCCTGTTGTGCATTTAGAGATAAACTTTAATATTTGAGTTAAAGACTAGCTGCTGTTAATCCACTTCTTCTTTCGTACCATGCTTCATCTATAGCGGTCATTGACTCACAAGAACTTGATTTAAACGAGGCTTAAAGAGTCCTAGTTGAGTTCAATGGTTTCAATGTTTCTCCTTGAGTTTAATTGATTTTTTGGATCTATTCTGTTTTGCACCCCCCACCCCAGCTTAGTGGGCTTATATTTTTTACGCCCCCAGGCGCACGTGCTACTTTTTACAATGTAACGTGCTATATAACACCATATAATTTGTAACTGGGGGCGTAAAAACACTGGGGGGGGAACAGAACAAATCCGATTATTTTAAATCAATAGTCCTAACCTGCGTCAAAAATTCCTTTTATCATTCTTATGCGGGCCAGTTCTAATAGTTTTAAGCAACATACCTGAGAGTATCGAGCCAATACTTGTTCCAGAGAAGATCCAGCAATCGCTTGTCCAGGGTTGACTTGAAATATGTGACCTCAAGCGAGTAATACTGCTTGCAATGAACACCATAGTCCTCAATTTTATTCAGCGGAATTGTCTGGTACTCAGAAGGGGGCGCATCCGGGGGCTGGTATCCCTTTGGATATGTTCGGAATGCACCCAAACTCACTTTACCAGCACTAAACAGAAACTAAGCACAATCAGTATTTTTGACATCATCTGAATCTGAATTTCGTTTCCGAACGAAACCAAAATTGACACATCATACTAATATAAAAAGAAATCGTACATATATGTCCAAAGAAGCAAGATCCAAGATCTCTTCATAAATTCGACGATTCTTCACAATTTTTTCAAAAATTTGCTGATCAAGTCTTCAATGAGATACCTGAAGTTTACTAAATTACTATAACAATTTGATATTTCAACAAGGTGTATCACGTTTTCATTCAAGGTCTTTTTTAATCAAGAAATTAACCCAAGGATATAATTTATAAGTTCAGGGATGTCAACAAAGCGTACCTGATGGTGCGTGTGGGATCAACAACGATTGCCAGGAACGGATCTGTGTACTGTTGGTTGGACATTTGGGTCTGAACATCTATACCAGATAGCCAGCATCCATAGCCAGGGTGACTATGGTACCAGCCGATCACGTTCTCACACCTACCTGTAAACAAAGCAAAACAACAACAAATCGAAGTGTTGAGAACTTTTGTTAACGTTTCAGTTTTGTTTTGACATTTTAGATGCGTTATCTTTTCAAATGACGACCTAGCTATAATTTGAAAAAGTAAACAGCACTAACCAATTTTCTTGGCCTGTTCGCAGTACTCAGTCATGTACTCGTAGGCAGCTGCGGCAGCATTCACTCTAGTCTCAGTGCCCTCCACTGGAAGAGCGAAGCAGTCCATCACTATCATCGTATCACCATCTACCTGTCAATCAGAAAAAAATTAAGGTTCAAAAACAATGAGACGCCAAGTAATGTCTATGTCTATGCAAAAAAACCCCACTAGATACTTCCCCGCAACAGTTTCCTCGGTTCAATCACACTACAGGAGACGCAATGCGCTATCATAAGGCAGACTTCGAGATCATAGAAGTAATGTCCACCGACTACAATCTCATAATGGCTCACTTTGCTCTAACAAGTTAGACCCTTCATCTAACTTGGGAGCAACTAGTTTGTCAAACAGAAGTGAGAAGATTGCGAAAATAATTTGTGTTTAACGATTACCAATTACGCAATTAGTTGTTACGTCGATGATAACGCCAGTACAATTTTCAACAAATTTTCACCAATCAGTACTAATTCATACAATTAGAGCACAACTCGAACACCATCAGAAGAGTTATATCTAACTTTTCCCAGAAGAGTTCCCATCACTTCAATTGTTCCACCAGACCTCGCATGGATCACCATTTTCAGCAGAGCCAGAGCTGATATTTTGCAAAGTTTGAAGTAGTTGGGATCCTTGGCCCAGGGCTTAGTCTTCAACATGTCTGCTTGCATCACCGCATCGTACTTGAAAATTTGATCAATTGAGCTCACCTGTTCCATTTCATTCTCAAGCTCAAACTGCCGTTGAGCTATCTGTGAGCTACTACTCATGGCAGATAATTTCAAAACAATTTATCTGAAACAATTTATATAATTCTAGTTCCAAATATTAACGCAATTGTGTGCTTCCTTTATATCAATCCAAGTTCGGTCTAAATTTATGTAATAAACAAAAACCTCCGAGAATCCCCAACCGGTTGCCAGAAATAGCTGTGAGTCTTATAGAACTTAAAAATCGAAAAACAGGTGTAAAAAGTGCTAATAATAAATAGGAAAGAAAATTAGTTTTTTTGTACCAGTTGCTCTGTTCTTTCCCTGAATTAAAATATCTGATGTAAGAAATGTTAAAAACAAACTAAAAACCTAGCCCAACATTAACTTCAAATTCTATTGAGAAATCCTCAGTTGACAAGTCGTCCCAAATAAATTGAGCAAGTAATTTATGTCTGGCCAAAAGTTATTCACATTCAAGAACGCAGAAAATGACGTCAGGAACCATTTTCGGTTTTATAGCAGGAATGGGTCAGCAAAAATGCGTTGAAGGTGGCGTAAAAAAGTCAGAACCAAAAATGTTACCGCATAAATGAAAATCACTGAATAATTCCGGAAAGGTATCAAATTGAACTTGACCTAACCCTCAACAAACAACCCTCATTTACAGCAAAAGCCAACAAAAAATCCATCTGCAGAACAACTCAACGCATCTATCGAATCGAACCGTAATAGAAAAAAAATAAAGACTATACTGCTATAAAATGCAAAAATGGAGTGAAAACGTACCTATTGCCTAATGGTGTACTTCTTTAAAAAAAGTTAATAGAGAAAAAAAAAGTGCCCTTTCTGGAAAAAAATGACTACTAGCAGCCGCTACAATTAAACTGCTTATAACTTGGGTCTGAAGGATTTTAATTTCGGATTTTGTTTAAGGATGCAACAACTCAGCGCTCCTAGGGGTTGGAACCTACGACCTCGAGGATATCAGTCTAACATCTTAACCAATAAGCTACAACTGCTTTGATCCTTAACCGCTCAAATCACTTTTATATTAAAAACGAGCAATGAGATCAATTAAAGATTACTAAAAAATGAAAAGTGCACCATGAAAAAGCCACTTGCGAAGTGGAATTTTCTAGAACAAAAGAGCGAACATAACCGACTAACGGCGGAAGAATTGCTCTCGAGCGACTAGAGGGAGCTCTAGTCAACTGCAGCCAGCTAAAGTCGGGGGCGGGGGGTAGCAGCCTGAATGGGACTGAGAAAATCACTAGAAGGCTTCAAATAACCTCATTAGAGGTTAATATACACCACTATTAAGTGAAAAAATGGTACCAGTTTTGACGCACTTACAATTTGAATTTTAGTATTAAATTGCCTCCAATTGAGCTCAGGTGCTTGAAATTCTGAATGAGCGAACTTTAGATCACACAAAATACAGAACTTAAAGGGCGTAAAAGTCATCCGAAAAATTGAAAAAACGGTCAAGCAAAAATTTTGCAAAGACACACATTTACAATAATTGCTTCTCTTCGAGAGCAATTAAAAACGGTCAAGCAAAAATTTTCAAGCAAAAATCAAATCCATATTTCAATTGAAATGAGATAAAAATATAACTGTATTTATTAAAACCTTAGTAAATAAGACAATTTGTAAAACAAGGTCGCTCAGTAATGTGCGATCGCACATAAGGTTCCGACCCCGCCCATCCACAATTTTGGCATAATTGTCTATCAAATGAGGAACAGATGAGAAAACACAAAAAATTCAAGTATTTCTGAAAAAAAAACTGGTGTATGACCGAAAAGATAGCCTCCACAGCAATTAACTCAATGGAGTAAAAAATGATGCATTAGATTGACGACATATGCCGATATTAAGAAAGCGAGCGGAGACGAACGGCAAAATCAAACAACAACAACAAACATTAATTACATCAAAAAATTTCTGTCCGTTTTAAAAAACAAAACTTAATAACAAAGTCAAAATAGCGTCAGATAAAACTGAAAATAAACAAACGAACTTGTAATACACCAGAAAAAAATGGTTATTCACCAGTTCATAATAAAGCTTGGTAACAATTAGATAAAAAAGAACAGAAACTTCAAAGTTAAAAAATTCGCTGAATTTTATTAAAAAAAACAATTAATTTCAAAGTAATGAAAACCATTAGGAATCAACTAAAATATCCCATAGGTTTACAATTACCACTGCTTCTATAGAAGGGAATTAAGAACACTTGGTTTTCAATTTTCTATGCAGTTACAAAAAGAACAACAAATAAACAAACTAAAAATCAATTAAAACTTGCCAGAAAATGCTTTGGAAGCCGTAAAGCCATACTTTGGCCCCCAAAATATGTTCGATTGCAACTTTGTTGAACACCGACAATGTATTATGTGGCCGCTCATTAATGAAAATAAGCAACAATTAGACAAAAAAGAAAAAAAATGCAAAATTATGTAACTTGTTTTTTTTCGAAAAAAAAAATAATTTCCAAAGACATAAAAGCCATTAATTACAAAATGAAAAATTTGAATAGGTTCGTCCATTCTTCCAAAGGAAGCCCTTGAGACCTGCAATTATCCAGAATATGTCTTACTTCTACAAAAAGAACGTCAAATATGACAAAACAAAAATTCGTTTACTTTTATTTGTGAAAAACCCGTGTGGAAGCCAGTAAAGTCATAACAAACTCTCTTAAAACATTAGATTTTGTGACACCAATCCTTTTGACACCTTCCCCTGACAAAGATAATGCCATCTTTAACCTTTAATTAACGAGACCAGGTAACAAACAGACAAAAGGAACAAAATTGCCAAGTTGATTTTTTTTTTTCATTTTGGAAAACAATTGTTTTCAAAGTCATGAAAGCCAATATCTATCTTCTAATATCAGAACATCGGCTTATCTACTCTTCCGAAAAAAAAAATCAAACCGTGTCATTGTACAGGAAATTAAATACGTTTAAAAAGACAGTAAAAATGACAGTTAAAGGCAAAATTAAAAAATTCAATTAATTTCTTCGAGAAAGTACTGTCGAAGCGGTAAAGAACCACAATCTATATCTTTAAGGATTTAAATATTATCAATTGTGAGTTATTTTAAACACGAAAAATGTGATATATGGACGGACAATAACGTGATAATTTGACAAAACTAGAAAACATGAAAAATGGGCAAATACCTGAAAATTAAAAAAAAATTGAAATCTAGTAGTATCAAAGCCAGAACACCATAACTTAAGGCGTAAAACCGCAATAAAGACAACATTTGAATTCAGCAGAAAGAAGGAGCACTCTTTGATTGCTGACACTAAGCTACAAGTTGACCAAATTAAGAGAACAATGGAGGCAAAGTTCAATAAGCCATTTTTTATTTAAAAATCAAATATTTTAAAAGTCAAAAGGACCATAAGCTTTCAAGCAATCTAGATAAATTAATTTCGAGCTAATTAGGAAGCCAATAGGACCCATCACTTGTGAGCTTCAATGGAGTAAAAAATGATGCATTGGATTGACGACATATGCCGATATTAAGAAAGCGAGCGGAGACGAACGGCAAAATCAAACAACAACAACAAACATTAATTACATCAAAAAATTTCTGTCCGTTTTAAAAAACAAAACTTAATAACAAAGTCAAAATAGCGTCAGATAAAACTGAAAATAAACAAACGAACTTGTAATACACCAGAAAAAAATGGTTATTCACCAGTTCATAACAAAGCTTGGTAACAATTAGATAAAAAAGAACAGAAACTTCAAAGTTAAAAAATTCGCTGAATTTTATTAAAAAAAAAACAATTAATTTCAAAGTAATGAAAACCATTAGGAATCAACTAAAATATCCCATAGGTTTACAATTACCACTGCTTCTATAGAAGGGAATTAAGAACACTTGGTTTTCAATTTTCTATGCAGTTACAAAAAGAACAACAAATAGACAACAAACTAAAAATCAATTAAAACTTGCCAGAAAATGCTTTGGAAGCCGTAAAGCCATACTTTGGCCCCCAAAATATGTTCGATTGCAACTTTGTTGAACACCGACAATGTATTATGTGGCCGCTCATTAATGAAAATAAGCAACAATTAGTCAAAAAAGAAAAAAAATGCAAAATTATGTAACTTGTTTTTTTTCGAAAAAAAATTAATTTCCAAAGACATAAAAGCCATTAATTACAAGATGAAAAATTTGAATAGGTTCGTCCATTCTTCCAAAGGAAGCCCTTGAGACCTGCAATTATCCAGAATATGTCTTACTTTTACAAAAAGAACGTCAAATATGACAAAAAACAAAAATTCGTTTACTTTTATTTGTGAAAAACCCGTGTGGAAGCCAGTAAAGTCACAACGAATTCTCTTAAAACATTAGATTTTGTGACACCAATCCTTTTGACACCTTTCCTTGACAAAGATAATGTCATCTTTAACCTTTAATTAACGAGACCAGGTAACAAACAGACAATAAAAGGAACAAAATTGCCAAGTTGAATTTTTTTTTTTCATTTTGGAAAACAATTGTTTTCAAAGTCATGAAAGCCAATATCTATCTTCTAATATCAGAACATCAGCTCATCTACTCTTCCAGAAAAAGCCAATCAAACCGTGTCATTGTACAGGAAATTAAATACGTATAAAAAGACAAAGTAAAAATGACAGTTAAAGGCAAAATTAAAAAAATTTAATTAAATTCTTCGAGAAAGTACTGTCGAAGCGGTAAATAACCACAATCTATATCTTTAAGGATTTAAATATTATCAATTGTGCGTTATTTTAAACACGAAAAATGTGATATATGGACGGACAATAACGTGATAATTTGACAAAACTAGAAAACATGAAAAATGGGCAAATACCTGAAAACTAAAAAGAATTGAAATCTAGTAGTATCAAAGCCAGAACACCATAACTTAAGGCGTAAAACCGCAATAAAGACAACATTTGAATTCAGCAGAAAGAAGGAGCACTCTTTGATTATTGACACTAAGCTACAAGTTGACCAAATTAAGAGAACAATGGAGGCAAAGTTCAATAAGCCATTTTTTAAAAATCAATTATTTTAAAAGTCAAAACGACCATAAGCTTTCAAGCAATCTAGATAAATTAATTTCGAGCTAATTAGGAAGCCAATAGGACCCATCACTTGTGAGCTTTGATTTGAAATCTTCTGTTCTTTAATTAATATAAAAAAGATCGAATTTTTTTTATAAAAAACCGACTGACGACAATCCGAATTACTTTTGGATTGTAACGGTCCAAGATTGGTACAGAACTAGTCCTGCTAATGCTGATTGTCCTTTAGGAAAATTTAATTTTTGGAATGTCATTGATATAGATATTTTGTTAGTTAAAAAATAAAAAAAAAAGCTGCGTTTTTGATAATCAACCAATAAAGTTAGCAAAAAACGGCAAAATTTTATTTACAGAGCACTCTCAACGGAAGTTGAAGTGGAATTAGCCCCCTTTTCAGTCTACAAATATTGTGTTAGTGGTGTTTGCGTGTGCACTTCCTGCAAATTTAATCAAAGTGGACTAAACAAACTTATTTCGAGCTGTTTTTGATAAAAAAAAAGTCTGAATTTTGTGAAATGTTTAGCCGGAATTTATGACAAAAAAAAATCAATGAAAATAGTCGACAATATATTTTGTCTTTAAATGTAAAATCAACAGCATTTTCTTGAAAAATTTTATTAAATTTTATCGAAATTGGCAAAATTAGTCAAAATTTTAGCATTTTCTTGAAAAATTTTATTAAATTTTATCGAAATTGGCAAAATTTTAGTCAAAAATTCCGAAAAAAGGTGAATGCAATCAACGGAATTCACTCTATTTTCTCGAAAGTTTAAACCTCGATATCTCCCTGTCAAAAACGAAAATCATAAAAATCTTTTTAATTCCATATTCTACGCTGGACAAGCTTTCTAATGATACCAGTCTCAACTCTCTACGATGAATATATCGATCGGCCAAAATTGACTGAACAAAAAAACCCAATTGAGTATATAGTTCCTCCCCCCTCAAGAGGGGTCGGAACAATAAAAGTCGCAAGGTGTAAAATAAAAGTGTCTAGAATAATTCCAATCAAGCTGTAAACTTTTGTTCAGCAGTCTCTCCACAACACTTTCTCATCTGCTGCATTTCCTGTTTCAAAAAAACTCGACCGATTACGAAAGCCAATGGACGATGAAACTAGTCTTCTACTTAGATGACGCCATTAAATGTTCAACGCAGCTATCTCTGTTAGAGCCAGAAATCATGCCAGCCAACGCCGCAGAGAGAGAGAGTGAGAGAGAAAAACAGTGATTCTGAGGAGTTCGAACTATCTTTAGAATAGTATGATTTAAGTTGAAATAAAGAATACGTTTATTTTCCAGAAGGAGATACAGCTTCATAATCATAATAAAAAACTGTTGAAAATGTTAACAAAGCTTCAAGTTCAGAGAGAAATGTCTATCTATTTTTCGTAACTTGATTTAGAGCTTTTCTGCAAATGCTGCAACTACTAGGGCTAGATTGCATCACAGAGTTGCCTGACGTACGTGTGTTTAAATCCTGAGACACTGGTCCCTCTCAAGGCCAAAAACACTTTGTTCATTGAAAAATAAATTTAAAACTATCTGGCGAAATGTGAAAATTTTTAAGTTTCTGAAGGCAAGCCCTTTAAGCAGAATAGATATATACCCCCTTTTATTTTGGGTTCACTATTTGATAGATTATTTAATTGCCTGAGACTGTGTTCACCAAAGCACAGAGTCACGTTTCGACAGCAAGAATTTGTCACGCTTTTCAAAATCGTGCCGAACTCAGAGAAAACTCAAATTTCAAAAACTGTTCATCTAATCATATATCCAAATAAGTTATGTAGAAACCAGGATCATCAACAGGTTTAGAGCTATACATGGCCGCTAAATCATCATATGTATTCATACAGTCCACGATAGCCTCGTGTCGTTTAAGATCTTTCGTTACTCGATCGCAGATTGTTATAAAGTTAGATCTGAATTCTGACTGGCCAGCGACACTAAGCAACTCTATAATGACGTCACGTTGTGAGAGAAGCAGTAGATCACAAATTGTCAAAACAAAAGATCGTAGCTCAATGTTCTCGGTTTCATAATTCAAAACACACAGTTCGAACAACGTTTTAACTTGTTCAGCGTTAAAGTTTCTTGAAATCGCAACTTTTAATTTCTGTTCAAATCCATGCCAAATAGTCTCAGAGAGGCCTATTTCTTTTCTCAAAACCTGACACAAAGAATTGAAAATTTCGTCGCCTTTGAACGCAAGAAATGAGCCAGCTATTTCATCATTCGAAGCAATTTCCGATACAGTTGTTGTAATTTGGTTCGCCATATTCGAAAACAATTTAAGTTCGGTTGTCGCATTATCAGAAAAGATCACGGCAATTAAGTGCTGATCAGCGCAAACAGCTTTCAAATTTTTCATCTCACATGATGACATGACATGGTTTAAGGGCTCACACCATGTAAAGAGTTTATCCTTCGAGTGACATACAAATTTGTCAGAACTCAAAACTGCCTTGACTTGAAACGGACAAGTTTTCAACTCCCAACCTGTTTTCAGGTCGTATATTTTCGAATCGCCATTTTCCAAACTCAACGCAAATTTTAACTCTACGTTTATAGCCCCAGCATAAACAATTTTTGGGAGGCTTAAATCTTCAATTTGAGATTTGTAAATTACGCTGTGAATAAATTCCGATTTCTTCACATTTTTCGCGTTGAGATAGTGTATAGTTAAGCATGATTTGTTGCCTTTCATTATAAAACATGCTATCAGATACGGTTTGATATTTCCATCATCAACTTCAAGTTGGCACATTTCCGCCATTTTTAATTGTCCCCGACCTTTCGCAGGAATCGAGAACGTGACGTCTGCCCTTGCCAAGTTGAACAAATCTCCGTCTTCCGTCAGAATTGTGACATCATTTCCGACACTGAATAAAGCTATCAATTTTTGCAGG
The DNA here is from genome assembly GCF_964194025.1 of Convolutriloba macropyga. Classification (NCBI taxonomy): domain Eukaryota; kingdom Metazoa; phylum Xenacoelomorpha; order Acoela; family Convolutidae; genus Convolutriloba; species Convolutriloba macropyga. Next base: position 16,832,433 of record NC_134471.1, on the reverse strand, counting down.
CTTTTAGCTTTAAAAATTGAAACATTTTCTGCATTAGGAGTTAGCTCTTTTTCCTCGTCCAAGCTCCACGAGACAATTTCGTTTTTATTCAGAATTGCCAGAATTCTCTTATTAAAAGAATCCAATACGAGTTGAGATGTGAAAACCTTCGAGGACTCGAGTCGTAAACATCCCATTTTTTGGACGGCTTCTTCGCCAGCGTGTTTAGATACGCGTTTGTATAGAAAACACAAATTTGAACATGCAACTGTGACGAGGTTGATTGGAGTTATAAGTGATACGAAAATCTGGTGCTTCTCCGCCGCTCTTCCCGGCATGATCAAAGACTCTTCAAAGACTGACTTCATAGTAAATGGGTCGAACCTAACAAACAATCTGAAAAAAATTTAAAAAATTCAGCTTTGTTCGATCAACAAAGTATTACTTGCCTTTTAAAAGCAGTTAATTAACCATTCACATGAATCTGTGGAGCAGATATATAGGACTGGCTCAATGAACTTACACAATGTTTTCAGTTAATAGTTTATGGTATTGATTACTTTGAAAATATGCCTTCGTTGAAAAGGTTTTTTTTGTTTTGGCTATAAGTGTTTTTATTTTTGTCTGTGGTTTTATCCCAGTCTGAATTTTAAAAAGTCCCACGGACTGCCATAGTGTCATAATTGACGCTACTAATTGTTTGAGTTCATTGAAAATAGTTTTTATGACTCTTACACTAATTGCTTTCAAAAAAACATTTTCCTATGAACTCTAACAATTAATAGCATCACTTATGACACTAAAGCAATAATTAGAACTGCTCAATACTCAGACTCCGATAAAACTACAGAACAAAATAACAGCAATTAGTCATCTATTTTTAAAAAAAACTAAAAACATAGTTCCAAAATAAACAATACCATAAACTATTAACTGAAAACATTGTATAGTTCATTTAGACGTCAATAAAAAAACATTGAGAACAAAAAATGGGCGAAACACTATTGACAACAACTAAAATGACAACACTAACACCAATTGAAGGGCAAGACAACAAAAGTGACCTGAAAAATGACAAAAAGTCATCAAGTTTGAGTTCTGACCATTTTTCTTGTCATTTTTGAGGTCAATTTCGTTGTCTTGTCTTGCCCTCTAACCTTAAGTCCTCAGAGGTAGAAAAAGAACAAAAAGTGAAGCTTAGCTAATACTCTGTATTTTGATTATATTTGGATTTTTCTACTTTTATCTCACCTGGGCCAATTTTTGTCAAGTTTGATTGACATACTCAGGTTATATAAGTTCAAACTTTGAAGCCGTTCACGTGTTTTAAATTTCTGGTAGCTAACTACTTCTAACTTTTGCTACAAACAACGTTAAGATTTGGCCCCTCAGTATTGCTTTTCGTTGAATTGCAAACTAACCGCAATAAAAAGAAGTAGCCTTTTTCTGAAAGACATGACCAAAAAATAAAGTTTTTTGTTTTTGAATTTCTTTTCTGTTTAAATTAAAAGTGAACTTTTGGCGATTTGCCAAGTTTTTGTTTGTCGTAGACTTGTCTCAATAAAAACAAGTTTGGTCAGCCTTGAGACTGAGCATAAACCAAATTAGATAAAGATTCCAATTTTTAGCTAATTATACTGAAAGAAAATTTCTTTTAAGTTTAATTATTTTCCAGATTTACGCCTTAAAATTGCAGTTATTCATTTGCATTGGTGTAAGTGTTGTCACTTTCTCGCTTACTGTACCTATGAATTGATTTTTTGTTTCCAAGGACGAAGTAGGAAATGGTTAACGTTTTCAATATATCTTTGAGGCTTTTGCTACTTTGGACGCTATCAGACGCTATTCAAACGCAATTGATTTTCAATATGTTTTTGGTTTGGATCAAACGTTCCATTATTGTCATATTACTTGTCTCTTTTTCGCCTTTTTTTTCTGTTCATTTTTTTTGCATATGTTAAACCATTTTATTAGCTCAATCACTTGATAAGTTCCATAGGAAGACATTAATTTATTATGTTTAATAAATTTATGTTTACTTATTTTAACCATGCTAAACTCGTGATTATCTCACATTTTATTGACTTCTGAACACTTACCAACCTAAATTGAGAATATAAAACTGACCAAAATTAAATATTGGCCTTGCAAGCTTGCTGATAACCAGGTTGTTACTTTAGCCAATGTTGGTAATTTGGTTTTAAAACGGAATTTAGATTGATTTCTGGATATCACCTCTTGTTTGGACAAATTAATTGTTTACTTGATTGATTTTTTTTGCTTGAAAATATATTAGTGTTGATTTCATTTTTGTCGTTTCATTTTTCAATGGTTCATTCTATTGAAAAGTGAAGTTTTTCTCATTGATATTGACCCCTTTTTTGTATGCACGTCCGTCTTTTTCAAGAATCGATTAAAAATTAAACAACAAAACTTTATCTATTTATTTATCTCGGCTTCATTTGGTAGACAACTAAACGGAAAATGTAGATCAGCGAGGTTGCAGCATTATGTACCATTGCACATTAGCGAGCCTCTTCGTTGAGTTTTCCAAGTTTCCTTTTAGGTTTGCTAAACTTTCCTTTTAGGTTTGCAAAGTTTTTCTGGTGGGACTCATTTTTGCAATAAATATGGCGTGCCTAAGCGAGCAAAGTAATTTGCTACATAATTTTTTTAATTCTTAAAATTTAACCCAAAGTTTCTGAAATGAACTTGATAGCCAAACAGAAATCAACAATAGTTTTAAATAGGGGATGATTCGAGGGGGGAGAAGTTTTAAATAGGGCGGATTTAATATTCTCATTATAAATTAATATAAACCCAGTTAAAGTGGACAAATAACACAAAAACATTAATTCAAAAGTACGTGTTGGACTTTTAGAAAACAATTAATTTATCTAAAGTAGAGAGCTACTGAAGTTTTAATTTATCAAGGCCAAATGGAAAACTATCACGCAACACTTTTTCAATTTTCGTTGTCATCATATCAACAAAATTACAATGCAGAACAATATAGACAAACATAACCGACTAACATCGAAAGAATTTCTCTTCAACGCACAATTGGAACTCAAATCTATTGCAACCTGCATCAGTCGGGGGAGGGTGGAGTAACTAAATCCAATAAAGCTTCAAATGACGTCATGAAAGGTTATTGAATATCTAACCAATGTTCTGACCAAAGAATAATCACCACTAGTGAAAAACGTTAGAAAACCTTTAAATATTTATTTTGGGATTTCCAAATATCTACATTTTTTAAGTCAGATTCTTAATCAATTGTGAAACATGCCACAAGCAGGATCAATTGAGCCGTCTTGTTACAATATATGCAACCTACTTTTTCAACACATAGGCAACCAAAAACAATACTTAATACAAACTGAATAAGTTTAACTTTTCTGATTCGTCAAACCAAATAATTACCAAAGCTTACAGTTTTTCATCAATTGGCAGGTCTGTTGTACAAATTCAATGGCTGGCTTCTAGACGTTTAAGTACCAAGGTTTGTTGAATCAGTATTTTTAATCGCCAGCAACTCATTAATTTTCATTCTGAAACATTTTGCGAAGGTATTATTTCAATTGTTTCGAAAAAAATCTGGATTGGATATTCACAGATGATTTTTCGCGATCGATATGATTCCTGAGTTAAATTATTTTTTTAATATTAACACAGAAAAGTTGCACAGGATTTCGAACAATCGTTATTTTCTTTTAGTTCCATTTCTCTCTGATCGCAAACCCAACAAATTTTGAAGGCTGTGAATTTCCTGAAGCAAGTCTAAGCTTCATTCCATTTCCAACCAAAACCGCTCACTAGATCTAAGCCACCGAATACAATCTGATCTATTTTTTAAACAAAAATTTGTATTGACAAAATTTTATCAGTCAATTACAAACATTCAGAATATAGCAATTGAATTTTTAGCTTCATTGAAACCCTTCCGAAACAAAAACACAAATTTCATCAGTTCTACATTTGTCTCCGGAATGTCAACGATACGTTTCCATTTTGAATTTCTCCAATTATAGTCAATTATCAAATATTTGCACCAGTCTAAGGCTAAATGCTTTTCTTCAACTAATTTTGTGAGCCTTGCAGGCGTCCCAACACAAATGTGAACCAAACTTTTGTTCAGCTCAGCAGCTTGATCTGATATTTTCATATGAGAAGAGAACATTTTGGATACGTGCGCCTTCGATTGTGTTTCTGAGCGCCGTAGACTGTTAATCAACTCAATACATCGCATTGCTGCAGAGCAAACAATCACAATATATGCACTCTTAATTCTCGGTTGGCAAAATCTGGGTGACCAATGCAACCCTGTGGTTAAAAAATCTTCGATACGGGTCTCTTTGGTCCGATCAGTAACATCACTGAAAAATGATTGTTCCATTTTTAACTCATCAGTTTCAATACTTGATAAATTTTGATCGACCAAAAACTTCTGATAAACGGCTATAAAGCTGTCTGATTTAGAAAGAGTTGTCGAATTAATTATCGACAAATCTTCCGTAATTTTTCGTCTCTTGAATTTGGGCTTCTTTTTCTTTTTTTTAATTTCTCCTTCGCCCCCTTTTCTGGAATTGTAGTTGTTTTGTTCAGGCGCTGTTTTCTGACATTTTACAGTCAATTTGGCATTAGACGGGTGAACATCTTCAGATTCGCTTCCAAAATCTTCAAGGGCTGGTTCCAGCGCAAAGTTATCTTCAAGGTTATCAGCCGATTCAAATTTGGTTACTTTGGGAAACCTTTTGTTTTTGACAGAAAAACGCTCACAATCATCAGTACCTGCGGAGACCATTTTTCCCTGAAAAAATAAGACTACTATTATGGCAATTGTCATCACATCTGGTTCTTAAAAATCATGCAAAATCTATCAACTTTAAGTCAATAAAATTATGTGGGATTAATTAAATGATGCAGAAAAGAATACAGTTCAAAAATTTAACTGAACAAAAAAATATTTCCATAGACAACTCCGCATACAAATTTTTGCATACCAACAATGTCAAGAGAGTCAACGGTATAGCGTTTAGAACGGGGTCCTGTCACGGTATTACACGTCGAAGAAAACCGTGCTTCATAATGAGCAACAACTGATCAAGTCGCATCACCATAATTACGTAACATCTGCTCCGGAGTCCGAGTTTCTACTGTAAGTTGGGCGCTTCGACATCATTAGCTGCTTCTTCCTCGGCCTTCTCTGCTACATTGTTTTTTGTTGCTTCCAATGAATCTGATTTAGCTTGGAGACCTTTACGTTGAGGAATGACAGTAGTCAACGCCTCCTTCCATCCTCCGGCACTTTCATCATCTTGGTTATTTAAAGCTAAGAGAATCTCGAACACGTGGTTTATTGTCAAAACGTGTCTCGTTTTCAAATCTATGTGTTCAGATATTGGTAGTCGCATAGTTGGTACTGACTTTTCATTGGCCAGATTATGACAGTGTCCTTTTAGAGAATTATGGTCGACTAAGCCACCGATTACGTAATAGGTTCCCAGTTCAAGACTACTCATGCATTTATCTGATTCGGCAGTCAAGTAAAACAACTTTTTTGTCTCAACCTACAATGAAGAAAAGTTGAATTATTTTATTGAAAAATTTGCATACCCAAAAACACAAAAACGAGAAATCATCATTATTTTAATCAATTTTGGTCTATACCGAAGGGATATTGGGCGAAGTTAATTTTTGTAACCATTAGGCGTAAATTCTCTAACTTTTTCTGGAAATTAGAAGAAAACCATAGTTAAAGCTCTTAAAGACGATACTTCAAATAGTGCTCAAAGCTACCAAGTACTGAAGTGTCCCCAGCAATTGTCTTTACGTGATAATGATTTCATAAAAACATGTGAAAAGTACTATTCTTCGAGTTGTTACATCATTTTTAGAACCCTCAGCAGCAATATCCGAGAAGAGGATTTTGTTAAAAATTACTGCAGAAGGAGCGAAGAATTTTTTTAAGGGGTGTAAAAATTTAGATAAAAATTTAGACTTAAAAACTTAGATAAAGACAATTGCTGGGGACACTTGAGTACTTTGTAGCATTCAGCACATTTTATCGTTTTTAAGAGCTTTAATTGCTTTTCTTCTAATTTCTACAAAAAAGTTATAAAATTTTCGCCTAATGGCTTAAAAAATTCGCCTCGCCTAATCGAGCCTTCGCCTAATATCCCATTCCCTATCAAACAGCTTCAAATGAGAAATGAACATTCTTATTGAAATGCTATACAGCATCATTATCGGGTTTTGAAACAGTATGCTATAATTACTTGCATTTTGAAATGATCAGCGTACGACTCGTCCGTTATTGTAGAAACCTGCCATCCTTCGTATCCAGGGACCGAATGCTTGAACGCTTCCTTTCCCTTCTCATCGAGACCTGCCAAGTGTATTTTAAGTGGTTTCGGACTGGCTCTATTGACCGAGTAACACCTCTGAATCTGTTGGACAACTTTGTGGAGATCTTTTATCGACATCAACTCCGAAAAACTCAAATCAAAAACAATATTAATATCCACACTTCTTTCTAAGGCACCTTTAAAATATTCACGCTTCATTCGAACTGTTTGACCAGTTTCTTCAGCAATTTTGCGGTTTTTCTCTTTTTGTCTCGCTTTCTCTTCCACACGCTTCGCTTTTCTTTGCTCCAGATGTTTTTCAAACTTCTTCCGTTTCCTAACCTGACGTTTGGACAGACCTGCGGCGGAGTCCTCGGGCAAGGGACAACTTAAACTTAAAGATTGCTGCGTATCATCTAGAACATCGATAACTTCGCGAGGTTCTGCAATATCTGTTTTACAGACATCCGAGACGTTTGTTTCAAGCAGTTCACTAACTTCTAAACTACCATTAGATGACACGCCGTTCGAGCCATCGCAAATCCCTGGCTCGCTGTGCGCGGCTGAAATTTCAGTGCTACTTTTAATGTCATCTTCGCTACCGATTTTGACTGTCTTGGGCGACTTCATGTCAGTAGTCACCTCAACATTTCCGTCCACCCTATCGGTCATTCACTGCCTTAAATTAATGGACCCACAGATTCAAACTAATCTCGGGTAATATTCTATTGGAATAACAATAGTTGCATTACAGGATTTAAAAAATGGCCCGAATTTGATGCCCCCCCCCCCCCCCCCCCCATGAACAAATTTGTCCGTTTTTATTTCTAAAGCTCATATACAAATTTTATAATACATGGTTTTGAAAAAACGGCTGTGAACTTGGTAAAACATTGAGTCAATATATTTCAACACCCACAGAAAACTAAATGAATTATAAACGCAGTGTTTAAAAATGATTCCCCAAAAACTTCGCTTTTTGTCTTCATTAAAAATTTTTATTATCGAAACAGCATTTTCCATCACAAAACAGCAACCACGTCTCTCTTTCGTAGGTAGCATTCAACACCTTTCATTTAAAGATTGCACGGAATAAACAGCTCTCGAATTCAGACAAGGCCTAAGCTACTCAGTTAATCCAATCATAGCACGATGCTGTGCTTTCATTATTTAACCATGCCGTTCTTTGAAATAGATCAAGTCAAAAATTTATAAACGCCATTGACTAGATTTCACGAAGTGTACCTTTAGACGCGACAGGGAGTGTCTTTTGACGCTAAAACTAACAAGGAAGCTCGTTAATGTGCGTTTGCACATGATGTTCCGACCCGAGCTGATATATATTTTTGGCTTAATTGTCAACCAAATGAAGAAAACCAAAAAATAGATGTTTGAGTTTAAAAAAATAGTTATACAACTCGTTAAACTACTAACTGAATTAAATAATGCAATGCCTGATTACAGCGCTCACAAGATCTGCCAATAAAAAGACTACGAAAAAAACAAACAAAATAAGCAGAATTAAAAAACTAAAGGCAAAAAAAAACCTAAATGTAAAAGCACCTGGTAAACAACGTCAAAAAGCAATCAGATAAAAGCCTAACGGCACAAAATTTCTTTTATCTTAACTATACAGCAGATGGGAAGTTTCCTTATTGAGACTAGGTAACAAGGAAAAAGAACAACTAATGAGGAGAAATTCAACAATCTATCAAAATTTTTCAACCAAATAATTTCAAATTAGCTTTTAACAAAATAATTATCCATAAATTTACTAAAAGTCAATATGAAACCGATAGGACCTATCTTTGGTTAGACTAAGGCATAGAAACGGACTAAAGATGCAGAAAAACTCAAGAAATTACAAACAACCTAAGAAAAATCAAATTAATGAAGCCATTAAAGTAAATAGCTATTATCTGAATATTGTTTATATTTCTATTGCTATCTGTAGTGATTGAGGTAACTTTATAATGAACAATTAAATAAGTTCACTTGGTCCTCATTTGGAAAAAATTGGGCTCTATTACTACGCGAATGTGGTAAAAGAGAAAAAGAAACAAATACACCACTCACAAAACATTTATGAAAACGAATATCGTCATACAAACAAATCAGTTACTATATATTATCAATAGAAAGTTTAACTTTTGAATTTCAAGGAACTGGATGGGACCTCTCAATGATGAGAATAAGTTACAAGTTGACAAAAAGAACAAAAACTGAAATGAAAAAAAAAATTGAGAAGGAACAATATCATAAACTTTTAGACTATTCGCTATGATATGACTGCATAGAGTAATGCCATTCATTCACTCCTCAATTAGAAGCTTAGGAGACCTCTTAGCATTTTACAACCACTAAGAAAAAAACAGCAAATTCAAAAAAAAACAATAAGAAATACAGGCAAGAACCACAACTTCAGTAGAAAAGTCTCAGAAGAAAGTGTCGAATTTAATTCATAAGCTTTTCTCAGAAAACTTTATCCATGATTCTTTTAACGCCTTCTCTGAGCCAATTGAAACTCTCAATATTAGGAAAAGGTAATACAATTACAAAGAAATAATTATGAAAAAATATCCAAAACTAAATGAAAACTCGTCGCATCGAAGTCACAAAACCAATAATTGATAAAACCGCTAACCAGGTTAATTTTTGTTGTAGTAGAAAAGACGGGGTTCCTGTCATTACTGAGACTGACGTACAGTTCAGAAAAACAAGTTTGGGATCGGTTAACGTTGAAAAAATTTGGGCTCTCTTATTTCGCGAATGTGGTAAAAGAAGAGAAAAAGAAACACAAATATTGACCACTCACATGACAATTATGAAAAAGCATATTATACCAAATCATCAGTAACAACATAATATCAATAGAAAGTTTAATTTTTGAAGTACAAGGAATTGGAAGCGACTTCTCAATGATGAGAATAAGTTGATGCAGAAAAACTCAAGAAATTACAAACAACCTAAGAAAAATCAAATTAATGAAGCCATTAAAGTCATTAGCTATTATCTGAATATTGTTTATATTTCTATTGCTATCTGTAGTGATTGAGGTAACTTTATAATGAACAATTAAATAAGTTCACTTGGTCCTCATTTGGAAAAAATTGGGCTCTATTACTACGCGAATGTGGTAAAAGAGAAAAAGAAACAAATACACCACTCACAAAACATTTATGAAAACGAATATCGTCATACAAACAAATCAGTTACTATATATTATCAATAGAAAGTTTAACTTTTGAATTACAAGGAACTGGATGGGACCTCTCAATGATGAGAATAAGTTACAAGTTGACAAAAGAACAAAAACTGAAATGAAAAAAAAAATTGAGAAGGAACAATATCATAAACTTTTTGACTATTCGCTATGAACTGACTGCATAGAGTAATGCCATTCATTCACTCCTCAATTAGAAGCTTAGGAGACCTCTTAGCATTTTACAACCACTAAGAAAAAAACAGCAAATTCAAAAAAAAAACAATAAGAAATACAGGCAAGAACCACAACTTCAGTAGAAAAGTCTCAGAAGAAAGTGTCGAATTTAATTCATAAGCTTTTCTCAGAAAACTTTATCCATGATTCTTTTAACGCCTTCTCTGAGCCAATTGAAACTCTCACTATTAGGAAAAGGTAATACAATTACAAAGAAATAATTATGAAAAAATATCCAAAACTAAATGAAAACTCGTCGCATCGAAGTCACAAAACCAATAATTGATAAAACCGCTAACCAGGTTAATTTTTGTTGCAGTAGAAAAGACGGGGTTCCTGTCATTACTGAGACTGACTTACAGTTCAGAAAAACAAGTTTGGGATCGGTTAGCGTTGAAAAAATTTGGGCTCTCTTATTTCGCGAATGTGGTAAAAGAAGAGAAAAAGAAACACAAAAATTGACCACTCACATGACAATTATGATAAAGCATATTATACCAAATCATCAGTAACAACATAATATCAATAGAAAGTTTAATTTTTGAAGTACAAGGAATTGGAAGCGACTTCTCAATGATGAGAATAAGTTGATGCAGAAAAACTCAAGAAATTACAAACAACCTAAGAAAAATCAAATTAATGAAGCCATTAAAGTCATTAGCTATTATCTGAATATTGTTTATATTTCTATTGCTATCTGTAGTGATTGAGGTAACTTTATAATGAACAATTAAATAAGTTCACTTGGTCCTCATTTGGAAAAAAATGGGCTCTATTACTACGCGAATGTGGTAAAAGAGAAAAAGAAACAAATACACCACTCACAAAACATTTATGAAAACGAATATCGTCATACAAACAAATCAGTTACTATATATTATCAATAGAAAGTTTAACTTTTGAATTACAAGGAACTGGATGGGACCTCTCAATGATGAGAATAAGTTACAAGTTGACAAAAGAACAAAAACTGAAATGAAAAAAAAATTGAGAAGGAACAATATCATAAACTTTTTAACTATTCGCTATGAACTGACTGCATAGAGTAATGCCATTCATTCACTCCTCAATTAGAAGCTTAGGAGACCTCTTAGCATTTTACAACCACTAAGAAAAAAACAGCAAATTCAAAAAAAACAATAAGAAATACAGGCAAGAACCACAACTTCAGTAGAAAAGTCTCAGAAGAAAGTGTCGAATTTAATTCATAAGCTTTTCTCAGAAAACTTTATCTATGATTCTTTTAACGCCTTCTCTGAGCCAATTGAAACTCTCACTATTAGGAAAAGGTAATACAATTACAAAGAAATAATTATGAAAAAATATCCAAAACTAAATGAAAACTCGTCGCATCGAAGTCACAAAACCAATAATTGATAAAACCGCTAACCAGGTTAATTTTTGTTGCAGTAGAAAAGACGGGGTTCCTGTCATTACTGAGACTGACTTACAGTTCAGAAAAACAAGTTTGGGATCGGTTAACGTTGAAAAAATGTGGGCTCTCTTATTTCGCGAATGTGGTAAAAGAAGAGAAAAAGAAACACAAATATTGACCACTCACATGACAATTATGAAAAAGCATATTATACCAAATCATCAGTAAGAACATAATATCAATAGAAAGTTTAATTTTTGAAGTACAAGGAATTGGAAGCGACTTCTCAATGATGAGAATAAGTTACAAGTTGACTAAAAGAACAAAAACTGAAATAAAAAAATTTTACGACTACAAAGGATTTTAAAAAACAGCAAAATAAAAAAAAATGACAGAAAAGTGTCTAAACCACTGAATATTCATTTTTCAGGAAAAAGTTTCTTTTTTAAAGTAATTTTAACAGCAATAGGATCCTCCCTTTCTTTTTTTTAACTGTAAGACTTCAAAAAAATCAACAAATATGTACAACTATTTTAAAATGACGAACTCTTTGAGAAAGCCCGTAGTATCAACGGCATTAAAAACAATAGCTTTAAACGGAAAGCAATAAATACGCTACTTCATTCCTAGATGAAAAGAGAAGGATGTTCTTAGTTCAACAGTCATCAATAAGATATCAGAAAAGGTCTCATGACCTTGAAAACAATAAAAAATACACGGAAAAAACAAAAATTCAGAAAAGGAAGTGTCGAAGTCAGTTAATCCATAAATTTTATTTCTAAAAAATTTATTCGTGATTTCTAAACTTCTTCTCTGAGCCAATGGGAATATTCAATATTAGGATAATGTGATATAATTCTGGAAACAAAATTATAAAAAATATATAAGAAATTAAAGAATTATATGAAAACTCGTCGAATCGAAGTCACAAAACCAATAATTGAAGATAAAACCACTAAGCAGGTTAATTTTGGTTGCAATAGAAAGGACGGGGTTCTGTCTTTATTGAGACTGCCTAACGTTTCAAAAAAAATAAGTTTAAGATCGGTTAACCTTAAAAATTATCGAATTATTTTTAAAGTCTTAACAGCAATTAGCTGTACACTCAAAGCACTAGATAGGTTCAACTAACGCAATCAATTAAATAGGAAGACTATCGCACTTTTAGTCAACGTATCCATGCTCTAGGACTTCAAAAAATCAGTACAATCTCAAAAGAAAAATCAAAAGTTCATTAAAAATTACGAACAGAGTCGAAGCCCAAAAAAAAATGAACGACTCCTTGAAAGCTAATTTTCTGTTCATTGGGGATCGTTGGACTGTAAATGAGGTTTTTCATTAACGGGACCTCGATATGAAACGCGACTATACTCTTAGTGACTTAAAAGCAAAAAAAAATGTAAAAAGACAGCTCCCAAATAAAATTTGATTTTTTTTGAAAGTAAACTTCCCTGTGAGACCAGAACTAGTCTTTTTTTTATCGCCTTTTGTCTAATAGGAACAACAAATTTATGCATTTTGTAGCGTGAAATGTAACTATGAATTAGAATTTTCATAGAAAAAATGTTAATTGGAACAAAAATTAACGTAAAAAAAGAACAAAAGTGAACCAAATATCCCGTGTTCACATTAAATTTTAAACCTCGAAAAAAAAACAGAAATTCAAAATCTTTTAATTTTGATTTCTACGCTGCACGAGCTTTTTAATGATACCACTCACATTTCTCTACAATGAATATATCGAAACGGTTCCACTATATCTCATATTGAGCTCATGGATGGATATATCTCATGGATAACCTACAAACCTTCAACGAAAGAATACTTTCACAAAAGTATGTTGTAAAAACATAGCCGGCAGATTGCCGGAAAATAGCCGCGAAAGAGGCTTCAAGCCTTCCATGGATTTGAAGCAACTAAAAAAAAAAGAAAGACAGATTGACCACCAGTCCTTTATTAGACCACTCTACTTTTTGGGTTAGATCCGGTGTCATTTTAATGAGACACATACGCTCTATAAGGAAAAAGCCCTAAGGGAGCTTTTTTTCAAAAATATTATTCGAAACCATAAACTCAAGACTCTAATACTCAAGAATTAGGGAAAACAGGTTTGGCAATACTTAGATGCACACTATTGATCTTTAACTAATAAATTGTCATAAAATTTAAAGTTCATTAAGTGATTTCACAAGTCATTTTTTTAATGATGTTAGTTCCCAGTAACTTCACCACTCTAAGTACTTGAAGGACTACCAAACGCGGCTAAGGGCCTCTAATGAAACTTGATGCCCGCTGAGCTTTACCTGTTTATCGGTTTTGAAAGCTCAAAGTCATGAGAAGTCAACAAAGTCATGAAAGTCAGGGTAAGACGAAAATATGTTGGACGAAGTAAAAAACATAGCCGGAAGAATTCCGGAAATGACTAGGAGAAAATTGCCAATACTTAAAATTTAAACAACTAGAACAACTATTGTGAACCCTAAACCTCCACAAATGCCATAAAAAATTTAAGGAAGAATAGAAACGGCATTCAAAACCAAACTGAACAAAAAAAGAAGAATAGAAACGGCATTCAAAACCAAACTGAACAAAAAAAACCAGAAAAGCTTAATGAGTTTTTTTTAGTACAAGAAAACATAAAACCAAATAAAGTTCCATTGCAATTAGAGCAATGAAAGGATCGCAATGCAATAGGCAAGTCATAATAGGCTAAGAAACTTGTCTAAGATTCAGAAAAACTGCAAAAAATTTTTTTAATTTCTCCATTTTTCTGTCATTTTTTCTCAATTTTTCTGTCAAGAAAAAAAATCATTTATACCAACAAAATTTTAATCAATTGGTATCTGAAAATTTATTAAGTAACAAGAAAAAAACAGACAAAAAATCATTAAATTTCGTCTAAAAATCAGCAAAACTGATCAAAAACCTCCGAGTTAGCATTAAACTCAAATTAACTACTTGAAACCCTCAATTCCTATCAAAACAAGCCTAAAACTAATACAATATCATAATCAAACCTCATAACCATCAAAAGTTGAAAAACTGCTTTTAAAAGCCGCACATGAACAAAAAATAAAAACTTGCACCTAAATTAATCTATCTAAAAGCCAGAAAATCGACCAAAACTATTTTGTTAGAGAACTATTCAATATCGAACTGTCACTGATTGAACGCGGCACCTGAACAAAAAGATGTCTCACTTAGCAAAAATTTGTTTACATCAGAATATTTTCTCTATTTCCTTTCGAGGTCAAGACGCCGCCCGGACAAATAGTACTTCCAGTAAAATCCAACAAAATCAATACTCATGATGATACTCAATAGAGTCATGAAAACTATGAGCACAGATTAGACCAAAATTGTTGACTCTCACAACACGGAGAGAGGCAACTGCAATGCATAGGAAAAAAGAATAACAGCATTTATTGTTATTTTTTTAAAAAAGCAAAAATGAGGAAACCGACTTGATTGGCTGATATTTGTGATAGCCTAAAAAGCTAACATCGAAAACTGTTGAATTGGACACTAAACTACAATAGATAAAATTTTTTGATCAGTTTAGATAGCAATCAGTTATAGGCGTAAATGATATTGGATAACACAAACTTTTCAGATAAGGTGTCTCAGAGATAACTAACAGGCTGTATAATTTCTCATCGACAAATTAAAATTAAAATGTACAATTGTCAATCTCTTCGTTTTACTTAAAATTGATTCGAGAATTTTGTGTGAATTACAAACATGGCAAAGATTGTTAGCAGGTCAAGCTTCGCAAGCATCGATTGGTAGCTATAGGACACTTTCTGGATGGTCGATCCAAAGCAGAACCAAAGCTATCATTTTCTAGTTTGACTCTACTACTGTAATTGGTGATTGCTGCTCTTGTGTGTTTACAAATATTTGCTGTGTTGTGGTTGCGGTGGCTGTACTACACGTTGTAAGGACACCTTGGGCACTGTTTGATTGGGCTGAATGGTTATTGTGATTGTCAGTGTTTGTGGTGATGTTGTTTTGGTTGTTGTACTCTTGCTCCAACTGGCGAGAGTCAATCATTGCACGGCAGACTGCGCATTGTTCAATTTGGAGGGCACAATTCATACAGACTCCACTGAAATAAACCCGATGCTTTTGAATTTATCAGTTAACAGTTCAGATGCAGTCAAGAAAATTTCAAAATTATTTGTTAGGTAATTTTTTTCGTTTGAAAATAGGATTGAAGCAGTTAAAAAATTCGTATTTGATCTCCATATGTTTAAGTGAAGCACTTAACGCATCACATAACTAGGCAAGCAATAACTTGATCGCTGGCTATCGGCTTAAAGTGAAATAAAACAGCCGACTAACGTCGGGCGAATTGCTCTCAAACGATCGGCGAGCGGTTGGCTTCGTCAGTAGCTAACCACGGTGAAGTGAGGGGGGGGGGCTAATCATTGCTACACAGGACTAATATCATTGTTACATACAAACTTCGTTTGAGAGCAATTAAAAAGAGCGTTTAAGACGATACCAAAGTAAAATACAGGAGCTACCCAATACTTAGTTTTACTGCTTTATAGAATGGTGGAAGGTAGAATAATCAGGATGGGTGTGGGGCACCAATTCTTGACATCTCGCTTCTGGACGATTGATGAATTGTCAAAAATCAAGGATTCGCGTCATGCTTGTGAGATACTACTAACGTATGTTTGCAAGGTAGAATGATAGTGTCCGCTCGGTATGTGCAACAGATGAAGCACCTCGGTCTCCGCACTCTTCTCTCTCCTCCCTGCGAAGGAGACGACTCACTAAAACTAGTTCCACTCCTCTCCAATCGCTCCAACATCCGCTTCTGTTTGATATGTCTGAACACAATATCCAAATGTTAACATATTCAAATGAATTTGACTTTCAATTTGACACGTTAAAAAGCGTTACGAAAGGTAACAAGAAAATGTCACAGACGAAGAATTGAAAATAGGAGGAAAAGCTCCGAAAACAATCGGAAAAGATTTTTTCGACCACAAGGGAAAACCTTTTCCCTAAATAGCTCAAACCTGCCTCAAATTCTATTTCTCAAAAATGAGCCAAAATAATGAATTTTAAAAAAAATTATGACGATTTACCTCACGTGAACAAAAAATTGCCATCGAAGACAAATGCAGTTTTCGGACGGTGCTACAAATGAACTGTAAAAAATATCAAAAGCCGTTCATTTTTTGCTATTTCGGCTTAGGCGTAATACATCCACTCCAAAACGAATGAACAACTGCTGGAAAAAATGGAGAACATCATTAACTACTCTACATAAGCTCGTAAAACTAATAAAAGTCATCCGGCCTAAGCATCAGCAAAAACCGATTGCACGTGTAAGCTCGAAGGCCACTTGATTGTAAGAATTGTGCCATGAATGTATTCGCAGAGAAACATCGACCCCAAATGCCTTAAGATAACGAGCCAATAACAAAAAAACGACCCATGTCGTATGAATTGCTGTAAAACAATGGAGAGCGGGGGATCAAATAGAAACAACTTTAGCACGGGGGGAGGAATTTCAAAATTAATTTGCTATAGCTAATTCTACAACAGAATTAGACTTTAAAAAATGACATCGATTGCGGTGCACTTTCATTCGACCGCCGCCAATTAAGTTAGCTGCTTTAAATTCTAATTGAGAGCAATTTAAAACGCAAAAACCAAGATATCAAGCGCCAAGAAGACACTTAAAAGTGGAGGAGTAATATCTGTAAAATCCGATTTTTAAATCAGCGCATTGCAGAGCTCCATCGAATTGCAAAAATAAAATCAATATTTTACATGAATTATATACAAAATTGCCAATTTAATATCTAAAATTTGTCGTTGCAATTCGCAGAACACTTTCAAAGAGTTCGAATTCTCCACTCCACATTCGAAAAACTTCAAATAATGCATTATATCGATGCAATTTGCGTTTTCTCGCATTCATTAAGACAGCAAATTTTTCTTTTGCAATCTGTTATTGCGGAGTAAGGCATTTCAACAATTGATGAGCCTTTAAACACTTATAGTTAGTAGAAGTCATTGCAAATCGTCCTTAATCAACCTTGAGATTATTTAGGATGTCCATAGATGACATTCAATTCGTAAAACATTTGTGGTGTGGTCCAAAAGACGAGAAGTTGTCTATGGAGGTTAGAGTACAACTATTGTGGGCGAAAAAAAAGCAACCTGAAGGATTGTAAACGACCCTAGGAAACACAGAAAGATGTCAAAAACTCAATGAAATAAACTAATAGGCTTAGGACAAAACAACCAACTAAAATTCAAATTTTTAGATCAATAAGCCCTAAAAATGCAAATTCATAACAAATAGGGACATAGTAACAACCAGATCCTAGAGAAATGTTTAACATCTAAAACTAAGACTTAAGTATCGTATGTGGTCATTTTAATATCAATTTGAAAAGAAAAGTCAAAAGCGGGAATCGTTGAGGAGATCAAGAAAGGATGCTGTATGAACATAAAGTTGATGAAAAATCTATTACGCGAGAAACCAAACTCTCAAAATCAAACAGACTTTTTTTCTGCATAATTTTACATCAGAAGTAAAAGTTTAAAAAACATGTATAATTGATCATAATTATGTGCTTCTTGATATCCAAATGGGAACTCAGACGGTAAACAAACATGAAAGCATACCTCAAGAAAATCGCAAAAACTAAATGATATCAACCCAATTGAGAAAATAAACTTCGTTTGGAGTCACGAAATACCAAAACTGGAAAGTTGTGAGAATTCAAGACAATTGACAAGTTTGAGGAACTTCAAAAATTTTTGAAATCAATTTTGGACAGATATCATTCAAAGCAGACCGTAAGAAACAAAAACCATCACAGAGGGTTGATAACCAATTGAAAACTGAAATTGCAAAAAATAAGATGTTCAGACAAAGAACGAAAAAAAGCCAATTGAAATCAAATGAAAGTACCAAAAACAACCAAAAAAAGTTGGACAGATGATGAGTAAAACACCATGAAAATCTAATTTCTTTAAATTCCTTGGGCATAACGATTGACAAAAATAATACATGTTAGAGGACACTCGAAACGCGTAGAGAATAAATTAAATTGGACAATTTTCTCGTCTTTTTTGTAAATTGAGAAAAATTTGACTCAAGCAAATCATCAAGATACTAAATACGTTTGTTAAACCAGTTGTACAAAACGGGATTCTAATCAATGGGACTGTCAGTAGAAATACAATGCAGAAAAAAAGCGCAAAAAAATAGAATACCGAGAGTAAAATTTTTCATCCAAAAATTGTAATAAATACCATGAAATGCCTTTTCCGACCATGAGACGCCTAATAACGGAATTTATCTAATGACGATCTCTCTGGCGCTCTTCACAAGATTTGGCCAAGTAAGCTATCTGGTCATTTTTACCTTAATTACACCATTCCTGGTCACGAATCTTTTTACACACAATTTTTGTAGTTCGGAAGGGGGCTTCTCTCAGACTTGGTTAGATCAGGCCCAAAAAAATCACTAAAAAACGGCAAAGTCTTCAAGGTTTTAGATCTCGTTAAAAAATCAATATTTGGAAGCAAATCTTGAAACTTTGTAAAGAGCAGGTGCCGGCCGATGTTTTGGTATTTTTTTCTTGAGAGCTGTCAGACTCCAATTCCGTTACGATTGCTTTTGCAATGTCCTTAACTAGAGTAGTGTCGTCTCGTTGAGCGGATGGCAGAGCACCACTAACAATTAGACTGTTTTCGTTTTGTTAACTGTTCGTGTCTAAATTCTCCAGCAATATATAAACGCAGTATATTCTCTTTCCATAGATTAATGACCAGAACCCTTGCATAGGTCTTCGAATCCGTTGATTTTCCTTACCCATATTCCACATGTGATTTCGGCCCGCAATGACTGTTTTCTCAATTAAATTGTTCTGAGAGGGCTTGCTCTGTGATCTCATGGGCAATTCAAAAATTAAGAAATAAACAAACATAGCTGGCAGATTGCCATGAAAAGCCGCAAAAGCTTCCTAGATCTACAGTCTCAAAAAGTTAATAAAAGAAAAAGACTAAAAAACTTTTTAATGAAATGCTCAGATGTTACCTTTTGATTAAGAATCCGTCAAACTTATTGCAGCTTCTAAAATCTGCTCTCAAATAACCCTCAATTAGAGTGGCACACAATCATTTGATCTTATCTCTTCGCATTTAAGAAAAGATAAATTTAGAGCGATGAAGTGATTTTTGAGAGTGAGGTAAGTCACGTGTTACCAATAATTTCATCACGCCAATAAACAAACAAAAATCAATCCACTAAGAGTGAAAAATGACGTCATGCACCCAATTCAGTCGAATGAACAAAAAGCAGATTATAATTGGTTGTGACCTCCTATGGTCGTAACAAACATCTTGACAAAAAAAACAAGAGGAGGCCAATAATAGCCCCAGCTATTGTTGTGTGGCTATTTAAAAAAATCAACGCTAACGGCGAGCCTCAAAAAACGAAAAAAAAATCTAATCTGTACTACTGCTACCTGTGGAACAAAAAAAGCATTATCTGTTTTTCTGTGATAGGGCGAGAATGCATCGCTATCTTTTGCCTGGGTCTGAACAGATACTGGATGTTACGTAAACTGACCTACCGGAATCCAAAATCCCTTAACTGAGGATGATCAACAAATTTCCGGCCTTTTAAATCATGTAATTTTCTACAAGAAAGCTGAAACACAATTAAATAGCATCCCGAGTGCAGTTGGAGACTATATAACAAGCAACAGCAATCTTGAATATGAATAAAGTCATTTATTACTTTCGGTACAATAAGAGTGAAAAATGAGGTCAAGCTCGCAATTCAGTCGAAATTGGATTATTGAATGAAGACAGAACCGATTTGATATGAACGTGAGGCCAAATGGTCGTAACAAAAACCCAAGAGATGGCCAATAACAGTTCGCTATAACAGCTATTAAGGAACACTGGTAATGTTCAAGAATTCGCTAGTACTTCTTAGAATCAATTGGTATCAAATTCATAATAATTATAGATGGATAAAAATCTTTCATTAGCTTTAGTGGATGAAATTAAATTATATATTTTAATAAAGATAAACTTTCGAAAATCTACATAGTGTAAATTGGTGAGCTCAAATTGTCAACTGAATGACAGATTTCATATGTGAACTTTATTAAAACGCGCAACAAAATTTTGAGTGCATAAGGTGTGACCAACCGTTCAACTTGCTTTCGTAGAAACTTTTGGTTTTTAAGACAAGGCTGTTAGTCCTTAGTTCAAAGTTAGGTGTTAAAATTTATTGCAAAAAGTGACATGCCTCAAAATTTGAACCACTTTCTTAATCCATTATTGAAAAAAAAAACGATAGAAACAATCGCAATATCAATAGTATTTTGATGAAGACAATGAAACGGCAGTGTACGAATACAGTCTGCGGTTGAATTAATGAGTAGAGTTCAAGAAAGTTTTTATCAGCTTTCGGGTCTTATTTATCTGATCTGATAACTACGCTTTATCTGTGCATATAATGCATATTTCATTGATCTAACTGTTGGAATCGTTAAATGAGTTTAAAAAAGTGAAAAAAAAACAAAAAATTTGAACAGTCCCTCCTACTATATTACTGCACCACCTTCTGTCGCCGTAAACTAATTGCTCGTATCAAATTCTTTGCCGACAAACACACTTGGATAATTAGAACACGGGTTACAAACCTCGGTAGAATACACATGGGCATATCTTCTCCACTCTCTTCGTCAAATTGATTATCAAACAGGAAGCATGCCTCGATCAGTCTCTTCACATTGGGTCTTCTGCCCTTATCCGGAGGATACACAAATGGTCGGTCTCCAAAGTTGAACACACACTGTTGGAATGACATGAAACTAGCGGCAGCGTAGAATCCACTCTTGGCAAAAATGAATATTTCCTTCTCTGGATCCAGCTCCTCCCCGTTAAGCGAAAACACTATCTCTTCGTGGTCAAGGTCTAAATCGTATAAAGATCAATATTAATGTTAAGAGATACACAGGAAAGCAATTATTCGATATTTTGAATTAAATATATAAAAGGTATCAAAATTCTCACAAAAAGCTCAGCGAAGTGAAGTTCTACAAAATGTTTTGATTCTGTATAACTTAGTGCTGCTTCTATAAGCTGCTCTTAAATAACCTTCAATTAGAGTGATATACACTCAACTTACCTTATCTCTTTGAATTGAAGTATAGAAAAGTCAATTTCAGAGGAAGGAAGTCATTTTAGAGAGTGAGTTAAGTCGCGTGTCACCAAAAAATAATCACGCGAATGAACAAAAAGCTCTCTCCACTAAGAGTAAAAAATGACGTCACGCACAAAATTTAGTTGAAATTGCATGACCGAATGAAAAAACCCGCTCCACTAAGACCGAAAGATGACGTCACGTACGCACTTCAGTTGAAATTGCATGAACGAATGAACAAAAAGCAGATTTGAAGTGGTTGTGGCGTTATATGGTCGCAACAAAAATCTTGACGACGAAATAAAAAAACATAGCAGGACAAGCCCTGAAATACAATCCAAAGAATTGAATGAAAAACTGGAAACTATTGTATCTGACCAGCCGATAAATTGAACAATCCCAGCCGAAAAGACCATCTCAAAAGTTAAGAAACAAAAAAGTACAACTGCTATAACTCTGACGCTTTTACCCTGAAGGGCAAATATAATAGTATTCGATAAACTCATTAATTCAAGCACAAGACTTGAAAGAGATTTATTATCCACTAAAGTAAAGGCAGATAAACTCAGAAATATAACAAAGTGCTTCAAAAAAATGAAAAGTGCAAAAATTAAAGAAAGTTTCTATATTTCGCAAAAAAATAAACCACTTATTTGTCTCTGAATTTCTGTAACGTAACTCATCAGCAAGACTTGACAAAATTTTGTTGGCCAGTAAAGATTAAAAAAAGATTAAAGAAAAAAATTAAAAATAAAAAAAAATTGCAAATTAAAAAAAAACATGCTAAAAATTGCAATATTATTATCTTCAGAAGCATTCCATTACCTCTAGCTAATATGCAGTAACTTATTATCAAACCCAAGAGGTGGTTCCTGGGCCCATGACGCCGGAAAAACTTGTTGAAAAACTTTCAAAATTCAAAAAAATTCAAGTTTCATTAAAAAACTGCTGAAACGCGTCACATTAAAAATTGAAAACTTTTATTGCCACTAGAAACTGTGATGTAAACCCTTATCAAATCCTAGAGGGGCTTCTGTGGCACTTGAGTGCCAAACATTTAATAGCTCAAAAAAGAGCAAATTTCATCAAAAAATTGCTAAAACTTGTGATATTAAAACGTTGACAACCATCACAAGGACAATAAAATTTTTTCAGTAACCAGTTATCCTATCCTACAGGAGGTTTGTTGGCACCTGGAACTGGAAAAAACTGAAAATGACAGTAAATGTTATAAAATTTGCTAGTTTTTATCAAAAAATTGCTAAAATTCGTGATCTTAAAAACTCGAAAACCATTCTAATACCTCTAGAAATTCTGCTGTAACCTATTATCAAACACTACAGTAGGTTCCTTGACAACCTACGTCTCGATTCACTCATTAAACTTGAAAAAAATGTAAAAATTAGTATACATTTGCGTGTGTATATGTTTTTAGTACCAAAACACAAAGCTCTTAAAATGGCCATAAAAACAAAACTTATGTCTTGGAAAAGATTTTCATCAACTTTCAAAAGACTCCATTTTAGACTGTTTTAACAAAAAAATCCAAAAATGACGAAAAATTGCAGCATTTTTGGCTCGAAAACTCCTAAAAATGACCTTTTAACCTTGAATCAGGGCATTCCCAGTAGCTTCATCAAACTAAGCACTTGAAGGACTACTAAACGCTTCTAAGGGCCTCTAATGGAACTTGATGCCCGCTGAGATTTACCTGTTTATCCCGTTTTCATAGCTCAAAGTCATGAAAAAAGGTGTGAAAACATTTTACAAAAATAAAAAACATAGCAGGACAAGTCCTGAAATACAATTCAAACAATTGAATGAAAGACTTAGAAGTACTCTACCTGACCACCAGATCAATTGAACACCACCAGCCAAATCACATAGTCATCTCTCGAAATTGAGAATCAAACAATCTAAACAAACTAAACAAAAATATACTCATTGCTAAAACTCTTGAAGCTTTTAAACCCCTAAGGCAAAATTCATCCCTCTAAATATACCGATTTCAGAAATATGTACGAAACCAACTGTTTTCTGGTTTCAGTCCAGTATTAACTCCGCAACACCTGAAAAAAATCATTGGTCCTTGAAGATCGATTAACTCGAAAATGACCAAAAATTTTTTTAAATGAAATTAATTGTAAACTTTAAAGAAATATTGCTGAATATCGTGACATTTAAATCTTCAGAATCAATTCTGTGTCTATAGAGGATATCAAGTAACCCAAATTTACGCCTTAAAAAATACATTGGCTCAAAAATCGATAGGCAATAATCTTTAGAAAAATTTTCAGATTTCAATAACGAGAAATTCGTTCTATTAAAATGTTGAAAAACCATTCAATTGCCCCCTAGCAACTATTTAATAACATACTATCAAACCCTGGATGAGGTTATCGAGCTACTGAAGCAAGAAAAACTGAACAAAAAAATATTTTGAAAAAAAAATGAAAAAATTGCAAATTTTATCAAAAAAAAATTAAAATTCGAAAGGTTTAATTGTTGAAAACAAATCCATTGAAATTAAAAACTATGCAGTGACTTTTTATCAGAACGTGAAATAGGTTTTCTGGCACTTGAGAATGGACAAATATCAAAAATTGACAAAAACTCTAGGAAAACTTAGAAAAATTACAGATTTTATCTAAAAGATGCCAAAATGCGAGACTTTAAAATGTTGAAAACCAATCCACTGTTACTAGAAACTATGCAGTGCCGTGTTATCAAGCCTTAAAGGAGATTTCCTGGTCCCTGAAGCTGGAAAAACTAAAAAAACGACAAATTTCCAAAAAAAAACTTGAAAAAAAATTGCAAAAAATAGTATCAACTTGCGTGTTTGTAGTACCAAAACATAGCTCATAAAATGGTAATAACAAATAATTTTGTCTCGCAAAAAGCCTTCGTCAACTTTTAAAAACTTCAAGCTGAGACTAATTGAACAAAAAAACTGAAAAAAATATACCCGGCAGATTGCCGGAAAAGAGCCGCCGTTGATTCCCATAAGCATGATTGGTATTGAAAGAATAGAAGATATTGGAAAAAAAAGATTTTTGTACAAAAACATTTTTTAAGTCCGATTTATTTTGATGACATTTTGTAGTTGAACATACTTCTGTTTGTTAGAGAGAGGCTACAGGGGCTACTATCAATACCAATAAGCATTAGAGATGGTAACTAAGAGATGGAACGACGTTCAAATAGCGGGCATCTAAAATTGGGCTTTATGGGTTTATCCCGTTTCTATTTCTGACTTCAATTTTTTATACTGACTCTGTTCATTTGAGATGCTTTGCTGAGCAACTGATGTTCAAAATCACTTTTAGCAGAATGAGAGAAGAGAGAAACTAGCCTAGAGAAGTCAAAAAGATTTCACGCAAAATGTTGAAAAAGCCGGAAAATGAGGTAAAGCGAAACATTTTTTTGTTCGACGAAGCAAAAAAAAATTATGAGCGCTATAATAGCCGGCTGAGAAGATGAGGGCGGCTATTAATCAGAGTGAAATTGCCGCATGTCAACAAAAAACTACTACCGAGAAACCGAATTTTTGTTCAAACACCGTCTTCTCACTTTACTTTAAAATTAGAGCGAAAAAAATGCACGCCGCAAAACCACTCGCTTTTTCGCTCCATTTCCTGTTTCGGCGTGACCAAAATCACTACTCAAATTTGACTTCAAAAATCATGAAAATGTGTGAACAGATCTTAAAAAAAAGACAGCGCCCCAATACAATTCAAATTTTTTGAATTGTAAAAAATAGGAGCACTATAATAGCCGGCTGAGAAGATGAGGGCGGCTATTAATCACGAAAAACATGAAAAAATGCACCATTTTGAGCCCAAAACTCTTAAAAATGACCTTTTAACTTTAAATTAATGCCATCCCAGCAGCTGCACCACTAAGCATTTGAAGGACTACTAAAGCCCACTTTGGGCCCGCAATGAAACTTAATGCCCGCTGGGCTTTACCTGTTTATCCCGTTTTGAATGATCAAAATCATTGAATAATGCGTGAACACATCTTAAAAAAAACACAGCGCCCCAATACAATTCAAATTCTTTGAATTGTAAAAAGACAGCACCAATACAATCCAATTCTTGAATTGTAAAAAACCAATAGAAGGCCAATAATAGCCCCAGCTATCGCTGTGCGGCTATTAAAAATAGGAACGCTACAGTGCAGTATTGAGGATTCTGACGACAGACCTATTAGGAATCCAACATAGTCTCCCATTTTCCATGGTCTGTGTGAGTGTCGGGTGGTGAGGGCATTGTGCCATATGAATTGTCTACAACCATCGTAGGCACAAGAGAGCTCATCATCACCGACTCCAAATCCATCCTAAAATGTGACCGAGGACCATCATGTACTCCTCATCCACGAGGTGTTGTCTTAGACTCACAGTAGAAAATTAGTCGTTATATATCACATCACAATTAACAAATCAAGTGGGTCTGTGGTTGGTATGAAAAATTTCTTCACTATGGTTGGGAAGGACAAGACAGATCCCGCTCTTGCTACGATTACGAGTCCCCTTTGTTTAACAAACTATGTCGTCCACTAAACATTTGTTCATAATTTTTTCCCACCGTTACAACGCTTGATTCATCTCTCTACATAATTCTGTGCCAATGTTTTCTTGGTTTTTTTTTAGAAAATTGTACTTCAGATTCTGATTAATGCCTTTAAAATTGAGGTTTTCAATGTCTTTACTCTCCTTTACTGTCATCCAAAGTATAAATGAATTCGAACCATGATTTGATTCTACACAAGCCAACCCACAGCTAACTATCATTCCAATCAATTAAGAATGTTCGTTTGCTAAAAGTGCCATCAATTATTCACCCCAAATCACAGTAGTACCAAGCAATTCGAAATAGAATGACAATAGCTTAAAATTGAATCTTATTGGACTAACGTGGTTGGAGAATCTGCTGTTTTTGGTGGCCCATCCAATTTGCATGATGCCTGGAGTCACCACTTGCACCTCGTAGAACCAAGATCCGCTGTCAACATGCAAAGTGGACCTCACGCTTTCAAATGAGTATGCATCACACCTGAAGAAATCAATCTGATCATTGACCGATGAGGAACAGCTATAGTTCAGTGAATTCCAATTTACGAGTATAATAAAAGATCACAATTGTCGTGATTCCGTATTTTTTCTAAAATTGGAATTATCATTTCCCCGCGAATAACATTTTTGTTTTCATAACCAGGTGTGAACAGCCTAAGAATGGTATTTTAAACTAATAAGGGTCTAATTTGTACGTTTGTATAGCCTAACAAGTATCGCCTACATCACATTTACAATTATCAGGCGCTACATTATCAATAAAATATTGTCCAATTCCACCGGCAAAAATGAAACAGATGGAAAATATCTGCTGCCATAATGCATGCTTACTAACCTTGCCGTTAGTCCATCTGCGGATATTTTAAGGTACTCGGATACGTCACTGTCATTGAGCATTGCCCCATTAGGTGGGAAGTTTGAGCCACTGATTCGGGTCTCAAGAGACGATAGCACCACTTCGTACGTGAACGCTCTCCCTTCCTTCAGAACTGAAAAGCACACCAGTGTAAATGGTGTGAAAACTGTAGCCGACCGTTATAAAGGAAATTTGAGCGCAATATTCATTGCTACAAGCTCATTTTGTTTTTCTTATTTTCACTATCCGCACTCACTTTGAAATATTGAATTAATAGTATGTTTCTATCGAAGTTAAGCCTGTGAAAAACGGCCTGATGAAAAAATGAAATTCTGATTGTCAACAAATCTTTGCTTTCAAATTGAATTTGAAAAACAGCAGTAATTCAAGCAAAAGAGACCAATAACATTCTAGCTCCGAGCTCTTCATAGAAAATTTCATACTGTTAGAATTTTGATTCGAGTTGAAGACTTAAAATTAGTATTATTAGAAAGTTTAACTTACCAAATTAATCTGACAGAGGTAAATCGATTCAAGTCACCAATACTGATATATATGAATCCTCAAGAAATGGTGCTGTGAATCAATACTAGGTTCAAACTGATGATTCTAGATAACTATTATTAGAGTTAGATTAATTGATGTAAAATCTTCCCAGCATGTATTAAATGATTATGATATCTCCGGAAGTGTGAAAGAATTCTTAGAAAAGTGCAAATGCATTCCATTTATGGTTCCCTTTGCGACTGATTTTCAGAAGCAAACCATATTGGGTAACCCTTGCGACCCCCACTATAAATCATGGTGCTAAGATTAGTTTTGTATCTTGACTTTTTCACACTGATAATGGGTTTATATACAGCTGATTTTTGCGTCCTATTTCACCCCCAAAATCAAATCAACATCTTGATCTAATAATCAGATCTCCTGTAAATCTCTAAATCCTACTGTAAAATATCATTCTTGTTATTCTCTCATTTTGAGAAATTAATTTTTTCTACTTAGTTAAAAACGCTTTTTATTCCTCTTGCGAAAACCCATAGCCCAATAGGTTATGGGCCCAGCAATTTTCTAAGTCTTAAAAATAATTTCTAAAACAAAACTAATTTGTTGTTGACAGTCATAATTCTTTTCTGCTTAGTACCTTTTCTTTTCACAACTGTTTTGCCTGCTCAAACTATGATGGATCAACAGACAGTGAAGCTGCTGACCTACACAGGAAAGGCACAGGACTTTCCAATCTGGAGCACAAGATTTTTGGCAATGATGCAGACGAAAGGACTCTACAAATCACTACTTGGGACAGAGGAGCAACCCAACGAGCCTGAACCACTAGCCAATGGGGCGAGCAATGATGAAAAGAAGAACCACAAGGTGCTGAAGGATGTATATGAGAAGGAACTTGCATCAAAGAGAAACGGAACAATGTGTGGTGCCATCTGGCACTGACTCTAGATGCAACAACCCTCATGCTGATGAGACATGACTGTGTGGGAGATGACGGCATCGGAGATGGAGCAAAGGCTTGGAAGCTTTTGCAAGAGAGATTTCAGAGTGTGGAGACGCCGACAGTGGTGACTTTGGTGGCACATATTTGGATAGTTTCTTCATCAGAGGACAGGAGTTGCTCACAAGGCTACAAGAAGCAGGGGAAGCAGTCTCAGAGACCCTCTTCAACGCCTTGGTCCTCAATGGTCTGCCAATGAGGTATGAAAGTTTTGTTATACAGGAAAGCTTTAACCCGGCAAGGAACTTCACAGAGTGGAGGAAAAGGCTGCAGAACTTCCATGAGAGCACAGCACAGAGGCACAAGGGACAAAGTGGTTCAGTGGCACTGGCAGTGAAGCATGACTTCAAGAAGGGACCCAAGAAAGGAAACTGCTTTGTGTGTGGGATCCCTGGACACTTAGCCAAGGACTGCAGGAGGAAGGAGACAGCACAATGCAGCAAGTGTTGTGACAGGGCATGCAAGAGACAAAGAGACGGAGGCAAACAGGAGTCAGTGGCAATGGGTCCAACATTGGCTTCACCAGACGAGGAATACTGGGCAGCTCTTACCCAGTGGAAGACAGCAGGCATGCTAGTGGACATTGGTTGTACAGATCACATAGTGACGAACATCGATGCATTCCTGGACTTTGTGCCCATTCAATCAGTGGTCAGAAATCCCAACGGAGAGGCTTTCAGAGTGGTGTGTGCCAGACTATTGTTCAAACCTCCTACCAGTCTCAAGATGCACGGAGTGGGGACATAGCTTCACTTTCGAGAAAGGAAACAGCTGCATGAAACTCCAGAAGGGAACTCGGGTAAAACTAACACAAAATAGTTTGTTTTACTTACCCTGCAGCGTTCTAGAATTCAAGATGAGTTCTAATAGCGTGAAACTTGACAATGCAAGGAAGTGGCACAGACGATTGGGTCATTTGAATCAAGCGGATGTGGTCAGGAATGCACCAGAGACAGTGGGGGAACTCGATGATGTATGCAATGTGTGTGCATTGGCCAAGATCACAAAGACTCCAGTACCAAGAGTGGCAGAGACCCCAGCAGAAAAGCTGGAGAGGGTGTTCACAGACGTGATGGGACCTTTCAGAGTAGAGTCACTGTCAGGGTTCCGGTTCTGCATTGTGTTTGCAGACCAGTACACGAAGTTTGTGTTTGCGGACTTGCTTAAGGCAATGAGTGAAGCACTGGCTAGCCTGAAGAAATTTGTTCTCAGTGTGGGGACGCCCAAGAAGCTGAGGCAAGACAATGCGAAGGAGTTTCTCTCAGAGCAGTTCAAGGCATACTGCTTAGATGCAGGCATTCTGCAGGAGAAGACCATACCATAGACGCCACAACAGAAAAGGTTAGCTGAGAGGTGCAACAGGACACTGCTGGAGATGGCAAGATGTTTGCTCATTGACTCAGGACTTCCCAAGATGATGTGGGGAGCAGCAATTCTTCACGCAACAAGGATCAGGAAATTGGTTGTGAGACGAGAAGAAAAATGACCAGCAGAGCTGATGCGAGGTATAAAACCTAATCTTTCAATTAGTAAACTATCTATTTTGTTTGCACAGTCTTCATGAGGAAGCGGGACAGATGTCAGCAAACTTGAACCCAAGGCACTGGAAGGAAAGTTTGTGGGTTACACTGAAGGAGGTAATGGATACCTGGTGTACGTACCCAACACACGCAAGGTTGTGGCAGTTCGATATGTGATCATCAAGGAGTCCGAAGTGGGCTCAATCCCTGACAACACAGAGACGCCCGACCTACTAGATGAGGGGTCACGGCAACTGGGGATCTGGCACTCAGATGATGGTCATCAAGACGATGGCAACAAAGAGGAGCAAGGCACATCTACTGCAATAAAGGAAGAGCGGCATGACGCAGAGAGCGTGAACACTCAAGAAACGACACTGAGACGAGATGCCTCAGATATTGAAGAAGCAGCACTGGATGAAGAATCTACTGCAACAAGAGGGAGTATCAGAGACTCTGAGTCACTGGAAGACAGTGAAACGGAGGACTACTCACTGACAGTTGGCTTCTTTGAAGAGGCACTGGAGCAAGCGGACAGGGCAGAGCCCAGACAAGGGACACGAGCAAGGAATGTTCCGCAGTTTTTTTGGAGAAGTCAGGACCCATCTTGCTGTGACTGAGGGTAACTATGTCGAACCTAAAACAGTCTACGAAGCCAAGCAAACTGACGAATGGGACCAGTGGTACCGGGCACTGAATGACGAGGTCAAGGCACTCCAAGACAACGAGACTTGGGACCTAGTGAGACCACCCACAGACAGGGACGTCATACCGGGCAAATGGGTCTACAAAGTGGGTCAAGTCGACAAATACAAAGCACGCTATGTGGCGAAAGGCTTCAAACAAGTGGAAGGACTGGACTACTTTGAGACTTTTGCGCCTACCTGTAAGCCAGAGACATTCAGGATTCTACTTCAGCAATCAACGAAGCAGGGCCATGTGATGCACCAATTTGATGTCAAGACTGCTGTCAAGATGGGGAGAAGTTAGCATGTTGACTAAATAAAGCAATTTATGGTTTGAAACAGGCTGCTAACAACTGGTACAAAGAGCTGGCAAACTTCCTACTGAGACAGGGGTTCACCAGAAGCAGGAACGATCACTGCTTGTTCGCAAGATCAGAGGCAGAGGATCACACGTTCATCTTGGTCTGGGTTGACGACATCATAGTAGCATCAAGAAGTATGATAGTGATCTCCGATGTCAAGAAGGCACTAGAGGCAACATTTCACATGGAAGACAGAGGGAGACTACACTGGTTTCTGTGTCTTAGAATCAGACAAGAAGAGGGCAAAGTCACAGTCGACCACGAACGTTACATAGAAACAATGCTGGAACGGTTTCAAATGGATCAATTTAAACCCTCAAGAACTCCAGCTGATTTGAATTTGAAACTTCAAACAGCACTGAACGGAGACGAAGAAGTGGACCAGAGGATCTACAGAAGCTTGGTTGGATCACTTCTTTATCTGGCCAAACAGACGAGGCCAGACATCATGTTCACAGTCAACATTCTGTCCAGGCACATGAACGCACCTACCAATCAACACTGGCTATGAGGAAAACTTCTGCGATATCTTCAAGGTTCAAAAGGTTTAAAACTTACTTACACAAAAGAGGCTAGTTATGATTTAGTGCGGGAAAGTGATGCATACTGGTCTGGAGATGTGAACGACAGAAAATCAACAACGGGCTATTACTTCAGGCTCAACGGACGTGGCGCATCACTCAGCTGAGGTGTCAAGAAGCAGGCCACAGTTGCTCTTTCTTCATCGGAAGCAGAATATCAGGGCATGGCAGCAGCAGTTCAGGAAGCACTCTACCTGAAACAACTTCTAGAGGATTTTGGCATCCAACAGAAACGTCCAATAGCAATTGGAGAGGACAACCAAAGTTCTATCAGACTTTGCCAAAACCCAGTCATGCACAAGAGGAGCAAGCACATCGAGACAAAGTTTCACTTCATTCGGGACAAGACGGAGGATGTCAAACCTCCATCTTGTCCCGACAAGACGGAGAATCTTCACAAATTCAATTCATTACGTTCCTACAGACAAAATGGCAGCGGACATCTTCACAAAGTCCTTACCCGTTCTGAAAGTGGAAACAATCAGAGCAGTTTTGATGGGAAGACTCTACGCAATCAGCTCAAGTCTGAGTGGGGTGTTAGAAATTTGATTCGAGTTGAAGACTTAAAATTAGTATTATTAGAAAGTTTAACTTACCAAATTAATCTGACAGAGGTAAATTGATTCAAGTCACCAATACTGATTTAAATGAATCTTCAAGAAATGGTGCTGTGAATCAATACTCGGTTCAAACTGATGATTCTAGATAACTATTATTAGAGTTAGATTAATTGATGTAAAATCTTCCCAGCATGTATTAAATAATTATGATATCTCCGGAAGTGTGAATGAATTCTTAGAAAAGTGCAAATGCATTCCATTTATGGTTCCCTTTGCGACTGATTTGCAGAAGCAAACCATATTGGGTAACCCTTGCGACCCCCCAAAATCAAATCACCATCCTGATCTAATAATCAGATCTCTCCTGTAAATCTCTAAATCCTACTTTAAAACATCATTCTTGTTATTCTCTTATTTTGAAAAATTAATTTTTTCTACTTAGTTAAAAACGCTTTTTATTCCGCTTGCGAAAACCCATAACCCAACACATACTTTCAATTCGATTTAATTTTAAAGAATCGTTTTAGATTCATTTCGAGAAAAGTAATTCAGAATTTTGGATCCCTTCTGCTTCGGCCCCAGTCTTTTTTAAGAACCTCAATTAAAACCGGCATATATACCAGAGTACTAAAGGACGTTGCTCGCATAAAGGACGTTGCTTCCAGCTTCAGAGGAGTGGAAGTTATCACGTTATCAATCGAGCATACCACAGAACAATCAAAAGAACTCCGGACAAGAATCGAAACTTCACATCAGAAATAACTTCAAAAATAAGACCATCAGATCTGAGAAAAACTCGAATCAATAGTGCTCAAATATAGTTGAACAGAAAAACAAAACCGGATAAAAACAAGATTTATTCTAGCCAAAACTATTGTCTTTGTAACGGCAACATAATGCTGAAAAATTGGAAACAAAATTACAGCAAACCGACCTTCAGCATCGCTTGAATCGAGGTCGGCAACATTTTTTAAAATAACAAGTAACGTAGTTCTGAAGTCAAGGAAAAACAGCAAGCTGAATTTATTTGAAAAGTTGACAAAAATCAAAAAGAATAAATCGCTAACTTTTTAACAATAAGCATCACTTGCGACATTATAAATACTATCTGGTAACACTGAAAACATAGCCAAAACGCCAGACACCATACAGACCCAGAAAAAACAGAGAAAAAAACGACACTTAAGTACTTGAGCTTCAAAATTCAAGATGTCCGGAATTAAATGACACGCAGTAAATTTCTGTATCTCAACTGTAGATTCTACGAAAAAATAACATAAAATTTGTCTTTTTTCTTTTGCATTTTTTAACTTCTTTCAAGAACATAAACTAACATTTTGAACTGAATAACATCTTCAAACTGAGTATAATCATCAGACTGACAATCTCTTACCAAATTGGAATTTATGTTGGGACGCTGAAAGTAGAAAACTAAAACTGAAACTACAACAAACAAGTTAGAGCAATTCAGGTTGAACATTTAGGTCACAAACAATTTCCTATACAGGAATTGAATACTTATTCTGAAAATAACTACCGATAAGGCAAGGTAAAAACTTTTTCAAATTATATTTAAATTCACAACAATATAGCTGACAGATTGCCAGAAAAAATGCTAAGATAGCCTCGCAGACCTCCAGTCCCAAAAGGACAATGAAAATTTTTCTTTGCCCTCAAATAAACTTCAATTAGAGAGACATACTTGACACATAGAGAAGTAAGCAGAAGTCATTTTGAAAGGTCATTTTGGGCAATTCAAATGAAATTGCGTGAACGAATGAACAAAAAGCAATTGTGACGTCATATGCTCGTAACCAAATTCTTGACGACAAAATAAAAAAACTAAGAGAACGCCAAAACGGTCCCACCCATTGCTCTGCGACTAATAAAAAAGGACCACACACTGGCTGGGTTAAGGTTCGAGCGCGCTGGGTTACGTGTGGAACAATTTTCAGGGGCTGGAGAATGCGTGAAGCGAGGGAGAGGGAGCTTGAAGTGACTAGGGGTTAAAGAAGTGTGGCAGTGGGGTTCAAACTCTGCGGACCGCGCTCTTCACACCATGAATTTGTGTCTCTGAAACATTTTCGGTGAGTCGCGTACTTAAGCCGAGAGTCAAATAACGATCAAATAAGACGAGAGGCTTTGAGAGAAATTAATGCCCTCTAGATGTCGACTGTGCATCCCGTTTTTGAAGACAAGAAATCAAAAGGGTCAGCCGAAAAGACCACAGGACTAATATAAATGTTATAAACTTTGTTTGAAAGCAATTAAACAGGTTTCCCAGCAAAAACCGCAAATTACAATTTTGCATTTCTTAGACCCAAAACTGTGTTTCCCTTTTATTTAAATTAAAAATCAGTCTACAGAGAAGCGCATGTATCAGAATTAAAAAGTTGTAAGCAAGTTAGCATAATTTAATTTCTATTGAAAAAATGTCGATTGCTTGACAAAACTTGCAGAACAAAATGCTCCATTTCGGGTCGCTAGGGTAACTAATATTAAAACATAGCTGGCAGATTGCCAGAAAATGGCCGCAATAGATTCGTAGATCGGCAGTCTAAAAAAACAGTAAAAAAGACAGACCAAAAAAATTCGTCTTTTCATTGGAGGCTGATCTGTTATATTTTGATAAAAAATCTGTATAAGTTATTGCTGCCTCTATTAGCTGATCTCAAATAACCTTCATTTAGAGTGACACACACCCATTTGACCTTATCTCTTTGAATTAAAGTAAATAAAAGTCAATTTCAAAGTGAGGAAGTCATTCTTGAGAGTGAGGTATAAGTCAAGTGTGACCCAAAACTTAATCACGCTCATGAACAAAAAACTCGCTCCACTAAGAGCGAAAAATGACGTCACACACGCAATTCAGTTGAAATTGCATGAACAAATGAACAAAAAGTGGCTGTGACGTCATATGGTCGTAACAAAAATCATGACGAAACAAAAAAACATAGCAGGACAAGTCCTGACGTACAATTCAAAGAATTTTCATTGACTGAAAAAAAAACTAGACCTAGAATGGACTATGAATTAATTGAGAAATTTTTTTTAAAAAAATCAGATAGAAAATACGAAAAAAACAGAAAATCAATGTCAAAATGCAGCATGTGAACACAAAAAACCACTAGCGAGAAATGAAAATTTAATTCAAACAAAAAACTAGGCCTAGAATGGCTGTGAATGGATTGGGAAAACTATTTAGAAAAAAATCCGATTCGAAAAATTGAAAAAAACTGAGTGAAATTGCCGCATGTGAACAAAAAACCACTACCGAGAAACCGATTTTTTGTTCAAACACCGTTTTCTCACTCTACTTTAAAATAAGAGCGAAAAAAATTCACGCCGCAAACCCACTCGCTTTTTCGCTCCACTTCCTGTTTCGGCGTGACGAAAATCACTACTCCAATTTGACTTCAAAAATCATGAAAATGTGTGAACAGATCTTAAAAAAAATAAGACAGCGCCCCAATACAATTCGAATTCTTTGAATTGTAAAAAACCAAGAGAAGGCCAATAATAGCCCCAGCTATCGCTGTGCGGCTATTAATCATAACCAATATTACATAGCAATTACTTGACACATTAAGAAGCTGGATTCTACCCCTAATTAAGAGTGCACATTGCTCTGAAAGAAAAAATTTAAGCTGGAGAGTTACATGTACTCCGTGAAATAATGAGACAAGCATTGGGACAATTTTCGACTTCAATTTTGCAAAGTTATCTAGTTTTATGTACGTACAAATGTTGTCGAGCAGCCACTGAGCACAGAATCCGACCTGCTGAGCCATGAAGTCATCTTTGGAGTGGTAGTAAAGACCTTCCAGCCTAGCCAGCAAATTAGACACTTGCAGCTTCTCAAATTGTGCTTTGTTCTTGGCTAAAATGCGACCCAGCTTATATCTAATTAATGACATTACTTCAGTATTTTAGACTAGTTTGAAAATAAGGAACTTAGTCTTCTAGCAGTTCGTTCAGAGTGCTCTATCATGTCTGGATTTTGCTATACTAGTTCCCGATTTCTCAAAACACCGTTTAATACACCTGGATTTTGCTATTTACGACTGGATTTTGTTAAAAAATACATCTGTATTTTGCAATACGACAACGTAATTTTGCTAAATTACGCTTTTTTTATATTCAATTTTATGCATGTTCCTCTGTTCAGGAAATATTTGGTGAAATCAAAATCCTTTTTACCAAGAATTAGCTGAGCTATAAAACCACAGAGTTATCTTTCAAGGCAACACTTGACACGGCTTAGAGACTATTAAGAATCTTGTAATGATATCATCAAACGAGATTAGGTTTAACGTCTCAATTGACGCTATGTTATATTGTCTCCGACTGGGAAAAACTCGTCTTCATTTTACAACTTAACGTTACCTGTTTTTGCAATTTTCTCAATAGCGACCAAAGCATGGAGAGTGGTTTCAAAGGCAACTTTGGGTTCCAGACACGATAGAAGAAAGTCGAGCACGTCGCGTGACAGAATTGCCTCCGCATTTGGTCCGGCAAGTTTGTCCGCTAGGCAGCCAAGAACTGTACACACATTACGCCATTTAGCACCCTGGGGTCCGTTTAATTTGCTCAGATGTTTGCTGCCCAAGTTGAGTTGCTTCACAAGCCTAAACAGTCATGAATTTTAGAGAGCTCCGTTTTATCAAGGCTTTTCTTGGTCAAGGCTTAAGTAACGTCTAATTCAAAGACAACGAATAATTAAAGCAAATGAACTCTAATCCTAATTTTTTTTATTATGTGCGAAGATTATCATAACAACTATTAGGTCAAACCTGTTAAAAAATCAGTTGGTACAAATAAGCGATCAGAAATCCTCCCAAGAAAACGTTACAAGAGGTGTACCCTAGGAATCAAAACTAGGGCCGCTCTCATTTCACCTGTTTCTAATGATTTGCCCGAAATGATGCAAAAACGAAAAACTACGGATATGCTGAAGATTTCAAAGCAACAAAAATTAATGAAACTTAACCCTAAGAATCTCATGTAAAACATTAAAAGAAGTATAGAAGCGAAAGACTGAAAGACGCAAGACCTCAGACAAGTCAAGTCTCAACAATACCCAGGATATTTAATTCAACAAAGATTTAGCTGGAGTGAAAACCGCCTCAGTAGGTCTGAAGAAGCAATGAGCGCCCATCGAACACGTCATCTATCAATTTCAAGGGATAACATTTAACAGGGATACTCAACTCCAATCGGAACTAACAAAATCGCTGACTTACACAAAAAATATCTCCACTGTGTCTTTACGTAGAAATGCGACATCTTTTATTACTGTTCTCACTAAATCGAGAGGTCTTTGACGCAGAGCATAATCATCACCGCAATATAGCTCCGCTTAGCTTACAGCTTGGCACCAATAAAACAGAGGTGAAGCAATTTCTAAAAATATCCCTTCTGAGCACGAAAAATATCTCAGCAGCTTCTGTGAAGAGTACAATCAGGCTACACAAGCTCTACGCCAGCTGCACAGTAATCAGACTGTGTCAATTTATCCCTTTCCCACTAAAAGGCAAATGGGTCCAGAAATTAATCATGCAGAAAAATTGCATATAGATCAGAAAATCTATTACAGATCCCGAAATCTATGAAAGGCTATGAACTTCGTTGGGCAGCAATTGAAATTAAGTGTATTCTAAGATCAACTTTTTCATTGTTTTGTGAACCTACCAATTCATTTCCTCCAAATTATTATTTCAAAAGCAAACTAAGTTATCATTTTCACATTCTCCATACAGGCAGGCAACAAAACCGATAAATTTTATAGATGTTGATAAATTATTGCAGAAGCGTAGTTCACACTTTGGAATACGAAAAAAACAGAGTTAAGAACACTGAGAAAAAATAGATGCATTTTTTGTGCAGAAAATTATCTCAAAATACAAAAACAGGATCGAAAAAAAACTAGAGAAAAACCACGTGCTTTAATCAATGGCTTTTTAACTACATATGAACTGCTTCTACAAACTGCCTAAAATAACTTTTAAAATCATGAGAACTGATTTCGTGACTCATGAAACTCGTGTCATTCAAAACAGTTCACGCGAATGGACAAATACTTCCTCATCGGCAGAAAAAATTATGTCTCACATACATACAACACGAACGCACACAAACAACACAGACATAACAAATTTTTGATGACGAAATCAGTAGAAAACTTGAAACAACGCAGACTCGCTCAAATCTCTCTCTCTCTCTCTCACACACACACACACACACACAAATACAGCAAATATTTAAAAAACAAATGAACCGAAAAGTTCCATTAATGAACAAAAAGGCGATTTCAAGCGATCGCGAGTACAACTCGTAAAAGAGTCTTAATGACAAAAATAGTTAACAGAAGAACGCCGGAAACAAATCGTAAAATTGAACTACAGAAATATCCATGAGGAAAAAGACATCAACGTACTACAGAAAATAATTTCAAACGCAGACGAACCTCAGCTAATTTTTCGAAATCAATTTTTGGTGGAGAGTGTAAATAACGACAGATGTTTGTTGGAGTTTAAGGGGTAGGCGAGGGGGAATGAAACTGGGGGCTGTAGACTTCTGTGTAGAGGTAAATTCAGTTTTTTTTTCAGAAACTGGATTATTGGGTGGCATGTATTGCGTTCTCAAGCTCGAATGTTAAGGAGTTAATTCAAAGCTTAAGTCGCGAAAAAGTGTTCAATAAAACTGTAGAAAACCAACTAATCGAATAGTAAAAAATCAACCAGATATCGCTGTTGAGGGCACATAAGACCTAGGATTAATGAGACTAACCGACAGGACAACAAAAATATCAAAATCCAAAAAAAAGAATAATTTTTAAAATCAAGTGTCAAGGCGATAAAAATTGTAGCTTGGCATGAAAAAACCTAGATAAACCTAAATATGCCTTATAAGAAAGCCAATAAGACCCCTCATTAATGAGATTAAGTGGCAGAACAAAAAAACTACAAAAGTCGGCAAAATCCGAAAAAAATTGAAAGCAGCCGTGTCAAAAGTAAATAAAACTCTGATTAAAAACTTCAGATTGATAAAGTGGGACTCATAAGAGAGCCACTTAGAGCTGTTCATGATAAAAAAATAAGTGACAGAAAAAAAACTACAAAAGATGGAAAAACCGAAAAACCGCTGTCAATGTCGTTAAATCCATCAATTTCAGCTTAAATCAGTAAATCCCTTTAAACATGCCTCAATAGAGCCATTGAGACAAATTATCGATGAGACTAAATAAAAAAGTCTTGAAAACCAGCAGTTTCCTTTTGTGGAGTTTAAACAAATGCGACACAAATGCTTTAATAGAGCACACGTGTCACATTTCAAAAGTATTCGCAGAGAAAATGAAGAGAAAACAGCGAAAACAGAAGTCAAATTGCTGCACGCGAACAAAATTTCGCTCTCAAAAACCGAAAACACTCACTTCACTTTAAACAGCACTATCGTAAACTGACTAACGTCGGACAAATTGCTCTCCAACGAATGGCGGGGCAATTTAACTCAAATTGTAAATCTAGACAACTTTTTCGGAGCAAAAAATTTAACTAAGGAGGGGTGTGAATCCCCAACTTCCGACCTGGTTATCAGTCCACTGTGATAGATAATACAATCGCTTTTGTTTTAATTTCTGAAAAAGAGCAATTTGTCACGCAAAATTCGGAAGTCCAGTGAGCAAAAATAACTAAATATGCAATTGAATGTTCTAGAAGCCAACGGCTAAGCAAACAATTTTCAGAAAAAAGACACACGTTTACAATAATTGCTTCAAACTTCGTTCAGAGCAATTAATAACAATTTACGAAAAAAGACAAGGTAACACAAGTAAGTAGCTATCAACTGAAGAACCTAAATAGATTTATCTACCCTCTTATTATTCCATTATTAGAAAGTCGATGAGACTTGTCAGTATTAAGCCTAAGCTACAGTCATCAAAAGAAAGAATAAGGACAAAACTCGAAAATTCACTTATATTTTATGAAACCAGATAGGATAAAAGTCAAAAACCATTAGCTGCCAATAGACGTCTGAAATCAGTTTGAAAAAGCTTCACGCTTCAAATTAATTGCGTTTTTGGTCCCTTTACTGCTCTAGCGGGACTAAAGCACTGCTCCAATTTGATTTCTCATTGATAAAAAAAGTCAAAACAGTTGCGGCTATTAATAAACAAATAACTTTCACGCATGAAAAAATTTGCATCTCTTGGCTCTTTGCACACATCATTGATATCTAAAGCGAAGGACTGTCAGGTTGGCTTATGATTAAATTTAAAAGTAAGAAGAATTCACGCCCAAATTAATAAGTTGAGTGAAAAGTTAAGTTGCCGGGTCAAAAGTTTTATTCATGCCCACTGGCCAACTGCAGAGCCGAAAAAATAGACCCCAAATATCTGTACACTTTGTGAGTACCTGTTGATGGTGACTTT
This sequence comes from Convolutriloba macropyga, assembly GCF_964194025.1. Lineage (NCBI taxonomy): Eukaryota > Metazoa > Xenacoelomorpha > Acoela > Convolutidae > Convolutriloba > Convolutriloba macropyga. The sequence continues at coordinate 16,792,010 of NC_134471.1, read as the reverse complement.
AGTGGGCAAGGAACAGTCATCAATGACTATCATAATGACAGCAGATCCGACAGCCTCCTCAATGGGGACAGTGTCCACCAGAGCCATAACTACTGCAATCCACCCGTTTTCCACCTCTGCAACATCATGCAGCCTCAACATACACAGGGGAGGCTCTCTCGTTGGGATCTCATGCAAATTGTTCACCTGGAACAACCATACTCATATACGCACATTAGATAAGCAGTTCCTTTTAATCACATTTTGCTCAATAAAAGATATAATAAAAAAATTGTGGCACTTAAGTTTGTTGCGCGTTTGCTATAATGGATAAAATAATTTAGCGTCCATTGCTAAGAAATAGGTCGCATATTACCGGAATTTGATTGACCCAATTTTGAACGTTAGACTTCCTGCTCTGGAGCAAGTTCTTTTGGAAGGTTGACTTCCAAAGAACGCCAAAGATTGACTTCCAAAGGACTCTAGATAAATTTGAAGTTTAGAGCACTCTGAAGCCAAAGATACGCAAACTACACCAAGTATATCAGCATCAAAAAAACATTACCGGTAGATTGCCGAAAAATAGCCTCCATTGATTCCCATAACCACAATTGGGATTGAATGAACAAAAATGGAAAAAACTGATTGATGCAAGAAAACTTTTTGAATTGCAAGCTATTTTGTTTTCATTTTGTTACCTGATACAGGGGTTGGTATCAATACCAACAAGAAGACAGATATGGTATCTATGACTTATAAAAACAAACCTCAAGCAGCAGCCATCTAAAATTGGGCTTTATTGGTTTATCCCGTTCTATTTTTACTTGAGTGTTTTGATACTGATTGTTCATTTTAGATAGCTTTACTATAGCGTAATTGTTATGATAACCTTTTTAAATAGTCTCCAATTGCACACGGGAGACTATTTAATTTTGTTTCAGCTCTGCTCTGAATTTACTGCTTGAAGCGAAAATTTGTAAAGCGAAACCAATTTTTATTAACGAAATAGCGACATATCGCGAAGAATCCCGGAAACAACTCGAACGAGAAAAATGAGCACCCTAACTGACATAATGATTACCTCACTTAATAACACCAATCACTTTGAAAAAATTACATGAAAATGAACAGTGAGAAAAGTATCTGACCAGAAAAGATGATAAAGTATCTGATTAAAAATTCGTCATAAAGGGGAATTCCAAAACAACTATTGGCAATAGACCACGCGACGCTTATTTTGCAATTATTGATCGACTACATGTTGACGACAATGTTGACGACAAAATTTCAAGCAAGTAAAATGGATTTAAGAGGAAATGAAGAACAAAATCAAAAAATCTCTTCAAATAATCAACAAAATTTATCGACAAATAATAGATAAATTGTCAATTTTCATTAAAAAGTGCCCTGTCTAGATTCCAGTGACTTCCAGCAACACCTCTAGAAAAACTCTGAATTAAATCTTGAACATACCCGGCAGATTGCCGAAAAATAGCCGCCGTTGATTCCAATAAGCATGATTGAGATTGAAAGAATAGAAGATATTGGAAAAAAAAAAGATTTTTAAGTCTGATTTATTTTGATGGCATTTCGTAGTTGGACATACTTCTGTTTCTCAGAGAGAGGCTACAGGGGCTACTATCAATACCAATAAGCATTAGAGATGGTAACTAAGACTTATAGAAACGACGTTCAAATAGCGGGCATATAAAATTGGACTTTATGGGTTTATCCCGATTCTATTTCTGACTTCAATTTTTTATACTGATTTTGTTCATTTTGAATTCCTTTGCTGAGCAAATGATGTTCAAAATCACTTTTAGCAGAATGAGAGAACAGAGAAACTAGCCTAGAGAATTCAAAAAGATTTCACGCAAAATGTTGAAAAAACGGCAAAATGAGGTTAAGCGAAACATTTTTTTTTGTTCGACAAAGTAAAAAAACATAGCAGGACAAGTCCTGACGTACAATTCAAAGAATTTTCATTGACTAAACAAAAAACTAGACCTAGAAAGGACTATGAATGGATTGGGAAAACCATTTAAAAAATGCGATCCATAAAATCGAAAAAAAAAACCAGAAAAAATCAAAGCGAAATTGCCGCATGTGAACAAAAAACCACAAGCGAATTTTTGTTCAAACACCGTTTTCTCACTCTACTTTAAATTTAGAGCGAAAATATTTCACGCCGCAAAACCACTCGCTTTTTCTCTCCACTTCCTGTTTCGGCGTGACCAAAATCACTACTCCAATTTGACTTCAAAAATCATGAAAATGTGTGAACAGATCTTAAAAAAAAGACAGCGCCCCAATACAATTCAAATTCTTTGAATTGTAAAAATAGAAGCCTTATAATAGCCAGCTGAGAAGATGAGGGCGGCTATTAATCAGTAAAGAGTAGCGAAAGCAAAATCAGAAGAAGTTAGCAAAATAAGCAGAAAAAGACGAATATCCGGAAAAATCTGCATGAAAAATACTCAATTATCTTTTACCAAAACAACCCAAAACTAAAACCAAAATAATTAAAAGGCAGCGAAAATAACTAATTTGAACTATAGACATTCCCAAATGCTATAAAAACTTGAACAAAAAGCATTAAATAACTAACTTATAAAAAATGGAATCTTTTAATATTATGCGAGCAGATAGAGCCAAAAGAGTTCATTGGAGCAAATTGAGTATAAAAAAGCTCGCAAAACCACAGATATAAAAAAAACAAAATTGCACAAATTACAAAATAATTAAAAATTTCTCAGTTTATTGTCATTCTTTTTCAACAAAAAACGTTTTACACCAATAAAAGAGTAATCAACTTATATCTCTAAGAATCTTTAAGTATATAGCGTTTGTTCAAAACCCAACACAGATCAGTAAAACAAAACAAAGCGAAAAGTCGCTAAGAATTCGGCTAACATTCAGCAAAATAGCTGAAAAACCTGCAAATTGGAAGAAAAACTACTTACCAGAAACCTTCAAACAACTATCACAACAACTTAAAAATATAACTAACAACAAAAGTTCAAAAAAAGCCGCACGTGATCAAAAAATAGTTCGCGTACAGAAAATTTTTCAAATCTTAATTTCTCGATCTCTCGAAAACAGCGGTATACAAAAAAACTCTTTTCGCTCCACTCTTTAATTTTGCTTAGGACCCAAACTACTCCAAAATTTTTCACGCCTTCCATCTCTTTCTTTATAATTCACTGCAATAAAAGTGATTTAAAAAGGACTTCTCCAATACTCCTCTTCGAGTCGTAAAAATATGAGCGCTACAATAGCGTGCTGAGAAGGTGAAGGCAAATATTAACTTTAAAAAATAGGAGAGCAATAATAGCCTGCTGAGAAGATGAGTCGGTTATTAAAAATGACCAACTAAGGACGATTTGCTCTCCAACAACTGATGAGCGCTCGACTCTACTGTACGCGGCTTCCAGTTAAGTTCAACTGCTTGAAATTGTTAATGAGAGTAATTTAGATCACGCAAAAATCAAGCGCCACGCAAATTCAAAACGGTCAAGCAGTCGAGCTTTCAAAAATTTACATAAAGACACGATCGCAATAGCTGTTACAACCTTCGTTCGAGAGCAATTGAAGATATCAACGCATAATAGCACATTACGGCACCCTTGTTATTATCACGAAATAAAAATACAATTAATTGTTGTTCCAAATGTAGAGTAGCAAAAATGAAAACCTACTCCTTTGAGAGTGTGCTTGACGTGCAAGTCGATTCGAAGTGACTCTCTGATGGTACCAACTGACATCCTGTCCAGGTGGGGAGGCAGTGGACATCTGGCCATGCTCAGAATCCAAGCTGCTTCCTCATCCGGGTCTGTCGGAGGCACGTCACCAGAACCCAAGACATTGCTGAAATAATACAACTAACTAGGTGACCTTAGTGACCTATTCCGGAGCTAAGGCCTTCATTGCCTTCGTGTAAGTAGCATTAACTTTAAGCATACGTGTAAGGAGCATACAAGTAAGGAGCATTAACTTTAAAAAAATAGGAGAGCAATAATAGCCTGCTGAGAAGCTGAATCCGTTATTACAGCAATATTCGTGTGAGGAGCATATTAGGCTTCAAAATAAAATCAAACTTTGAGGAAGTCTCAGCAAGCCGCTATTGTTAACAGAGTTCAGAATTTCTCAGCATATCAATTTAACAATTCGGGCAACATTGCTACTTCGATAAACTCATACAAAAAAATTTCTCGCGAAAAAATAAGGTAACAAAATCAAATTAGATCGAGCGTTCGATGGCCATTTTTTAAGCATACCTTGATTGAAAGTCACGCCCATTAAGAGCGGTAGCCAAGGAAGACCTCTGAGGTCTAGAAGCACTTCGATTTCTCTCACTGCTTCCCTCTCTCCCATCTGTCGAAGCATCTTTGAAACACACAGAGCCCATGATCGACTATCGTCCTCTCTCGATGATGAAGTGTTACAGTCTTCACTAAACTAATTCGTCAATCATCTGTTGTTGAAAGCTCCTTTTGAAAATGTCATCTCATGCTCATTACTGATTCATGCAACCGTGCATATATATCATTATAAACCTGGAAAATTTACCAATATCAATACCGCAGCGACATCAAAACACCCTGTACTAACATATTGCATATTGAGTAAGGACGTGAGTCACCGTTGAGCCATACTTGAAAACCAAATCGAAGCACCGCTGCACAAGCCAGCATTGAGTAAATAGATCTAATACACCTTAAAACTAGTCTGACTTTATGCAAATAATTATTAGAGCGCTGATACCGTCAACCGTCTAAAGTCTCTATAAACTATAAATAGTGTCTCTTTCATCAACTATTATCTATCTCACCCGTAACTCAAAACTGAAACATATGAACTCTGTCCAACCTTTCCGGTTTAATAAATCTTATTTCCTAAGAGCGCTCTCAGTTAAAAAGTTTCAAAACCATGACAATTGATGCACTAATATAGCAACTGAATCATAGACACCAGTAGATGCCTTTAATTGTCAAACAGATGTCAAATAATTGATCTAATTCAATCAACATCTGGACAGCGCGCGTTTTACAACCATTCATCCATAGACGTTCGGATATCGTTCATTGGAACAGTAAACTGATTTCGACAAGCACTCATACACAATTCAGTATAAATAGACGCATCAATTAAATATACATGAATGCATTCCCCACTGAACGATGTTTCTAACTTGCGCCCAACTAAGAGCATAATCGACTAACATCGGACGTACTGCCCCCTCAAACAACAGTTGGGGGGTCTCGATTCTATTAAAACTCGATTCACTAGAGGGAGGGGGAGCAAAGAGGAGGAAGTGACTGTAGACTGTTTTCACCAGGAAGCAATACCTCCACTTAGCGGCTTCAAATGATGTCATAAGAGCTTTCTACAGACCACTACTGATTTAAATTGAAAAAAAATCTGTTGGGGCACTTTTTAATTGAACTTTTGCATTAAGCCAAATTGTATTTAGTTGCTTGATCTATTGAATCGAAAAAATCAAAACAAACAAAGGGTTCGATTAAAAAGACAAAGAGATAGAAAGTTCTAAAGAAATTATAATACTTCAATATTTTTGAATGTACAGAAATATGAAGCCAAACACAAACCCATTACCATCAAATAAAATGCTCGCGAACGGAAGGCGAGGAACCAGCTTTGATTGTAGCTAGACTCATCTTAGGGACACCCGAGCTTAAAAAATCGAGACAAAGATAACGAAGTAGCTAGACAGCATGAATGGAAGTGACACACATTATAAGTCTTAGTTGTATTGCAATGTGGTTTCACGATATCAGAAGTACCAAGAATAAATTGTTTACACGCACTAATTCAGAGGAAAGCAAGTGATCAAGTCCCCAAGTATCACAACATTTTTGAAAATGTGAATTATCTGTTAGCCCGTCTTCTCGCGAAAAAATAAGGTAACAAAATCAAATTAGATCGAGCGTTCGATGGCCATTTTTTAAGCATACCTTGATTGAAAGTCACGCCCATTAAGAGCGGTAGCCAAGGAAGACCTCTGAGGTCTAGAAGCACTTCGATTTCTCTCACTGCTTCCCTCTCTCCCATCTGTCGAAGCATCTTTGAAACACACAGAGCCCATGATCGACTATCGTCCTCTCTCGATGATGAAGTGTTACAGTCTTCACTAAACTAATTCGTCAATCATCTGTTGTTGAAAGCTCCTTTTGAAAATGTCATCTCATGCTCATTAGCACTCATACACAATTCAGTATAAATAGACGCATCAATTAAATATACATGAATGCATTCCCCACTGAACGATGTTTCTAACTTGCGCCCAACTAAGAGCATAATCGACTAACATCGGACGTACTGCCCCCTCAAACAACAGTTGGGGGGTCTCGATTCTATTAAAACTCGATTCACTAGAGGGAGGGGGAGCAAAGAGGAGGAAGTGACTGTAGACTGTTTTCACCAGGAAGCAATACCTCCACTTAGCGGCTTCAAATGATGTCATAAGAGCTTTCTACAGACCACTACTGATTTAAATTGAAAAAAAATCTGTTGGGGCACTTTTTAATTGAACTTTTGCATTAAGCCAAATTGTATTTAGTTGCTTGATCTATTGAATCGAAAAAATCAAAACAAACAAAGGGTTCGATTAAAAAGACAAAGAGATAGAAAGTTCTAAAGAAATTATAATACTTCAATATTTTTGAATGTACAGAAATATGAAGCCAAACACAAACCCATTACCATCAAATAAAATGCTCGCGAACGGAAGGCGAGGAACCAGCTTTGATTGTAGCTAGACTCATCTTAGGGACACCCGAGCTTAAAAATCGAGACAAAGATAACGAAGTAGCTAGACAGCATGAATGGAAGTGACACACATTATAAGTCTTAGTTGTATTGCAATGTGGTTTCACGATATCAGAAGTACCAAGAATAAATTGTTTACACGCACTAATTCAGAGGAAAGCAAGTGATCAAGTCCCCAAGTATCACAACATTTTTGAAAATGTGAATTATCTGTTAGCCCGTCTTTATTTTATTGTTCCGTCAACATTCGAACTTTTTCAGGGCATTCAGGACTGAATGTTAAAGCTCACTGGGCCTAGAAATGACTTCTACACATTTTTCCAAAAATTTCAGATAGTTCTTGAGACACATCTCAATCGACTACACGATAACAATTTTGGCAGCACTCGCACATTTTCAAATGATGTCATAAAAGCTTACTACAGACCGCTAATGTTTTAAATTAAAAAAAAACTGTTGGGTCACTCTTCAAGTAAATTTTTGTAGTAAACTGGCACATATTCTATTTACCTGATGAAAAACGTGAATGAGACCGCAATACAAACAACTCAAAAATCAAGAAGTCAAGCGTGATCAATTCAATCGAAAAAAAATCAAATACATCAAATAATTATTCGGATTAAAAAGACGAGACATGACAAGATCTCTGGTGAAAAGTTCTAAAGCAATTTCGTTACTTCAATATTTTTTCAATTTACAGAAAAATAAATACAAACAACACAAACCGATTACCATCGAACGAATTGCTCGCGAGCGGAATGCGAGGAACCTACTTTGGTTGTCGCTAGACTAAGCTGAGAGATGCCCGCCGCACTGAGTAAGCAAGGGTTGGTCAGGGCAGATGAGGCTGAGGTGGTGTAAAAACATACAACTCAAATTGCCCTTCGTACCAAGAAATTCTGCTTTCTCAGCAGCTTCGTTGATCCGGAGACTTAGAATCTACAAAGGCTCAAAGAGTGTACTACAGACTTAATGACCTCGGACTTGTCCAGTTTACCCCCTTCTCAGTACGAAAAGTCAAATCCCTCAAACGAGCGAAAGAATATTCTAGAACGATTTATCAAAACGGTCAAGCAACACTTTTCCATAAAAACGACATAAGACACAACAACTGCTTCAAACTTCGTCTATTTAGTTTCGGTGTTTCCGAGGCTTAAAAACAAGGATGCAGAAACTCAAAGTGGAAAACAGGAGAAACAGAGAATGAATAGTAGAGATTGCTGGTTGAGACAAATTAATATAGAATTCGTGAAATATTGCATCCTCATTTCATATGAGCATCAAAACCGTTGTATCTATCTTTCTGTAATTCCGACGATCCCTCTTACTTCTTCAGAAATAGTTTCACAGAAACTAAAAACAACTGCTTATCATCAATAATAAGGTTTAGACAGAATTGGTACAATCCAAATGTTACATAGTTGAAGGTAGAGCGCCATTTAAAAAATGATAATCTAAAAGTTGCCTACATAAATTACAAACGCATGCCCAGTTGGAGCATTTAAGAGCTAACTGAAAAAAAGTCTTAAAGATAACTAAGTACCTAGACGGAAAGAACGAAAGTGACACACATTATAAGTCTTAGTTGTATTGCAATGTGGTTTCGCAATATCAGACGTGCCAAGAATAAATTGTTTACCAACACTAATTAAGAGGAAAACAAGTGATCAAGTATCCAAGTGTCACAAATTTTTTTAAAAAAATTGTGAATTATCCGTTAGCCCTTCTTTATTTTATTTTTCCGCCAACATTCACGTTTTTCAGGGCATTCAGTACTAAATGTCAAAGCTCACTGAGCCTACAATTGACATCTATACATTCTTAAAATTTTCAGATAGTTTTTGAGACACATCTCACTGGACTACACGATAAGAATTTTGGCAGCACTCGCACATTTTCGGGCATTCTCAAAGACGGCCTAAAACTTTGCACATTTTAATAGTACCCTCATCTACTGAAACGCCTTCTTTTGATTCTCCATTAATTACAACTCCAAAATTTGAATAAATTAGGGCGCTATATTTTGTACTAATTGAAAGTTAATAACATAACCGACTAACGTCGGGCGAATTGCTCTCAAACGACCGGCGAGCGGTTGGCTTCGTCAACAGCTAGCCACGATTTAGTGACCTCAGGGCACTACCTCTTTATCCCGTTTCTGAAGACGAAAGTCAAATGGGCCAGACGAAAAATCGGCCAAGCAAAAAATTTCATAAGACAAACAGGATTAATATATTTGCTACAATTTGATTTTGAGAGCAATTAACAATTCCTAAAAAGTGCCTGTTAGATGATAAAAAAATATTTCAACTATAACTCATTGATAATGAGCATCAGAAATGATCACATTACGCTACATTAACAGCAGCTGAAGAGCGGCATCAACAAAGAGAGAGAGAGAGAGAGTTGAAACGTGAACGAGAAAGAGAAGGAAAGGAACCCTAACAGAAAGATAGAAAGAGACAGGAATATCTTCCATGATTGGATTCGACACCGCAACTTCTAGTTTTTTAAACTTGTTAATAAATCATATAGAAAATAACCGAAAAACGCAAAATTAAAAAAAAACTTTTCAACTTTGCAATAAAAAAAAATTCAAAACCATTTTTTGTATCGAAAGTTCTGTCAAGTAAAGCATCTGCGAGACTCGAAAAAAATTTAATGGTCGATAAACTCATAAAAGGACAAAAAACATTGAAAAATTTTGGAAAAATTTGGCAAATTTTGACAAAATCTTGCTAAAATTCAAGACATTAATATCTTAAGAACCAATTCATTGTCTCAAGAGACTATCCGGTATCCCTGTTTCAAGCCTGAAATAGTTTCACAGGCTCAAAGATCCAACATAAAAATTTTCAAAAAATTTGAAAAGTTTAATTTTTATCCAAAAATTACTAAAACTGGAGTCATAAAAAAATGTTGATCACCATCCCATTAACTCAAAAAACTATGCAACAGCTTGTTATCAAACCTTGGAGGAGGTCCCAGGGCCTCTGTTGCCGGAAAATATTCAAAGTATTTTAAAAAAATTGGTAAAATTAGCGATACTTAAATCTGGAAGAACATTCCACTACATCTTTAAACTATGCATTAATATATTATCAAACCCTAGAGGAAGTTCGGTGGCCCTTGAGGCTAGAGAAACCTAAAAAATGACAATATTTAAAAAACTTAAAAATTGCAAGTTTTACAAAAAAAAAATGCTAAAACTTGTAATATTAAAAAGTTGGGAAATTATTCCATGACAAACAATAAATTTCCAGTAACTTAATATCAAAACCTAACGGAGGTTTTCTGACCCTTGAGGCTCAAAAAATCTGAATAATGACAATGTCAAAAAATTGGAAAATGGCGAAAAATATCAAAAATATGCTTAATATTCGTGATGTTAAAATCTTGCAAGACATTCCATTTAATGTAGAAATTCTTCAATGACCTATTTTCAAACCCTGGAGGAGGTTCCTTGGCTCTTGAGGCTAAAAAATTCAAAAAAAAAAAACTAGAAAAAATTTCAAAAACCTGAAAAGCAAGTTTTATCAAAAAATTGCTAAAATTTGTGACAGTAAAAAGTTGAAAAACTATTCCATGGCCATTAAAAAATTGTCAATAAATTATTATCGAACCCCTTAGGATGTTTCCTGGCCCCTGGGTCTGGAAAGACCTGAATAAGGAAAATAATGTCAAAAAATGAAAAAATTGCACGTTTTGTCAAAAAATTGCTAAAGTTCGTGATGCTAAAAAATTGAAACCATTCCATTACAACTAGAAACAATGCATTAACCTATCGTCAAACCCTAGAGGAGGTTCTTTGACACCTAGGACTGATAAAATTCAAAAAATGTCAAAAATTTTCAAAAAGCTTGAAAAATTGCAAAATAGTAAAAATTTGCGTTTTTAGCAAGCGGTTGTTCGTCAGTAGCTAGCCACAGGGGGAGGGGGGTCTCCGGGGGTTGATTGGGGGGCATCACTGGGGTGGGGGGCATTAGCGCGGTGGGGGGGTGGTGGGGCAATAGTGGGTGTCTTCAACCTCTAAGAACCGCCCTTCACACCCACACCATAAGTGTAAGTATAAGTCTCCAAAACAGTTTGAGCTGAAACAGAGCTGAAAGGCTCTAAGAGCACTTAATACCCGCTGGGCGCTACCTGTTTATCCCGTTTTTGAGGACGAAAAGTCAAAAGCGTCAGACGAAAAATCGGTCAAGCGAAAAATCGCATAAAAAAAAGACCGACAGGACTGTAATTGCTACAAAATTCGTTTGAGATCAATTAAACATAAGTCCTTCAGATCTCACCAGTGCACTGTGTTTCGAGCCTGCTATAAAAGCATAATTTTGAAGTGATAAGGAGGAACTCCGGAGGGTTTCGAGTCTAGAGTGGTGCAATTGTTGTTTTTGCGGTTTTCCGTTTTTAAAATTTCTTTAATATTTATCTGGAATGCAAGCTAAGGATTTCGGATGAAAAATGTCAAAATTTCAACTCATAGTTGGTTTCCTACATTTTGAATTAGTTTTTTAATTCGGTCTGTTTGCCGTTCGGGATCATCGCAAGATTTTGTGAGATTCCAAACTTTTGTTTAACCGTTTCTATCTTTTGTTTAGGATCTAAAGGTATTGAGCTGATTTCTAACAAATGAAAAACGCACATTCTATTGGTTTAAGGGTCCACAAAGCTTGTTAGAAACATCTTTTTGTCGATTTCCGCAACAAACGAAAGAATCTGAAATGATTAAAAATAGCAACGAGACAGAGGCGATTGCTACATCTTTCCATTTGCGTAATTTGCGTCAAGCTTTTTTGTCTGTTGGTTTATTTGCTTAGAAAGCAAAACTGTTTCTTCCTTTAGTTTCTCTTGCCACAAAAAAATGGAGGAGTAACGAGACACGAGTAAAAAATATTGCACAGTTTTATCTTTAAATCAATATAATTCCTAAAATATTGGTTTCATTTCTGAGTTTTCTCTTTCTCAATTTGATAAAATTTTATTAATTAATGGAAATCTATTTATAGAATTTTCGGTAGCTATTATAGCGGAAGCCCTTAATTTAAAATTTTATCAAATTTTGGGTCTTTCCTTATTGAAGTCTTGTCTCCTGTTTGTCTTCGAAGAACGTAAAACGTAAAACACTGCGGCTAATCAGCTCAACTTTGCATCCAAAAAAATTCGGCCATTTTTTCCTCAATCTGGATAATTGAAGCAGAACTTATTTATCGCATGTTTTATTGAAAGCAAAGATTTCTCTCTGTAGCTGTAAATCTATTAAAACAGTCTACCGTTTTGGAATTTCAATTTCAAATATCAAGCAACATTGAACTGTAACGTACAAAGGAACAACGTATAAGCATTGTAACGTTCATAGCAACAAGTGAGAGTTTAGACGGCAAGGTTTTTTTGATGCTCTTTTACTGGTTTTTTGTCTGATGTCATTGACGTCAGAATCAGTTCATAATCGATCAACAATCGTCTAGAGAACCTAAAAATATTAAGCCTAAAACCGCCTTATTCGATACATATCATGGTATTATTTACTTAAAATTAGGTTATACGAACTTTTCCGGAACTTTTTGTGTATATTAGACGCAATTCTATACGTAATTTAAATACTCGATTCTGATTGGTTAATATTCTCGCTTAGATTTATTTAGTTACTAACATCCTCCGGCCCAGAAGAAGATGCTGGGAGAATTGGTACTAATTTTACAAGCGGGCGAACGAACGATCCGGAGGACGTGCGCAATACGGCGGAGCGTGCGACGCTGTCGGAACCGTAACGAAGTTCAGTGATCCGAGCAGTGGGGTAGTAACCCCTTGGGTTGGTCTCTTCAACTACCCAAACCAAATCACCGGTCTTAAGGTGATGCTCGGCAGGCGTCTGCCACTTGGAACGTCGGTTCAGCGCCGGTACGTATTCTTTGATCCAACGAGACCAAATAGCGTTAGCGTAAGACTGCGCGCGGGCGTAACGTTTACAGTGATCAAACTCATCTACGCCAATGATGGACGGGAGACTACGTGCTTGGTTACCGAGGAGAAAGTGATTAGGTGTTAATGCGCCTAAGTTGGACGGGTCGGCGCTTACGGGCGTTAACGGACGTGAATTAAGTGCATGTTCGACCAGACAAAAACTGGTACTTAAAACCTCATCTGTGAGGCGACGTGTTCCAAGGATTGTGTAAAGTACGCGCTTGAAACTACGTACTAGCCTCTCCCAGATGCCACCCTGGTGTGGCGCACTGGGCGGGTTGAGCCTCCACTTGATGCATTTGTGGGCAAGTTCCACAGCGATGTTGATGGTGTTCCACTTTTCGATGTTCTCGCGTAGTTCTTTTTCCGCGCCAACAAAGTTAGTGCCATTGTCTGACCAAATAATGGCTGGTGTACCCCGACGGGAGACGAACCGCTCCACTCCCATTACACACGAACTGGCGTCCATGGAAGGAACGATTTCGACATGAACGGCACGAGTAGTTAAGCATGTGAAGAGGAAACCCCACCTCTTCTCGGTAGTCCTACGTACAGTAACGTAGAACGGGCCGAAGTAGTCGACCCCGGTGTTCGTGAAGGGAGGAGACTGGTATGCAAGTCTTTCTACTGGGAGGTCAGCCATGATGGGTTGAATAGTAGCAGCACGGAACATCCTGCACGTAAGGCAGTTAGATTTAATGGAACGTAGTGAGGAACGTAATTTAAGGATAGTATAACGTTCTTGTACTTTTGCCCGCAGGTAATCAATACCTTGATGATGGTGTTTGACGTGCGTGTGCCTGAGGAACAACTTTACAAATGCATGGCGTGCGTCCAGAACGATAGGATGTTTTACATCAAAGTCAACTTCGACCAACCGCTTGATGCGGCCTGCCGATCGGATTAGACGATTTGGCCCAATAAAGGGAGAAAACGGGGCAATACCGCTACTCCGTTTAACGGGTTTGTTTTCGAGAAGATCTTTTCTCTCTGCATTGAATGACTCCCCTTGCACAAGATACTGGAGATGACGCTCGGCTTCGTCAAGCTCCGTGGGGTCTAGGATGCTACCATCGGCAATACGGTAACATTGGTGAGAAGGTAACATGCGGAGTGCGTACGCTGTTATCCGTAGCAACTTCTGATAAGAACTGTACTTATCGAAGGGAATTAGTTGCGGTGGCGGTTCCTTAGTTAACTTGGTTACGGATGCGGCCAATGATGTATTGGTTTCGTCAGTTTCCTTAGTTACTATACCAAGTTTGATGTTATTAACTACTTCAGTGTTTGGTTCGAACGGGAATTGCTTGGTTCTTAAGAAATCTGGACCTCTCACCCAGCTACTTGATTGCAAAACCTCAACGGACATACCACGAGTGCCGGCGTCTGCCGGATTATCGCTTGAGGCAACGTGGTTCCATTCGTCAACGCTAGTGTGTTCTAAGATTTCGCAAACACGGTTTGCAATAAATATTGGGTGCTTGGTTGCAGACTTAAGCCATGGCAAGACAGTAGTGCTGTCGGTCCACATGAAAACCCTGTTGACTTTTACTGTGAGAGCTCGACAGATATCTTGTTTCAATCGAGCGGCCAGTAGCGCTGCCTGTAATTGCAGCTTTGGAACAGTTGTGACCTTCATAGGTGCTACGCGAGCTTTACCCAGGACAAACGCAAGCTCAGTTTGGGGCCCACTCGAAGTAGTTACTCGAGCTCGGAGAAATGCAACGGCACTGAAAACTTCTTGTGAACTATCGCCAAACATGTGTAGTTCCAGGTGTTCAAAGTTTCCGGAAAAGTAGCTCCTTGGTATAGTGATTGCGGCAAGCATGGGTAGTTCTACACTCCATTCGAGGAACCTTTCAGCAGTGTCCTTTGGTAATTCTTCATCCCAGTGCTGCCCGCTGACACGCCAGATGTCCTTTAGTAACAATCGGGCACCAACGGTAAATGGTGCCACTAGGCCGATGGGATCGAATACCTTAGACACTAGGCTCAATACCAAGCGTTGTGTTAAAGACTTAGTTACTGTACTGGAGGTACCCCGACTCACAACTAGAGTATCACTGTTGTGATCCCATTTCAACCCAAGCAAGTGCGAAGAATCCTCCTTAGATGAGGCAATTACTTTTGGTTCGGTGGACTGAGGTGACCCATCAATTCGATCAGCCAGATTTGGTACATTGCTTACAAACTTAGTAAGCTTGAACCCACCGAGATGGAGATGCACCAACTCCTTCGATCTTTTGAGAGCCCTCTCAGGTGACTCCACCGAATCCAAGTAATCGTCCATGTAGAAGTTTTCTAGGACGGCTTTGGTTGCTTCCGTGTATTGACTGACATTGTCTCGGGCCGTGCGTTGCAGTGCATAGTTAGCGCATGTGGGCGAGTCTTTAGCCCCGAATATATGGCGCGTGTATTGATACACTACAACATTTGTTGTGGGGTCTTCCCGCCACAAAAAACGCAGTGATGACTGGTCACAGTCAGGAACGCCCACTTGGAGGAACATACCCTCGATGTCTGCGGACACGGCGAATTGATGTTGACGGAACCTAAGTAGTACGTGGATTAGGTTTTGGAGCAGCTCGGGGCCAGTGAGCAAAGATTTATTCAAAGAAGTACCGTGGAACTTTGCTGCATCATTTAATACCCTACGCACTTTCCCCGGTTTGTTCGGATTGATTACGGGATGATGTGGTAGGTACCACTCTTTCTCCGACCGCTGCTCGACCTTGTGAGCATCAGGGACTGTAATCAAGTAACCTTTTTCCAAGTCTTCACGGATGGTATTAGCATAGTTTTCTTTCAATGATGTATCTCTCGAGAGCCGCTTTTCGAGAGACTTGAGCTGTACCAGTGAGGAAAAGTAGTTATTCGGGAGCTGGATGTTGTCATCAGCCCATAACATACCGACATCGTATCTTTGGCCGTTATGAAAAGTTGTTGTTTCAAGTATTTCCTGCGCGCGAGCATCCGCTGCGGATCGTGGGTCAACTTGCTTGAACGCGCCGTACGATTCCATATCATACCAAGATTTAACCTGACGAGCTAATTCAAAATCCTGTTCATTATTGGCTTTGAAACACACCGAGACTAAACTTGAACTTGATGGGAGTGGGCCACTTAAAACCCAACCTATGGGCAAGCGGACAGCGAACGGTGAGCACTTTTCGTCGGCTGAAAAATACTCTAACGGGCGGATGGCATGGTAGACATCCTGTCCAAGTATCATCTCGATTTCTCCATAGCTATATCTTACTGGATCTAGAACTGCCAAATGTGGGTAAGTTTCTTGCATGGACTTGACGTCAATGATGTCGGAACCTACGTTTAATGTTTCCCTCACGTAGGGACGCACAGTGAATGCTTCGAAGTCTTGGTCTTTATGAGGTGTCAAAGTCAATTGAACCACCTTTGTGTCTATGAGTTCTTCCGTGTTTATACCCTTGACGGTCAGTTTTAATGCGGTACCCTGCAAACCGAGTCTAGCTGCGAGACTATCGGACACCCAAGAGTTACTGCAAGCGGTATCGCATAAAACCAACGCCGTAGTACTAGTGCCAGAAGAATTAGTAAGTTTCAGTTCCGTGACCTGAAGGAGGCCTTTAACATCCGTCACGGAAGACAAAGTGGTTGTTTTGCTTGGTTGCTGTTGACCCGTAGATGGCCTACTTGTACCTGCGTTCGACTTCGAAGTATCGATGTTCTTGTTTGTTGAGGGTTTAGCTGGAAAAACCCTTTCAGCTCCATGAAGTAAGGTGTTATGGGAGCTGTTGCAACCATCTTTCCTACATTTACGGGGACTTGGGCATTGCCTAAACATGTGTTTATCACGCAAACAAGAGAAACAGAGCTTTGCCTCAGCCACGACCTTGGCTCTCTGCGTAGGGGTCTTTTCCTTAAAGACACGGCATTCCCACAACCGGTGGCTGCCTTTGCATACAATGCAACTAAAGATTGATGTTGACGGAGATCTCTGTTGCGGCTTAGGGTTACTCTTCTGTTGCGTATTTGCAGCAATTGCCTTTGAAGCAACTTTTGATCTTGTTACTGAGTTGTTGGTATCCTCAGTCCTTGCTTTAGTTGCGGTATTCTTCATTAAATCGTGCGCTTCGGCCTTCTCTTTTAACCAATCGTTGAAATCAAGAAGAGTAGGTTTCACCCAATGCTTTTTGACCGTGAAGAGTGACCATGACTCCTTCATATTGGGTGGTAGCTTCTGTACGGCAGTGTTGAGAAGCGCAGCACTCTTTAAATCCGAATCATATGACAGCGATTTAAATACCCCGACGAGACTTGAAATGCACCCCGAGTAGTTAATGATGTTATCGCTATTGTGCATCTTCAATGGTGGAAAGCCGTTGAGTTTGTCCAAATGTGCACTTACGACCGCCTGTGGTTGGCCAAATTTACGTTCTAAGGTCTTCAGTGCGTCTTTGTACATTGCGCCGCAGTAGGCGAACTCAGCTATAGCTGCTTTAGCTTTAACTGTAACGAGGGTCTTAAGGTATGTCAATTTTACATCATCAGTTAAGGACAGAGAGTCGATTGCTCTTTTAAACTGACCATACCATTCGTGCCACTGTAGAGGATCCCCACTGTATTGTGACAACTTCCATTCGGGTAGTGGGTCATTCCTCTTGCTAGTAAGGCGTCAGTGAATGCCTTAATCAAGCTTGCATTTTCAGATGCTGGCGCTGGAGGCGTGGGATGCGGTGGGCCACCCCAACACAATGGTATCGGAGCAGTATGCCCGTATATTGGATGTATAACCGGCGTGACGAAAGGTGGCGCGATGTTAGTAGTTGTACTAAAGGGGTTAACAGGGATGCTACAGTTAGCTGCGTAGTTGCTTTTTGGATTATGTTGTGCACTCATTTGCAAGATGGGATGGCTGATGGTGGGGTTAGCTGTGCTTGGGGGTAGGTTAGATTGAACGTTGTTATAGACGGTTGCATTATTTTTCGCCTGGTTTACGTTTGGGAGAATATTCTGAGGGAAACGCCACAAATTTAAATCGGGGTTACGGTTAAGGGGAAGTTTGGGTGAGGTAGGGCATGGTAACAGGCGGGCTTGAGGTGAATGGACAATGTTTTGTTGTGGAATGTTGGGGACGGGTAAGTATGTTGCTGTGCTCGCTGGAGGGGGCGACGGAATCACGGGAGGCTGAGGAATAAATAGATGTTGAGATGGAAACACGGGAGGTGGGTTCACGAGTGGGTTTAGAGGTGGAGGGACCTTATGCGGGGAATGGGCAATAGGGACTTGTGTTTGGTGTGGAATGTTACTTTGAGTTAGATTCTGTTGTTGTTGAACATGAGGCATTGACATATGTAATTGGCAAGGCACACTGGAGCTTTTCGGACCCAAGAACTGATTTTCTTGTGGGTTTGTTGAAAAATCAGGTACAAAGATGGAGTTCGTTGGTGCCATAACGGGTGTCGGTGGCCGGGGAGGTTGAGGTTGCATAGGTGGTTGAGGTGGTGGGAGTGCGACATTTTGTACGTCGACTGGTACTTGGTTCATTTCACCACTGCCTGAGGGACTATGTGCCCTTTGATCAATGAGTGATTGCTGCAGTTGAGCCTGGAGATATTCCCGATACAAAGCTTCCTGCTGGGCAACAGAAATTGCAACTCCTGGCCGTGTGTAATGAGAAAGCATTTCAAGATGATGTAAGTTATCGGCAACATTACTTGGGTTTTCTGGAGGATTACTAGGGGAAGTATCTTTAACAGGAGGGTCGGCGGTTGCTGAACCAGGACGAGAAAAGTTTAACTCACTTGAATTACCTGCTGGAAACGAATTTACCCAATCCTGAACAAGTCCCTGACTTCTATCTGATCCCCTATCTTTAAACAAATTCAGTTCACTTGAGTGGTGACTAAACAATGAATGATTATCCATTAAATCAGCCTCATCTAATTTAGCTGCTGCAACACGCTGGCGGTGGTCTTCCTCCAATTCTTGAAGTGCCATCTGTTCCATTTGTATTTCAAGCTCCTTTTTTCTCATGGCAATTTCGTGTTTTTGTTTAGCGAGGCGCATGGCAGCTTGTTCTTGTTTCTCGGCCTCTTCGCGTTTTAGTTTTGCCATGAGAAATTAATGTTTACGCTGGCTAGACATTGATGATGTTGTTCGGCGTGAACTTCTCTTAGATTGGCCTTGAGGATTAACGCCCTCACATACGGTGTCTCGGTCAGCAACTGAGTCAATATAGCTTCTAGCCGCAAGCAAGAATTTATCATTGTTCTTGGTTTTATCATCCAACCATTGCTCAAGGACAGGGTAAATTGAATCTGGGTTCTCCGCTTTACTGGCTAAGTCAAATAGTTCTTCATTCTTCTGCACCAGTTTACTGAAGACATCCTTCAACTTAGAAACCAAGCGTTCAACTTTAACCTTCCTGTCTTGACGATCTATGGCATCTGTGATGTCCTTATGGATGTTACATAACTCATATTCTAGATTAGATCTTGCATTAAAGAGCTTTTTCAATTTTTCTTGCTGTTCGGCCATGATATTGAAATGGCTAATTTATCAATGTGGAGTAACTTTCAACCAAACACGTGGAATGAGGGTTATACCGAACCCAAATGACGACGACTTGATAATCAAGACGTCGAAGAGTAGAAAAGAAGTTACCGAGTAATGAATTACTCGGCGAAAGTGAGTAAGAAATTATAGAGTGCGTCTAACGTGCTTGAAAGCAACGTGAGACTAAACAGGAACACCGGAAACCGGGGAAAGAGGACTGGGTGGACGAAGCACGACGAAACGGGAAACGAAGCGGACGGGGCGGGAAGGACGGGCGAACGGCGCGCAACGCAACAGGGAACGGAACGGAACTGGCGAAAACGCGGGTAGTAAACGGGCGACGCAACGGACGGGACGGAAACGCTGAACGAGCGACGCACGAAGAAACGAGACTGGCAGAACGGAGGCGTTGAGCGAGTAGCGCGCAACGAAACGGAAATACGGAAGAGAACGGGCGGGAGACGATTAAGCAACGAGCGGGGAGGTCGGGAAGTACTATGCTAGCAGACTACAGCAACAAACTCAACCAAACAAACTAGCCGTAACTCAAGAATAAACTTAAGTCACACCCTAGGAAGGAGGAGAGAGGCTACTGCAAGAGGCAAACTAGCACAAGTCATTATGGGGCTTAATATATACAAATAACGAACTAATTTACCGCAAACCAGTAGTATACTAAATGGATGAAAAGAGCAACGAATTTACTAGCCGTAACTCCAGAATAAACTTAAGTCACACCCTAGCATTAATCAAACCTAAACAACCAATCAGCATACCAATAATATTAAACAAACTACAGCAAAAGTTAATTAATATGCAGCGCTTTTGTAGTCTATGAAAGCTGGGAAAGTGAAGAAACAATCTAGCCGTAACTCCAGAATAAACTTAAGTCACACCCTAGAAGGCAACAAACCAAACCAACTAACAATCATACAGTTACACGCAAACATACAGCTGCAAAAACTAATATACTACAACAGGGGGGCTAGTAAATTAGTAAAGTTGAAAAAGTCCAGGACAATCCAGCCGTAACTCGAGAATAAACTTAAGTCACACCCTAGAAAGCTACAAGACCTAAACAACAAACCAGCATACTAGCATACTCAACATACTACAGCAAAAGCAACAACATACTTCATCACATATGACATACTACATCGGAAATCGGAAAAGTAGCGAAGAAAACGAAAAGCGAAGTTTTGGGAGAGCGACGTTATTGAGAAAAAAAACGGAAATTGTGAATGGCGAAGTAAAGGAACGAAAAAGAAGCGGACTGTACGGTACGAAAACGAGATACGAAAAGAACATGACATATCTTTTTTTGTGGGCCAGAGGTTGTGAATTTTTTCACACCTTTTCCCTGTATTGAGTTTCACTCAATTAACGAAACTTCGATTGAAAATAATAATTTTGACGAATTGGTCAAAATTTTTATGCCTTTGTCCAATTTTTTGAAACTTTGGTCAATTTTTTTGCAAATCCTTGATTACGGAACGGTAATGTGGTAAATTGAACAGTTTTATACCTGAAAGTATGGTTCGTCCATATTCGGTATTGATTTTCTAAATTTTTGATTTGCCTCAAAATTGACCAAAAATTTTCAAAATTGAACAATTTAGCATTACGTTCTCACATTTTTTTTCTCTATATTAGAGGTAATTTTCTGATATGCGAACCGACTTGATAACTTTTTACAAATTTTCGACAATTCGACCAAAAAATTTTCAAAATCAGTGTTCGTCTCAAAAATTATGTTTGTGGGGGTAAATGCTGACCGATTATCTATAATTTTCGCTGAAACCGTTAAATATCTTGTTAAGGCATTATATCTCCAAAATTTTCCGATAGGGGTTGGGTCATCATTTTGCCGTCTAAACAAACTCAATATCAATCCATGATGTGAAAACAAGTTTCGTTTTGGAATAGTCTTACAGTTTGTTGTGATGAGTTGCAGGAAACACTGCAGTGTTTTGTATTCCTTAGCGCCCTTTCCTGTCCATATTAGCAGAAAGTTTTGATTACCGCCCTTGGTTCAGCATACAACTCCAGAAATGCTAGTAGAAGCATCTGTCAAAGTCGGCAGTCCATCTATGGGCAGGTATTTGTGGTTGAGGGAAAAGTCATTTGCTATCCTATGCTCTGCCTCTCGCACTTCCTTCAGAATGTAGACCTTGCCCTCGTTGGTCTGGTATGCTTCTACTTCCAATGTGACCTAGTTGGTCCCAGTGCATGCTTTGAAGTTTCTTATTAGCGGGAAAACAATCACAGGGGGCTGCTTCAACAGCAGCAAATTATGATTGAGAAATGGAAACTTGAGTTTACTGTAACGGTTGCTTTCCACTCGAATTTGATATTTTATAAGAACAATTACGCTAAAAGCCAATGTGCTGAAGATTCTAAAGGTGGCTCAGTAAGGAGCGGCACCAAAATGTAGCTGTAAATCTATTAAAACAGTCTACCGTTTTGGAATTTCAATTTCAAATATCAAGCAACATTGAACTGTAACGTACAAAGGAACAACGTATAAGCATTGTAACGTTCATAGCAACAAGTGAGAGTTTAGACGGCAAGGTTTTTTTGATGCTCTTTTACTGGTTTTTTGTCTGATGTCATTGACGTCAGAATCAGTTCATAATCGATCAACAATCGTCTAGAGAACCTAAAAATATTAAGCCTAAAACCGCCTTATTCGATACATATCATGGTATTATTTACTTAAAATTAGGTTATACGAACTTTTCCGGAACTTTTTGTGTATATTAGACGCAATTCTATACGTAATTTAAATACTCGATTCTGATTGGTTAATATTCTCGCTTAGATTTATTTAGTTACTAACACTCTCAGATAAGATGTATGACCGTACACTAAATCGAAATTTTTTTCGATTAAATTTTTTTTACAATTTTGTTTTGCGGTCGAAAATTTTCATTCCTTCTCCGATAGTTAGTTTTGCGTAAAACTGATCTCAGTTTACGCCAGGCTTCTTCAAAATCAAAGGTGGAAAATCAAATAGCCTGGTAGAAAAAACAGAAATCAGATTGCCAGAAAACAGCTGCAATAGTTTCATACACCTGTAGTCTCAAACAAACAATGAAAAGAATGAAACGTGTACTGTAAGCTGCCATCAAATAACCGTCAATTACATTAAGATATCCTCAATTGACCTCAACTCTTCAAATTCAAGTTAGCAGCAATCAATTTGAAGAAATTAAAAGTAATTTTGCTGGGTGAGGTGACTTGACAAAAAACTATTCTCGCAAATGAACAAACAACTGGCTCCAGTGTGCGTGAAAATGACGTCACGGAATCAATTCAGTAAAAATTACATGAATGTTAAAGAAAATTTAAACAATATTAAAAACAAAGGAAGCCAGTAATAATAGATCCGCTCATCTATCGCAGCTAATTATTTAAAAAAATACAGACAAGTTAACCGAAATCCATATAAACGAAAGTGATTGAATTTGAGCGCAATGCTTGATAGCTTGCAGCTTATCTGAAACCTAAATTCGAGCGTCCTTAGTTAGGTTAAAATCGTTCAACTTTTACCGGCAGTGTAAAATCAACTGAAAAAAAATAACATGACCGACTAATGCCGGGCGAATTGCTCTCAAGCTTTCGGCGAGCGATTGATTTAGTTGGTAGCCAGCTGGGGTTTAGAACGATTAGAATGCTAGAACT
The DNA here is from genome assembly GCF_964194025.1 of Convolutriloba macropyga. Taxonomy (NCBI): domain Eukaryota; kingdom Metazoa; phylum Xenacoelomorpha; order Acoela; family Convolutidae; genus Convolutriloba; species Convolutriloba macropyga. The sequence continues at coordinate 16,769,060 of NC_134471.1, read as the reverse complement.
AGTACGTGCACGGGGGTGTGACTCGAGTGGGGGGTGACTTAAGTTGGTCAAACTGTTCAGATTAAGAACCGCCCTTCACACCTAATTTATGTCTCCTCAAAACAGTTTCGGTGAATCGCATACTTAGACAGGTAAAGCGTAAAGGTCTAAGAGCTGCTTATCCGCCAAATGCCATCGATGCTTTACCTGTTTATCATCCCGTTTTTGAGGATGAAAAGTTAAAAAGAGTCAGGCGCACAATCAGTCAACCGAGAAATCGCAGAAAACACCGCAAGACTCATAAAAATTGCTACAAACTTTGTTTGCGAAAATTAAAAATTCAGCAATCATAACTGTCAATTAATTACACACATTGTGCATAATTTGATCCTTCTGAAAACTCATCAATTTATTTTTTTTTCAAATCTAACTCTGTTGCTTATTTCTTGGAGTGTCCGGGCAAATTTGAAGCGTAAATATTAGTAAAAACATAGATTTCTGCACTATCCTTATCGTTTGATTATTTTTATTTTGTAACCTACGAATGCGGGAACGTTGTGCCACACAAAGACTTGCGAGCCTTCTCGTAATTTGTCAGGATATCTGCCAAAAAAGGGGATTCGAATTGTGAATTGATTAAGGGTCATTTACAAACCTTCCTCTCGGTCCAGTAAGCTACACTTTAAGGTCATGATAATAGTATAAAGATTTACAGAAATGAGGTCAAACAAAATAAGGAGAAAATAGAAGTTCATCTAGGAGGAGTAGCAACATTAAATTAAATCCAGTAACCAATTTACACATACAGCAGCCCATGCTTCCTTTTCTTACAAGAACAGGACTAACTTGAGCATTTAACATTTTTTATCAAAAAACTGTTCACACAAGTAAGTTATTCAAGTTATTTCTATCAACGTAGTGTATTCTCAACGCAGCATAACCTCAATCAACACTCCGAGCCTGGCATCATAGACTGATATAAACTTGATAGACTAATTTTTCAAATTGAAGTAGTCATTTATAACGAATTGTTTAATTTATTTTAACTGTCTTTGTTCAATGCTCATAGAAAATGTCTAAAATGAAATCAGTAGAAGCATTTATTATAGATAATTAAATTGGCAACAAGGTGCATAAAGAGATACTGTTTCGTTTGCACTTAGGGGTAAAAATGATCATGAAAATTTACCTTTTACTCAGAGACAATCAGATTACTTCTTCACAGTAAAGAGGACGCTTTTCAGTCAGTTTTTATGGCCAAATTTATCAATAGTCACAACTTTTGACGATAATGAGTCGTTTCCTTTTTTTCCTAATTATATATAAACTGATAGTTCCTTGTACTAAAACTATAATTTTGCAGCTGACTCGCAATCTTGAAATCAAAAATTTGAAAACTAAAACGTCTTAGCACCTTATTTGATAAAATTAATTGGTGTAAAAAAATTTGGCGTGAAAACGAAACAGTTCCTATTCAATCCAGGTTAAAACAATTTATCAAAACTTAAACCATGTCATCTTTTATAATACTACTGCCAATATTAGCACAATTTGTCCGAGCGGACAGAGCAATGTGGTGATTTGACATCGTGTGAGAAGGTAGCAACTCTTTTGTGTCTGCAAACTCATCCACGTCACTCTCTATCTCCATTTCGTGCATTAAATTCTGCTTTTGTTGCTGTTTCAATGCTTTCATGGAAATGGCGATATTGGCCACATTACTGCTCAAAGCTCCATTAATTGCCGGATGTGCATGGGAGTTATTGTTCGCATTGCCAGTCCCCGTTCCGGCACTTCCCCCGTTTGAGGTGGTGGAGGAAGTGCCAGTTGTGACTTGTTGCAGTTTGCTATCTAAGTTCTGATTGGCTAGCCTTACCACCAAGGAGGAGACAACGAAGCAGGCCACGATTTGGAAGACAAGGATGATGTAATAACTCTTGTTATGCTTGCTTTCCGTAACCTCTTCTATCTCTTTTAACGTCGTTCCTGAAATGAAACAAAATTGTCAACTAAACTACTCGACTCCGAACCAAAATTTGTTGCGCTAGATTCAAAACTTTGTTCAACTATCATGCTGCATAATAATTTTCAACCACTTTGAATGTTCGAGTAGCTGAAAAACTTCAAAACAGCAAAAAAAAATGTAGCCCCATGTTTATCTTAACAACTTTAAAAAGCACGTTTGATTTCCACCAATTTGGATTTGTTTTTATCTCACCAATATAGGCATTGATGGCTTGGGTTGGAAGTAGGCCCAGAACAGAGGCTAATATGTAGTCGCAGTTGGACACTTCGCTGACGGCAAAGAAGGCATTCATCAAACCAAAAGGGAGCGGAGTGAGGCGAGATAGAAGCACTAATTTGAACGCGTGTTTGCCTCTCAACAGCTCCATCATTGGGTTGATCCTTTGAGGTAATCTTGTGATCACTTTTGACAGACACTGTTTGAAGCACACCCTTAACACCATCTTAATACACTTTTTAAAAATAAAACAAAGTTCCAAAGAGTCTTTGAACAACCAGTCATGTTTTCCAAATAAATACCTAAACCCAACGACATCGCAGTTCGAAAACATTAAGGAACTGATTTTTCTCCAATTCTTGAATTTGAACTAACAATCGGCACATAATATACCGCATTAGGGTTTATTATCTGCTAATAAAAACATACCCGGAAGATTGCCGGGAAATAGCCGCCATTGATTCCCCATAACCCCGACTGAGATTGAAAGAACAGAAAAAAATGGGGAAAAGTGATTGAAAAATTTTTTCCATTTTGTTAGACATACTCCTGTCACTTAATGAGAGGATAAAAGGGCTAGTAGCAATACCAATAAGCATTCTAGTTGGTAACTGAGACTTATAAGAACAAACTTCAAGTAGCGGGCATCTAAAATTGGGCTTTATGGGTTATCCCACTTCTAATTTTGATTCCTTGTTTTGGTAGTGATTCTGTTCAGTTTAGATTGCTTTGCTGGGGAACTGCTGTTTAAAAGCACTTTGTGCAGAATGAGCGAAGAATGAAACTAGCCGAGAAGTCCTTCACTTGAAAGATATGCCGAAAAACCGGTAAAATAAGGTAAAGCGACACAAATTTTTATTCGAAGTAAAAAACATAGCAGGAATGATCCTGAAATACAGTCTAAATAATTAATGCCCGCCAAAAAGACAGACAAGCTTTCTCAAAAGTGGAAACTAAAAAAATCAAATAAAAAATATTGCCAGTGGTTGCCCCGAAGGCCAAATTTGCTCCATTTAAGTATACCCAAACACACACACAAGCCCTCAAAGGTAGTTTATTGACTATAAAAGGTAGAAAAACTTCAAGAACTATGACAACTACTTAAAAATTAAAAATTGCAAAATTTATTGATAGTTTCTCAATTGCGCAATATTTTTATAGTCAAAAAAGCTTTTTGTCTACCCAACCTATTCAGTAATCCATCAGCAAGCCCAAAAAATTTCATTGGCCCTTAAAGATCGATAAACTCAGAAAAGGACACAAGTTTTCTAAAAAAGATGAAAACAATTGCAAATTTTATTGAAATGTTGCTAAAGCTCGTGATATTATTATCTTCAGAACCACTTGATAGAATTCGTGATATATAACCGTTGAAAACCAATCCAATGCAGAAACCTGTTCTCAAACCCTAGAGGTGATTTACTGGGCTCTGTTGCTGGAAAAGCAGAAAGACAAAATTTTTCAAGAATTTGAAAAAATAGCCAGTTATATAAAAAAAAAATTGCTTAAAATCATTATATTAGAATGTTGAACAGCAATCCAAGGCCACTAAAAACCATGTAATGGCCTATTATCAAATCTTAAAGGAGGTTCCCTGGCTCCTGAGAGTGGACAAACTCAAAAAAATAGAAATTTTGAGAAATTGAATCAATTTTGACAAACGTCAAATTAAGACTGATCAGACATAAACTCGATAAAAGACGAAAAAACCTGACAAATGCTCATTTGGACTCAAAAACTCCCAAAAAATTACCTTTTAACCTTGAATCCTGTATAACACTTTTGAAAGATCAAAGTCATGGAAAAACGTTAACATAACCGTCTAAACGTCGGAATAATAGTGGGCTTCAATAAAGTGAAAAATGGCACCAGTTTCGGCGCAATTTTCAGTTGAATTTTAGTATTAAACTGCTGCCAATTGAGTTCAGCTGCTTGAAATTGTGTTTGAGAGAGAATTTTAGATCACGCGGAATGCAAAAAGTCGAGGACTTAAAAGTCACTCGAAAAGTCCAAACGGTCAAGCGAAAATTTTGCATAAAAAAGACAACAGTTTACAATAACTGCTTCTCTACGAGAGCAATAAAAGACATCTTACAAAAAAGACAGCACCAATACAATCCAATTCTTGAAATAGTAAAAAAAAATAGGAGCACAATAATACAAATGCCTGCTTGGAATCTGAGGGCAGCTATTAAACATAGCCGACAGATTACCGGAAAATAGCCGCAATAGACGCCTGTGGCCTTCCATAAATTGAAACAACAAAAAAGATTAGATAGACAGATCGACCACAATTCCTTTAATAGACCACTAGACTTTTTGGGTTAGCTTTGGACTGTCATTTTTATGAGATACATAAGCTCTATAAGGAGAAAGCCCTAATAGGGCTTTTCAAAATCAGGATCTTTTCCGTTTGTGTCCCCTCAGCTTAGTGGGCGCATATTATTTGCACCCCTCAGATACACGTGCAAAATTTTTTACATAATGAATTACTATGTAATGGCACGTACTCTGTAACGGGGGGCGCATAACGTACTGGGGGGCACAAACGGAGATCCCAAAATCGAAATCAAAAACTCAGACTCTAATAATCAAGAATTAGGGCATATATGTTTGGCACTACTTAGATGCACACTATTGACCTTTAACAAGTGAATGTTCATAAAATTTAAAGTTCTATAAGTGTGTTCAGAAGTCATTTTTTTTAGTGAGGGAAGTCATTGAAAAAGTCAATTCCAGGAAGTCAGGGTAAGACAAAACAAAAATCTGTTAGACGAAGTAAAAAAACATAGGACAAAAAATTGGACGAAAAAACTCAGACGTACTCTACCTGACCAGCAGATCAATTGAACAATGCCAGCCAGAACGCAAAGAAAATCACATACTCTTTGCTAAAACTCTTGAAGCTTTAACCTTAGGCAAAATTTTTTCACTTTAAAAATACCTATTTCAAAAAAAATGATCAAACAAATTTTTGTTTCTGAAACCGGTCCAGTATTATTTCTGCAAGACCAGAAAAAATATTCACTGGCCCTTCAGCATCGCTTGAATCGAGCTCGGCAACATTTTTAAAATAACAAGAAACGTAGTTCTGAAGTCACGGAAAAACAGCAAGCTGAATTTATTTGAAAAGTTTCAAAAATGTACAAAAATCAAAAAGAATACAATTCGCAAACTTTTTAGCAATAAGCATCACTTGCGACATTATAAATATTATCTGGTAGCACTGGAAACATAGCCAAAACGCCAGAAACCATACAGACCGGAAAAAAACAGAAAAAAACGACAACTTAAGTACTTGAGCTTCAAAATTCAAGGTGTCCGGAATTAAATGAGACGCAGCAAATTTGTGTATCTCAACTGTAGATTCTACGAAAAATAACAAAAATTTGTCTTTTTGCTTTTGCATTTTTTAACATCTTTCAAGAACATAAAGTAACATTTTGAACTGAATAACATCTTCAAACTGAGTATAATCATCAAACTGACAATCTCTTACCAAATTGGCATTTATTTTGGGACGTTAAAAGTAGAAAACTAAAACTACAAACAAATTAGAGCAATTCAGGTTGAATATTTAGGTCACAAACAATTTCCTATACAGGAAATGAATACTTATTCTGAAACTAACTACCTATAAGGCAAGGTTAAAAACTTTTTCAAATTATATTCAAATTCATAACAATATAGCTGGCAGATTGCCAGAAAAAATGCTAAGATAGCCTCGCAGACCTCCAGTCCCAAAAGGACAATGAAAATTTTTCTTTGCCCTCAAATAAACTTCAATTAGAGAGACATACTTGACACATAGAGAAGTAAGCAAAAGTCATTTTGAAAGGTCATTTTGGGCAATTCAAATGAAATTGCGTGAACGAACAAACAAAAAGCAATTGTGACGTCATATGCTCGTAACCAAATTCTTGACGACAAAATAAAAACATAGCAGGACAAGTCCTGAAATACAATTCAAAGAATTGAATGAAAAACTCAGACGTACTCTACCTGACCAGCAGATCAATTGAATAATGCCAGCCAGAACACAAACTAAATCATCAAATAATTGAGAAACTGAAAGAATCAAAATGAACAAAAATAATCTCAATGCTAACACTCTTAAAGCTTTTAAACCTGAGGCAAAAATTTTTCTCTTTAAAAATACCTATTTCAAAAATATGTTCGAAACCAATTTTTGTTTCTGAAATTGGTCCAGTATTATATCAGCAAGACCTGAGAAATATTATTGGCGCGTGAAGATCGATTAACTCGAAAATGAACAAAAAATTTAAGAAATCAATTGCAAATTATAAGAAAATGTTGCTAAAAATTGTGATATAAATATCTTCAGAATCATTTCTGTGTCTCTAGAGGCTATCCAGTAACCCAATTCCCAGCTCTAAAAAACTCATTGGCTCATAGATCGATGGGCAATAATTTTTAGAAAAAAATTTCAAACTTCAAAAAATTAAAATTCGTTCTTTTAAAATGTTGAAAGCCATTCAATTGCCCCCTAGCAAAAATGTAATAACATGCTATCAAACCCTGGACGAGGTTACTGGCTACTGAGGCACGAAAAAAATAAATAAAAGGCAAACGTTTTGAAAAAACTTTATCAAAAAACTTCCAAAAGTCAAAATGTTAAATTGTTGAAAACAAATCCATTGAAAATAAAAACCATGCTGTAACTTTTTATTGGAACGTGAAATATGCTTTCTCGCACTTGAGAATGGACGAACATCAAAAACTGACAAAAACCTCAGGAAGCCTCACAAAAATTGCAGATTTTATCAAAAAAATATGCTAAAATTCGAGAGATTAAAATGTTACAAACCATTACATTGTTACTAGAAACTAGTCAGTGCCCTATTAACAAACCTCAAAGGAGATTGCTTGGTCCCTGAAGCTGGAAAAACTGAAGAATGAAAATTTTCAAAAACCTGTAAAAAAATTCGAATTTTGTCAAAAAAATTGCAAAAATTTGTGATATTCAAAAGTTGAAACCTAATCCATGGCAACTAAGAATTGTTTAGTAACTTATTATTACCCCTGATGAGGTTTTCTGGCCCCTGGGACTCACAGAACTTGAATAATGACAATAAATGTCAAAACATATGAAAAAAATTGCCAGTTTTGTCAAAAAATGCTAAAATTCATGATGGCAGAAACATAAAAACCATTCCATTACCACTAGAAACTATGCAGTAATCTATCATAAAACCCTTTATCAAACCCTAGAGGAGGTTTCTTGACACCTAGGACTAAAATTTTCAAAAAACCTGAATTAGCTCCTGAATTAGCTTTCAAAAAACCTGAATTAGCTTTCAAAAAACCTATAGCTCATTAAAAGGTCATAACAAGCAATTCTGGCTCGCAAAAGTCCTTCATCAACTTTTAAAAATTTCAACCTAAGACTAATCAAATTAAAAAATCACGAAAAACATGAAAAATTGCACCATTTTGAGCCCAAAACCTAAAAATGACCTTTCAGCCTTAAATTAAGGCCATCCCAGTGGCTGCACCACTCTAAGCACTTGAAGGACTACTAAATCCCACTTTGGACCTCTAATGAAACCTAATGCCCGCTGGGATTTACCTGTTTATCCCCTTTTGAAAGATCAAAGTCATTGAAAAAAAGAACACATCTTAAAAAAACACAGCGCACCATTACAATTCAAATTCTTTTAATTGTAAAAAAAAATAGGAGCGCTATCATAGCCGCCTGGAATTGAGGACGCTGCTTTTAATAAACAATCAAGCATTAACATAGCTGGATGTCACTAGAACAGGTCACTGGAATTTTCCCCATATGAAATCCCGTTCTAACTTATTTTCTATGCAAAATCTTGTCGATTTTCTTGTTGACAATTTGTCTGTGAGGTTTGATTTTTCATCAAAACTTCGGAGCACGAAGGTCTTTTACAAACATATTAAAACATAACCAGTAGACATTAAAAATATACCTGAATTGATTCATATCTAGGCGCCTGATTGGGATTGAAACAAGCAAAAGCAAGAAACCGAGAAGTTAATTTTTGCACAAAAAAATGATACGTACTACCTGTTAGTTTGAGGTTTGGATAAAGGTTCTATTTATAGTAGCAATTAACATGCGGCCTGCCGTCTACGGCAAGTTGAGAAAAAATTTAAGAAAGTAAACCCTACGTATATGTAAGAACATAAACCTTAGTCGTCCGAGGGACTTAAAAACCTGACACGAGGGCAGTTTCGCCCGAGTGCTGCGCACAAAACACGATGCGGACTAGGATTTATACTGTACCGTATTTAGAGAACCAAAAAGTGAAAAATTAGGCGATATTTCTCGACACTTGAGATAGACAAGTATGAGATTTTACTATAGCGAGAGGGTGACCAAGTAAGGCAAGAAAAACTACAATTAGGAGGACAATAAATAGGCAAGAAACTTGGACACATGCGCGGTTAAAACATATATATTGCGTACGTATTTTCAACGAGCGTTTCGAAGATTCAATTGTAAACTGCTCCGATATTTTAGTGCCTATTTTTTAACCCTTAACTAAAGTTTTTTACGGAATTATCCCGTTTCAAGTTTTGATTCGTTTTTCCACGTTAAATGAGTTCATTCTTGGTTGCCTTGCCGAATAATTGGTCCTTTAATGCATATTGAGAAGAAAGAAGCAGCATGAAGTCAAAACAATTTCACAAGGTGTATAGACAGGTAAAAGGAAACAAGAGTCTGTTTGAAATAGTAAAAAGGCAGCGCAATAATAGCCGGCTGATAAAATGAAGCGGTTATAAAAAAAGTTTAAAAACGCTAAAATAAACCCGCTGTTGTAGTTTTGAGCAGTGCTGGTGTTTTAAACAAGGTTATCATCTTGTGCGCGATCAATTTGTGACGATATTTATTCTTAATTTAAATTTAATTAAATTTATCTTAATCGAAAGGATTTTTAATCGAAATTTTTAAATGAAAAATCTGTCCAAGACCAACATATTTAGACAAAATTGACCTCTAATTGAAATAGAAAAACCTCCAAAACTCGTGTCCTTTTGCTTATTAGCTAATAATAGCTTTGCCACAAACAACAGGAACAACCTGGTTCAAAATTTTTCATTGGGCTAAATGAGGAAAAATTTTGATAGAATTTTGATTTATTTTTTGGTCATAAAAACTGATCAGTGACACAAGAATAAAAATTCAGTTAAGAACCTCAAAATAGTTAGATTGTAGGGACTCTACCACGAAGAATCAGAGGTTGCATTGAGAGCAAAATCAAAAATTCGGGATATTATCATAGTAAAAAAAGCCTCTGTTTATGCTCGACCGAAGTTAGTTTTGAAATGAGTATTGATTGGCTCTGAGATTGCATTAGCAAAAAACAAACTACCAAAAAGCCTTTGCCTGTTGTTGAGAACATCCAACTGAACAAATTGAAGTCTTTCTTTTTCAATGTCTTAAAGTTTAAAGACCGGAAAGGGAAAGGAATGCTGGGATAAACTAGCTAGAGTAGACTCGCAGCGAGGTAAATTTCAAACCATATTTTTACACTTCAACTAATTACTGAGGTGCTAAAACCATTTTTAGCATAAAATTGATGTAGTTACTTAAATTTTTTCATTATATCCCTCGTCAAATTTTGCTTATTACAGTTTTTCATTATCTATTTTGTTTACGTCCCTAGTGCTATCGCATGCAATTGAAGACCGCAGTGACCTCGCTGTTTGTCCTTTCCATCTGAAACCTTCAATTTCTGTTAATAACTTTTATGTAACATGCACATTTTGGAGAAAAGGTTTTTTTCTTTCTATTAGAGTTTTGAAACTTCTAATATCTAGAAGCAATATAGCTGTTATGAAACCCCAGTCGTTGTCCTTCTAACCCCCCATAAAGCCTCGTTTACAGTCGACACTGGCTGACTGACCTGTTGGCAAAGTGGACAGCAGATATGCCGATAGAAGATGATATACAGACAACAACGACACCGCCCACGAAGCCATAGAGGAAGCCTGCACTTACATTAAGCACTATGTAGCCCCACGAGAGAGGCTGAGACACGAACACAAACAGCAGCACAAACAGACCCAGCTGGCTCACAATGTTCAGACCTTGAAGGTATTTCAAGCTAAAATAAAATTTAAATTTATACGGCATCAATCTTTCAATTTGTAGCCGATTGAGAAAGTCGTTAGGTCTCAAGTAAACTATTTAAAACTCCGGTTCAAATTTCGGTTAATTTTCCGTGCTTTAACGAAGCAGCTACGATAAAAAAGTATGAACATTAAACATAACCGACTAACGTCTGGCGAATTGCTCTCAAACGACCGGCTGGCTTCGTTAATAGCTACACACGGTATAGTGAGGCTAGCTTTAGCTTAATTGAAGGGGGCGTGAGGCGAGCGCAGCGGGGGAGGGGGGGGGGGGGGGGGGGGGGGTACACCGGGGGCTGACGGGGGTGGGTCAACAGTGGGGGGCAACGGTGGGAGGGTGGTTTTTGGCTGAACGGGGCCCTTACGGACTGAACGATGTGCAGGGGTGGGTGTTGGGTCTAAGAACCGCCCTTCACACCATACGTAATAACCTCCAGAAAAGTTTCTGTGAATCGTATACTTGGAGACTAGTGAGCTGAAAGGCTCTAGGAGGATTTAATGCCCTCTGAGCGCTACCTGTTTATCCCGTTTTTGAGGACGAAGAGTCGACGAAAAATCGGTCAAGCGAAAGATTGCATGAAAAAGAGACCGACAGGACTAATATAATTGCTACAAACTTCGTTTGAGAGCAATTAAATACCACAAAAAGCAAGATGAGTCAAAACAAGGGAAAAACCTACGAACTAGTTAGGATGGAAAAAGCCTCCCTCACTGGTCATCAACAAATTGACCATCACTCATAATTATTGATGTTCAAATGAATATGCCAATCAAATATTTATCATGAAACATTTATTTTTCGACATCTTTTATAACTAAGTGTTCAGATAAACTATTTAGCGTACTTGTTCTGATAAACTTTTGTACTGATAATTAGTACTCGCGCTGTTTAATAAGTTAGTTAGATCAGTCTTGCTTAACAAGAGTGGCCATATTCTACATGGCCTCTAAGATGAGGATTTCGGAAACCTCGTATATGTTTGATAAAATGGCCCACAAATGTTTGCATGAAATCTCCGCATTGTCAGGCAATAATGCACTGAACTGACAGTGGTAAGCGAAGGAGAAAGAGACAAATAGCAGAATACCGAACAATATATAAAAAATGATCAAGGTAGGATATGAATTTGAACGAAAAGATATAAATAAAATTATTTATATTATTTTATAAAATTAAAGAGTTAGAACATTACGCCCATACTCTACAATAGTTCCGATCACCGATTCCACTGCTGGGCGCCGTCACGAAGGCAGAGTAGGGATCAACCCAAAAGCGCTAAACTTATTCTTGTCCTGATGTAAGTTAAGTGATCACGTACGAATACGAATTTTTTCTTATCGCTGATCCCGGTAGCCAATCTCGATATGGCTTTTGATGCGGACGGACCGGCTCCTCTTGTACAGGAGAAGATCAACGGACAGGTGGCCTTTTCGACATCGATTATCCTTTGCTTATATTTCAGCTTCTTGATGACTCGAAGATTTACTACGAACGGACCGGCTCCTCCTGTACAGGAGAAGATCAACGGACAGGTGGCCTTTTCGACATCGATTAATCCTTTGCTTATATTTCAGCTTCTTGATGACTCGAAGATTTACTAGGAATCCGTTATGCTTCTTGGGCAACTCTCAGCATACGGATTAAACACTTTCAAATCAACGAATGTTCTGCTGAAGCGTGATTAGAACAAACAATTAGCTTTGACATCTAGTCGAGCGTCGTTATCTGTAGTGGTAATCGCAAGGCTTTAAAATTTCAAATTCTGAAGACAGGGCTCTAGTTTGACATCGCAAACCTCAATGTGCTGAGTGGAAAGTCACAGATGTCATTGTGTCTATTATGCGTATATCCGGCTTGTTGGCAATGAACAGCATGCGCTACATTAAAAATTCTGCTACATGCGCTACAAGAAAAATTATCCCTTGATTAGATCGTAATAATATCTTTTCAATGAAAGTGCGTTTAGCCCACATGAGGCTCTTATTTCTACAGCCAAAATCTAAAAAATATGCCCCTTTTTAATTCAGATCTTTCAATGCCTATTTTTGCTCACGCCTATTCCTGCTTTTCCTTTCACTTTTTCATGATGAAAGTCTGCATCTGCTGCGTTAATTATTATTATTATTATTATTAATATTATTATTATTATTATTATTATTATTATTATTATTATTATTATTATGGCTTTGTGACAATTTCACGGGGCGTATAAGTCCCGGACTTATAACATAGAATTTGCACGAAAGTTCTGGCACAGGCAGAAAAATATCCAACTACAGAAATTATTCTCAGACCAGTTTCCGTTGAAAAATTTCCATATCAATTCTAGAAATCTTCCTTTCAAATTATTGTTTTCGAAGAAGTTAATTTTCCTTTGGATGTTCACCCGAAATCCAGTTCTATACCAAAAACTGAGTCTCTGAGCTTCGTATCGAATCTCTGGCAGTATAACCCTAGATCTTCTTCCGGCCCATTGAATAACATAATAGTTGCTCAAGTCAACATCGTACTTTCCTGACACTATGCTGCTAAAAAGTAGAAGATCTTTTAGGACTTTAAAGTAGAGTGGTGGCAGTATATTGCTTGGAACAATAGCTTCTTTGTAGCAATTTCTGTCTGTCATCCATTTCATGAACTTTTTATTAAACCGCTCTAAAATTTGATACTTGTTTCGCTTTAGCTCCCAGCATTCAGATGCAAACATAAATGTCGGGCTTATATTAGCACTATATAAGTGAACCTTAGTTTTCATGTAAATTCTGCAGCTGGTGTTCCTTCGAATGAGATGAAACGCCTTGATTGCTTTCGCTATTCCATTCCGCGCATTTTCTATCCAATTTAGGGTGTCGACTATAGTTAGCCCAAGATCTTTAACGGCCCTCTTCTCTTGGATCAGATTATTTTCTAGAGAGAGAACAACCTCCTCGACACAACTCCCGAAAGCAAATTGTGTAAAAGACCACTTTTTGTAATTGGAAAGGAGGCAGTTTTGGACACTCCTGTTGTGGAGATTGTTTAGATCAACTTGCAGCTTGTCTAGACTGTCATTTTTGGAACAATGGATTAGTTTTAAATCATCTGCAAACAACAGTGCCAGAGACGAAAAGACTACATTTGGCAGGTCGTTAATGTAGATCAGGAAAAGGATAGGTCCCGAAACAGAGCCTTGAAGAACTCCGCAAGAGACCAGACGTTACTTAGATTGGTAGCCGCCAACATTTACGCTTTTTGTTCTGCCAGTCAGATTATCTTTAATAAGTAAAAGGAAACTTCGTAGTATATTCATCCTTGCTAACTTCATCATCAAAACTGAATGCTTTATTTTGTCAAAGGCCTTAGAGAAATGAAACAGCAGTAGGAAACAGAACTCTTCTGATGCACTAAGAGTTTCAAAGATATTGTACAGACTCAAGATAAGCTGCAGGATTACAGACCTCCGCGGTACAAAACCAAATTGACAGGATGTAATGCTGTTCAACAAATGTTCTGAGAAAAATTTCAAGACTAACTTCTCAAAAACTTTGGATATGATGATGAGCAGTGTGACAGGTCTATAATTTTTCACTTCACTTTTATTACCATCTGTGAAGATTGGTGAGACCAAACCATGTTTCCATGAACCAGGAACACTGTGTAGCCTTCCAATATTGTTGAACAGACTTTTAATCGATTTGGAACCAGTTTTTGCAGTTTTCCTAAGCAGAATTGTGGGAATGCCACCTGCGCCTCTACTTTTTGTGACAACCAGCATTTCCAGTTCCTTGGTGATCTCCTTCTCGGTAAAGTTTATTTTCTGTCCACCAGCTTCGAGAAGAGGTGGAGCATCAATCTGTTCATAACTTTCATCAGTAACTACTGATGAGAAATACGTGTTGAATAATTCCTCTTTTTCTTCGCTGTTTTGTGCAACGGAATTCCACTCAAGATGTAAAATTTTTGGTGGGAATTTCTCTTTTTGGAAACTTTTCAAATATTTGAATATTCTAGATCTGTTTCTGCTTGAAATTAGTTCTTCGTTTTCTTGTCGGTCTGTCTCTTTCTTGCAGGTTAGCACAATGCTTTTCTAGTTCTATTAATTGGGTGGCTAAGTAAGAAGAGAAATTCACGCAACATTCCGATTTACGTCTTAGTGTCCTGAAATTGTTTAATTCTTCTAGGCGTAGTTTTTTCTATCACATGAAAGATCCATTCGTACCACAAATCTGTTTTTATCTATGCTGCTGTAACAGTAGGGGTCAAAGGGATTGTTTGCAATGAGCTCATTTAGGTAATCAAAATCACAATTGCAATAGCTATAGTATACTTCTCGTTTCTTTTGAGGCTCTCTTGATGTACCGTTTATTTCGATTTGTATCGGAAAATCGTAAGAGTAGTCTTCTAAATCGTCTAATCTATTGATTGAAGTTATCAAACCTTCGTCATTGGCTAGGACTAAGTCTAAACAGGATGACTTGGTGGTGTTGAAACTAATACATTGCTTGAAGTTAGCGAAAAGACTACATTTGGCAGGTCGTTAATGTAGATCAGGAAAAGGATAGGTCCCAAAACAGAGCCTTGAGGAACTCCGCAAGAGACCAGACGTTACTCAGATTGGTAGCCGTCAGCATTTACGCTTTTTGTTCTGCCAGTCAGATTATCTTTAATAAGTAAAAAGAAACTTCGTAGTATATTCATCCTTGCTAACTTCATCATCAAAACTGAATGCTTTATTTTGTCAAAGGCCTTAGAGAAATCAAACAGCAGTAGGAAACAGAACTCTTCTGATGCACTAAGATTTTCAAAGATATTGGACAGACGCAAGATAAGCTGCAGGATTACAGACCTCCGCGGTACAAAACCAAATTGACAGGATGTAATGCTGTTCAACAAACGTTCTGAGAAAAACATCAAGACTAACTTCTCAAAAACTTTGGATATGATGATGAGCAGTGTGACTGGTCTATAATTTTTCACTTCACTTTTATTACCATCTTTGAAGTTTGGTGAGACCAAACCATGTTTCCATGAACCGGGAACACTGTGTCCCCTTCCAATATTGTTGAACAGACCTTTAATCGATTTGAAACCAGTTTTTGCAGTTTTCTTAAGCAGAATTGTGGGAATGCCATCTGCGCCTCTACTTTTTGTGACAACCAGCATTTCCAGTTCCTTGGTGATCTCCTTCTCGGTAAAGTTTATTTTCTGTCCACCAGCTTCGAGAAGAGGTGGAGCATCAATCTGTTCATAACTTTCATCAGTAACTACTGATGAGAAATACGTGTTGAATAATTCCTTTTTTCTTTGCTGTTTTGTGCAACGGAATTCCACTCAAGATGTAAAATTTTTGGTGGGAATTTCTCTTTTTGGAAACTTTTCAAATAATTGAATATTCTAGATCTGTTTCTGCTTGAAATTAGTTCTTCGTTTTCTTGTCGGTCTCTTTCTTGCAGGTTAGCACAATGCTTTTCTAGTTCTATTAATTGGGTGGCTAAGTAAGGAGAGAAATTCACGCAACATTCCGATTTACGTCTTAGTGTCCTGAAATTGTTTAATTTGTGCGATGTTTCAGATGATACCCACGGCGGAAGTTCTTGTCTCCATCGAGTTCTTCTAGGCGTAGTTTTTTCTATCAAATGAAAGATCCATTCGTACCACAAATCTGTTTTTATCTATGCTGCTGTAACAGTAGGGGTCAAAGGGATTGTTTGCAATGAGCTCATTTAGGTAATCAAAATCACAATTGCAATAGCTATAGTTTACTTCTCGTTTCTTTTGAGGCTCTCTTGATGTACCAGTTATTTCGATTTGTATCCGAAAATTATCAGAGTAGTCTTCTAAATCGTCTAATCTATTGATTGAAGTTATCAAACCTTCGTCATTGGCTAGGACTAAGTCTAAACAGGATGACTTGGTGGTGTTGAAACTAATACATTGCTTGAAGTTAGCGTCGATAAGTTTGTTTACAAAACAGTCTTCATAAGCATCATTTGATTGGTATACGTCCCAATCTATCCCGGGTAAGTTTAAATCACCGGCAAAGAGAATTTTTTGATTAGCCAAAACTGATAGAAGGCAAAAAATAGCGTCAATATCGTTTTGTTGAGATCTATAGGGGCTTCCTTTTGGTGGGTTATAAAAAAAGAGCTATTACGGCTGGGTCAGGTTGGTTTAGTTTAATAACTACCAGGGATTCTTGAATTGCCTCTGAAAGGTGGCGAATATCTACTTCAGTAAAGCTGACGTTGTTTGATACTGCTATCAGACATCCTCCGTGCTTAGATTTTTCGTTCTTTGACTTTCTATCAGCCCTAACTACATTATATTGAGATAGGAGCAGCTCTGAGCTCTTGATGTCGCTTGTAAGCCATGTGTCGGTTAGTAGTAACAAATCAAAAGTGTTTCGAGACAAAATCAACTAGGTTAAGTCGCTTTTGTAGATTAAGTAAGCTTCTTACATTTAGTAGGAGCAGCGTGAGCGAGCTTCTTAGTCAGAAGCCGTCATTTTCAGATTCAGGCTGAGGTATGTATTTTCTTTTCCTACGCTGGACTTCAAGTCTTGAGGCAGGTCCCCTAATGAAATACATGTAGCGCTCTGCATTTTGGCCGTCCTTCTCGCGTGCTTCAGATAGCTTCAATTTTATGAGCTCTCTCGTTTCTTTAGAGTAGTCATGGGAGACGCCTACTCCTCTGTAGGAATGATCTGCAGTTTTAAAGTTTTTAAGGGATTCGACGATTTCTTCTTTCTCAGTTCTGTCTCTCAGGACAATTTTCAGAGGTCTATTTCTTCTGATTTGATCTGTTGGCGAGGGAGGTTCGCCCAACCTTATAGCTTTCTGTATTTAAGGCAGATTGCAGCTTAGACCGTTTATACAAAAATCGGAGAAAAACTCGATGTCGTCTTTTTGTCTATTCTCCGGGCTATCCTTTGTGCTTTCCGGTACTCTAAAAAGTACGATTTTTTGTTCCTGTTTTTCAATCTCAATTTTTTTCTTCTCTTGCTGCTCTAGAGTTTCTCGCATTATACTTCGAAAATTTGGAGTGTGGTAAGTTGGTTTAGGCAATGCTGGCTTCTCTTGGTTCTCAATTAGCTTATCCAATTTTGCCTCGAAGTTATTCTGGAGAAAATTTAATTTGATCTCAATCTCTTTTTCAATTGTTTTCGGCAGATCCTGCATTGTAGCACTATTCTCCATCATTTTTTTCTCAATTTGTGTTACTTTTGAATGAATCTCAAAGTTTTGATCAGTTCCTTTCAATTTGCTTTTTGCACTTTCTTGACAATTTCTGCATAACCAAATTAAACCACTTTGCTTTGTTAGCGAACTTAGAGTACTGGCAGCTATACCAGAACACATTCCTGAATGATACCATGTGCCACAGGCAAAACACTAAAGACATGAGTCCTTACATTCGCTTTTACATTCTCCGCATGGATACTTGGTAGATTGATTTCTAGAGCGTGTGCCTTCAGGCATTGTCGCAAGTACAAATGCTCAAACCTCCCCTCCCCACCAAAAAAGGATCTAGAAGGCTCAGTATGAACACAGAGTACCTACTTAAGATGCCTGTTGTTTCTTTTTCTGTCATTGCTTCTTTGAGGGCTTGTTCTTTTTGGGTATCTGCCTAAGCTTCTTGAATTTCTTGGGACCAAAATTGTCTAGTTCAGCTCTTTTTTTCCAAACCACAAACAGTAGACGAGCTTCCGATTTGACTGACGGATGGGGTTGACTTGAATCGTTAATTAACGCGGCGATCTTTCTATTTCGGTGTGATATGAGCTGCTTGAATGCTTCGATAACTACGATTCCAGTTGACCTCAACTGGCTGAGAGCCTGAGGAGCTCCAAAAACATTGAATATATACAATAGCTTCGATACGGGTTTTGTACTTTTGGAGAATTGATAATAATTCTGATATGTGACAGGCTTCTGTTTTCTTGTGAGGTGTTAGCGTATTATTGATAACGTCGTGCCAAATCACTAACTTTTTTGTTCTTTCAAGGGCACCTCCTGCGTCTAGGCAGGATTGCAAAACTTTGCGTTTGATTGGGTTTCTTGTATTGAAGCTCAAACCACCAAGATGATAGAAGCTTCCGAATAGTGGCTCTTCTGTTGATATGGGAGTCCTTGAATCGTATTTCTCAGTGAACTTGCACCAATGATATAAACCATTTCATAAACATACAATGCCGGCTGCTGAAATCCTCTCTGATAAGAGGCTACCCAATTCCAGTTGTCGGGACTTTTAATCAATTCACTCTTTAAAAAAAACAACAACAATAAAGGGCCGTGTACACCATCCGGCATCGATGGATGTAGGTCGAAAAATAGGGCATGATGAAAAGCACTTAGTAGCCGGATGCTGCACTCCAAGCTGTTCCCCTCCAGACAGTGTAAAGACGGCCCAGTCACAAAAATAACTAACAAGTGGAGAGGAAAGCACCTATATATATATATATAGCACACATAGGGAACTGGAATGGAAAGATTAAAATAAAAATGGAACATCAAGGAATAAGCAAAGGAATAAAGATAAGCAGCCAAACACTCAGTGCAGCCTTCCCTCCTCCACGACGGCGCTAATCGAAGTCTCACTGAGAACACGAGGCTTGAGGGCACGACATCCCCTCAAGCAGAGAACACAGCTCCTCATAAGTTTATCACAACAATTCTTGGAGAACACGACATCCCCTCAAGCAGAGAACACAGCTCCTAATAAGTTTATCACAACAATTCTTGGATTGTAATATTCAGTAAACGTTCACAAATCTGAACAATCTTTCAAATTCGTTTGCCCTGTCTTTAGGTAGAAGAAAGCTTTGGCCACATCTAACCAGTCTTGAAAATTAATGTGAAAACATCTTACAAAAAGACAGAGCACCAATACAAACCACTTCTTGGATTGTAAAAAACCGCGATGTCCCCAATAAACGCTGCTATAGCTTCGCGGCTATTAATCAAGAGCTCCATTGTTGTTTAAAATAATCACAGATCAGGTAGTACAGAAAGATTAGCAATTATTGAATTGGTTGCTGGTTTAAGAAAAACAATGAGGACTAAATCGCTGCAACGAAAGTGCTAGGCAAGTTTGGTTGTCAACTAAAATCTCATTAGTCTAAGGTAGATATCTAGACATCATGTGTCATGATCTCGGGTACAACAGAACGATCTTTCAATTTTAATGGATGAACAAACCTGGCTAAAAATATTTCCGTGTTCCGGCTGAAGATTATAAAGACAGAAAATATAAGCAGTGCAAAGAAGATGTATGGTTTGTTTTCATCGAAGAAACGAAAACACCCAATTCTAGCAGAAGCAAGGCACTTTGATGCTGGCGAAGCATTTGCATCTCTGTTACACCTAAGCGGGCATGTACAACACATATTTCACGACCCCTTAGGTCATTCGCGCGACACTTTCAACTGCGGGTCACATTTTGGACATGTTTATCTGAAAAACGACTGAGCTACAATAAGCTGAAAATTGAACTGTTTTAACTATGCATCGAAAAACATTGAAGACAGTGTTCGAAATACTTATGACAGATTGAGCAACATATTTTGGGTCTTTCGCATTATAGCCCACTCCCAGCTTAGGGGTCATATAACGTAGCCCCCCTTAATCATGATAATAGTACCATAATAGGGGAGGAGGATGGAAGAATTCTAATCGGAGAAACCCCATAATTTTAATCAAAACGTAAAGTCACTTCATGAAAGGGAGGTTATAATACCAAAAAGATTTTCATCCACTGAACAACCAATTTCCAAATATGCATGACTGAACAATTAGTTCCTTTATGTTTCTGCTATCTTATAGATGCAACCTGTAATCTTGGGAATCAAAAAAACCTTTGGATGAAGGAGGGAAGAGCAAAACTCTGACATCAATGGAATGTGCATTAATAGTAACCGACGTGTTACTTGCCGAGGGAACGGAGTCGAGTGCATATCATGTAAAAACTGGTTTTATGCAAAATTCCAACGAACAACTGACGCGGAGTATTAGAACATGCAGAATCTTGAACGGATTTGTTCTTACTGCGCAGAAAAAGGTACAACAGAGAACACACAAGAATTGAAATTGTTGAAAAAGTATGTAGATGACCCTACTTTTTTCCTGGACCAACTTTTCAATAACTTTTTGGCGTTTTGGACTTCACATACAAAGTTTAGTTCAATTTGAGGACTCTCAATGAACTGAGTTGCGCTAAACCAATGAACAGAGCATTTTTTACCAAAAGTTACCCTGAAAATATTGCAGCTGTACTTATGGTGATTGGCTTTAAACAAAGCACTTAACCAGACCCATGACAAGACAGTGCTCCACTGAAAAGGGCGGGTCTTTCCATTTATAGCCCCCACCACGACAATTGAGCCCCCATTACGGTATAATTACCATGATTGGGGAGGCTAAAGAGTATCTTACCACTATCGTGGGGGGGGGGGGGCTATAATTGGAGACCTAAATTGGCTATGCAATGAATCTTGCTCGAGCTGTAATATCCGTGCACTGTGTACGGTTACGGTTTGGGTTGGGGGTTTTCTTAAGCACTTTAAACCTCGAGATTACCGATGAAAATTCTATAAGGCTAAGACTTTATTTTAATTATGAAGATGTAAATACTCAAACGTTTTAATACAGAGTTAGAAACGTTTTAATACAGTCATTTTTCTGAAAGCGTTAAGGTTACAAGTGGAGTTCCACAAGGATCTCTTCTGGCATCTCTCTTCTTTGTAATCTACGTCAACGATTTACCAGAAACTTGCAGAGCTGTTGTTCCTCTCCTCTGTGCCGACGACGCTAAATTCATATCAGTTAACAAGTCCAGTCTTATCTGTCAAATGGATCTTACTAGAGTGATGAAATGGAGTGAACAACACAAACTTCCCTTAAACGTTGAAAAATGCTCTCATATCTCAATGTCTAATTCCATGCATCACTTCCGTTTCTCCGGAACCTTGATAGAAAAAGTACACATACAGAAGGATTTAGTTTATGTAACAAAGGATCTCAAGTGGGACATCCACATAAAAAAGTCCGCGAGCAAAGCGCTCGGAGTTCTGTTCATGTTAAAAAGAAGCTCACCACGCCTAACTCCGTCAGTTAAATTAAACCTGTACAAATCTATGGTATTGCCCGTTTTGTTATACTGAAGTGTTTGTTGGTTTGCTAATGTAACAAACACAAAAGTACTCGAAAGTGTTCAGAAAAAGAGTTTGAAATGGATCAACAACACGAGCAATAACAATTATAAAGAACTACTTTGTTTTAGTCGTATCTTACCGCTTTCTTCATATCTACAATTACAGGATTTACTTTTTCTTTCAAAATCTCTTACGGGTCACTTCAACTTTAACATTGACCAATTTGTCTGCATGAGGAACACCACACGCTCATTACGTAGAGACAACGATCTGAAATTCGACCTTTCCAAACCAAGTCTTAAATTTTGCCAGCAAAGCTTCTTCTATAGAACTTGTGCTCTTGTGAATAGACTTCCACAGAGTTTACAATTTGGAAATGCAGCGGGTTTGAAAAGTCGACTGCTCAATTTTCTGTGGCATCATTTTGAAACGAGTTACAACGAACTAGTCAGCGATACGTGGAAAACTTAACAGCAACCATGGACAAAGAAAGGGGACACCCCGCGCCCGACGACATCGAAGGGCCAAATCCCTACTACTACTACTACTACTACTAGAATTATTGATTGGAAATACAAGAAGTTTCAAAAGATGAAAGATGAACAGCTATTTAGAGAAAGGCAGCTCAATCATATTGTCTTTGGTTTCGGTCCTATCAATGGTTGATTAATCTTAGGTTATTTTACCCATTTTGTTTAATCTCTTTGCGATTTCCGTATAGTCATTTTCTACAGCACGGGTCCCTGTTAGTTAAACTAACAGACAATAGGTTTACCTGCGTGACTAATCTGGTCAAGGAACAAACAATCCTTGACGTCTCCCGTCAAGATGAAATTCCGCGATGGTTCCCATCATGAATTATGATGTTTTTTTATATTGGTAAAATGCGGTTTACTCTTTGTAACAATTTCTTTTCGATCTCCCATTTATTGTGAAATTTTCGAATAGTGCGTTCAATATGTATTTTATGAGCATGTCATACATCAATTTCTATGGTTTACTACACTGCCTCCCTCTTAGGAGTTATGAGTGTTCCACTCAATCAAAAGCAAGAGTTTCAAAGGTCAGTTTTCCATTTCATATATTTTTCTGCTTTTTCAATCACGTACTTTTCATAAATATTACGGGCTTCCTCGTCTTCCATAATTTTCTTCGCCTGAAGAATAATTTTGAAAACGTCCTCCCGACCACCCTTGTCCGGAAGATAGAGCATTGACAACATTTTGAAGTGTTTCTGGATAGGGCTGGTTGTGGTACCCTGTGGCAGGAATAAACGCTCATGAAAGTTTTGACGTCGACTGAACGGGCTCTGCACGCTGATCGACTCTAGCCTCCTCTGGATGGCCTTCTTTGAGGTCTGTTCTGTTCTTATCCTACTCCTTAGCGTTCTGATATTTTCCTCGGTATTCTTCAACTCCCGAGCTAACCACTCCCCGCTCATCCACCAGAGTGATATATTCTCTTGTCTTTGTTTCGGCTACATTTGTAACCTCCTCCAGCTCTTTCTTCAATATTTCAACATGCCTCCTGCAGGACTTTCGCTGATTCCCAGCGCAAACAAGCAGTCGTTTTGTCTCGAGCAATTGGTCACCTGAATTTTGATCTTCAAGTTTTAACTGCCCGAGCTCCTCATCGAACCGAAGCCCGGCAGTTCCCAGCATTTCCCTGTCGTCAACCTTCTTTTGCTGTTCCTCAATTCTATGATGCATCTCACTTAACTCCATAACACTAATTGTAGCTCTATCCACTATATTGGGAGGTTGCAGCTGCGTCAATGGCAGCCCGTATCTTTTGTTTGAGTTTACTGCAACAATCCGATACACTTGGTGCCTGACAATCGACCTGACTTTGAAGAACTTTGGTAGATGGTATCAATTTTCGCCATTTTTGGTTCTGCCATTCTTGTATATCATGCATTTAAATTAATCTAATGTGTCAATCTCAGTCTCTGCCATATCTTGTAAAGGTTTAGCCTTTTTTTGCTTTTATAACTACAATGTTTGTAATATCATCACATCGTTCAACTGTCCTTTTTCTTGTCAATTTTTGTTCCCTGGAACGTGGTTTTAGATTATACATCCTAATTGGTATTTCCTTGGTACAAAACTGGTTCCCGACAACTTATACGATAACTTTAGCGCACCTACGGACATAAAGTATTAGTTCCGCTCTTTCTGCGTGTATAATACCCAGAGCGGTTTGTTTGTTTAGGAAAATTTGATGTGAATTTCCGTTAATTGGTGTTGATAAAATCATAGCTCTGTGCAGTTTTTATAAGTGGCAATTTAATAACTCTATTTGTTTCTGATTTTCAAACATGCCTCAAAAATCCAACATACAAATTTGGTCGAGTTTTTTGTCCCTGAGATCTGTCTCAGATATATCTGTTGTTGAAAATTTTTGTTCCGTAGCCGCCAATGTTTCGTTCGTGTAAAACAAATTTCTGTGGTTTGTTTCGAAAAGCTGAAAATCTAATTTGCTTTTAAAGTACTTTTTTTCCAGCGAAGACTGTTTTTTCTCGAGTCTGACTATTTTTTTATTGAGTCTGAAAATTTAACTATGCTAAGATATTTGGTTCTTTGTCTTGGTCGAGCAAATATTGTACTGTATCTATTTTAAATATGTCTCCTTGATACAGCAAGGTCTGCTCCTGTTTCAGAGGGTTTTTAAATTGTAAACATGTTCCTTCATTTGCTTCCCTAGTTTCAATGAACAGAGTCCCCATGAAAATTTCAGCATTTATCATGATGTTATCTTTCTGTGTTTCACCTTTTGGATTGATCCTATCTACAGGGTAGACATAAATCACTGCTTTCTCATCTCCGCCTTTCATGAATGTTTTTGATACCTTCTGAAAAAGTTCTGCTTTGGCTCGGTCAACATTCAACTCATTAAGGACTTCTTTAGGAGGATTATATTCAAAGTCACCAAGACACGGTAACCGCGGTTTGTTTCCCTGCTATAGGTTTCGACAGACTGATTTTTTTTATTAGGTAAAACGTTGAAATTATTTGTGATTTTTCGTTTAGGTGAGTTGCGTTGTCATACTAATCACCTTTATTCAGCACAGTTACCGTTTATGCAGCCCTGTACATGCAGTATTTTAGTTTACTGATGTTGCTCTCAGCGTAGATGAGTCCTCCTTTGCTTACCTGCTCCTCATTTATTTGTAACGTTTCGCATTTTGTCCGTTCCGTCATGCCAAATTTTTGCGTTTGTATAATGTTTTCGAAGTCATACCCCACAATCGCTACACATTGTAAAAAAAACTCAGCTTAGTTACGAAGTAAATAAGTTTCTAATACAGTTGTGTCCTTTTGGGATGAGAGTTCCCCTCCTTCTGCATTTGGTCGTATCACACTTCAGTTAAATACATCCCTCACACATTTTCCTCCTGAATCGTTATTCTTAAACAAAAAGTATTGTTTCAATTTCTTTGGTTTTGTTATTCCCGACGCACTTCTTGTTTGGTATCGTCGTTCGCAAACATTTTGAAAGGTTGAACCTGTGGGTTTATTAGAAAATTATGTACACTCACTTTTTTCAGCTGCCTCCAACAAACTATCCCGCTTCTGTTGTGCGGCTATATTTAGCACATGTATCTTTGTGCTTTTACTTTTGGTACTCCCATCTCTTGGTTTTTCAAAAACATCCTCCTTAAGTAATTCAATCCGATTTCCACTACCAGTGTTAATCTGTTTGGTATCACCTTCCGGTGTAGTTTCTCTTTTTTCTGTGTCATCAACATTTGGAGTGTCTACTTCAATTTCCACCAAATCATTGTCCTCTTTAGAAAAATTTTGAGTTTTGCTCAGTTCGTTCTTTGCCTTCCTAGACTCCTCTCTACAGATAGAAGCACTTCTACTAATGAAACGTTTGAGCCTATTTTAATGGACTTTTTGTTGTTTTTTAGTTTTCAAAAGTTCTAAAACAAAAATGAGATCGTTAAATTTTTCACATATAATTTGTGGCCCACTAAGGAAGGATTTAAGCTTTTTTCTGACCGGTTTTCATGATGGGGTTGAACACCATGACTAAGTCACCTTCTCCGTATTGCGGTCCAACGTGCTCCGGTCGTAGTAGCTTTTTTATCGTTCTTGTTCCACGTCCTTGCTTTCCCGTACAAATTTTTGGCACGACTGTAGTTCGTTTCTCAAGCAACCAACGTACTCGCTCAATGTTGGGTAAATTTCTGTTTCTATTGTTCGATATATGAAAGCAATTGGTAGAGCACAAGGGCTTCCAAACAGGAGGTAAAATGGACTATTATTAGTCACAGAGTAGATTGATGATTCTTTTAGGGCGTTTCCCACTCTCAATCCAGTTTCTCAGTATAATAAGTTCGGCTGCAATTTTCTAATGTTCAACTAATTGTTCCAAAGACTTCCCTAGTCCAAGGGACCAGATGTTTTTGTTGACCACGTTTACTTGATTGGGATCGTTGTCTTCTTCAGTCCGTGGTACTCTCGACAGACAGTCTGCATGAGGAATCTTCTTTCCAGCTTCCTGTTTGATTTCAAAATCAAATGGTCCAAATTTTTGTATCCATCTGGCTAGCAATCCGTCTGAAACCTTAAAACTATACAAGCACGTGAGGGTTCTGTGGTCGGTAACAATTAAAAACTTTTGCGCCAGTAGATATGTTCTGGTGTATTGAGTGAATTAGACTATCGCAAAAAGTTCTCTTTTTGTCGCTGAGTGGTTTCGCTTACTTTTACTGAGCGTTTTGCTTGCGTAAGCAATCACTCTCTCACCCCATTGTTGTCTTTGGGAAATAATTGCGCCAATACCAAACAAAAAGGCGTCCGTTGTCAACGTATAAGGGTCAGTGTCGTTCGGATATTCCAAAATGGGTGCATTCTGTAGAGCCTGTTTTAGTTGTTCAATTGCTGTTTTACACTTTTTGCTCTATGAAAAACGCTCCTTTTTGTTTAATAGTTTATTAAACGGTTCTGCTAATTTCCAAAAATTTTGTATAAACCTCTCTACCGTTGGAAGCACTTCTACTAATGAAACGTTTGAGCCTATCGTAATGGACTTTTTGTTGTTTTTTAGCTTTCAAATGTTCTAAAACAAAAATTAGATCGTTAATTCTTTCACATATAATTTGTGGTCCACTATGGAAAGATTTAAGGTTTTTTTCTGACCGGTTTTTATGATGGGGTTGAAGACCATGACTAAATCACCTTCTCCGCATTGCGGTCCAAACGTGCTTCGGTCGTAGTAGCTTTTTTGTCGTTCTTGCTCCACGTCAGTGCTTTTCCGTACCAGTTTTTGGCGCGACTGTAGTTCGTTTTTCAAGCAACCAACGTACTCGCTCAATGTTGGGTAAACTTTTGTTTCTATTGTTCGATATATGCAATGAATTGGTAGAGCACAAGGGCTTCCAAACAGGAGGTAAAATGGACTATACTTGGTCACAGAGTGGATTGATGATCTGTACGCCATTATTACTAGCGGAAGGTTATCACTCCAGGTGTTGTGATGTTCACCCACATACTTTGCAAGACCCTCTTCAATTGTATGATTAGTACGCTCTATCATTGCATTTCCTTGAGTATAATAAGCTGTTGTTGATGTCATGATATTTCCCAGGACTTCATAGATGTTCTTAAAAAGATTTGACATGAAGTTACTGCCTTGTCGTTATGAAAATTTGCCGGACAACCAAATTTTGAGAACATACGTTCACAAAAGCTTTAGCAACTGTTGAAGCTTCTTGGTTGCCAACGGGAATCGCTTCGTACTAATTTGTAAACTGCTCTCCGATTAAAAAAATATACTTATTTCCACTTGACTCTGGTAAAGGTCCCATAATGTCCTATGCTACTTGCCAGAAAGGGTGATTTGGGTTCCAAGTTGACAGGCTTTGTATGTGCTTCTGGTGTGGTGACTTCTTCTGACTGCATACCTCGCTGGAACTTACATAGTCATGGACATCTCTTCTCATCCCGGGCCAATAGAATCGTTCTTGCACCCAATCAAATGTCATAGCCATACCAAAATGTTCACAATATTCATGAAGAAAAGGTAGAATTTCGTGCAAAAGTGTTCTTTGAATTGCTATTAGCGTTAAATTGTTGAATTCGTCAATAAGCTTGTTTCTTTTAACTAGATCATTTTCTATTCGTAAGTTTTTGAAATCTGTCAAAAGTTTCCACAATGCTCCAGAAGCTCGTGCCATGTCTTTTCTTTTAGGGCGTTTCCAACTCTCAGTCCAGTTTCTCAGTACAATAAGTTCGGCTGCAATTTTCTAATGTTCAACTAATTGTTCCAAAGACTTCCCTAGTCCAACGGACCTTTTTTTTATCGACCACGTTTACTTGATTGGGATCGTTGTCTTCTTCAGTCCGTGGTACTCTCGACAGACAGTCTGCATGAGGAATGTTCTTTCCAGCTTCGTGTTTGATTTCAAAATCAAATGGTCCAAATTTTTCTATCCATCTGGCTGGTAATCCGTCTGAATCCTTAAAACTATACAAGCACATGAGGGTTCTGTGTTCGGTAACAATTAAAAACTTTTGCGCCAGTAGATATGTTCTGATGTATTCAGTGAAGTAGACTATCGCAAAAAATTCTCTTTTTGTCTCTGAGAAATTTCGCTTACTTTTACTGAGCGTTTTGCTTGCGTAAGCAATCACTCTGTCACCCCATTGTTGTCTTTGGGAAATAATTGCGCCAATACCAAACAAAAAGCCGTCCGTGGTTAAAGTATAAGGGTCAGTGTCGTTCGGATATTCCAAAGTGGGTGCATTCTGTAGAGCTTGTTTTAGTTGTTCAATTGCTGTTTCACACTTTTTGCTCTATGAAAAACGCTCCTTTTTGTTTAAAAGTTTATTAAACGGTTCTGCTAATTTCCCAAAATCTTGTGTGAACCTTCTGTAAAAACCGACTAGTTCCAAAATAGCTCGCAATTCTTATATTTTTTTGGGCTTTTCACTTACTGCCGGCCGTTATTTTTTCTGGATCTACTTTTTCTACGCCTTTGTTTGATACAATATGTCCCGGGAAATGAATTCTTGCTTGAAAAGAATACATTTTGAGCTATTTGTTTTCAAATCAGCGTCCTTAAGTTATCCAAGCACTAGATTTAGACAGTTGAGATGCTCCTCAAAAGATTTGCCAATGACGATTATGTCGTCCAGGTAAACTAACGCCACTTCATAGGGAGTCCCAACCTGATCAGTTCCACTAAATTCTGAATAATCCCTGGCTCTGACACCAAACCCATATGCAGTCTCTTCCACTTGTAGAAACCCATTGGTTTTACAAAAGCTGTCAAATAATGTGACTCTTCATTCAGTGCCATTTGAAAATATCCCGTTGCCAAATCGATATTCGAAAAGTAGCAATTTTTGTCTAGAGAGTCAATAACGTCATTTATACTTGGTAGTTGCCAACTGTTTTTTTTCCATTTGTTTGTTCAGGCTTCTGTAATCCACAACCAGTCTGTTGCTGCCATCTTTCTTTTTCACCAATATTGATAGTGCTGCCCAATACGAATGGGTCGATTGTATTAATTTCGCATCCTATAGACCTTTGACATTTTTTCATTGCTTTTCTTTTATCACTGCTCATACTGCAATACTTCTTCAGGACGGCTGTGCATCTTTGTTGAGTTTTATTTTGTGTTTAGTTTTGTCACAATATCCTAGGTCATTCGAGTTTAGTTAGAAAATTTGTTGATGTCTCATTGACAACTCTTTTATTTTTTTTCTGCTCATTATTGAGAGTAGATTGCTCAAGGTTTGCGTGTTTTCTCTTTTGAAATGGTTCCGATATTTTTGGTTTGTTTTGATTTGTAAAAACCTCATTCAAAAATATGTTTTGTTTGTTTTCGAGATAACTTCCCGATTTGGTGTTCTTATACACAGTTACTGGAGCGTCCGTTAGACTTAACACCTTTATCAAACTAGAAATATCTTTCATTGATATCAGGCAAGTGGCTAGAAGCAAGCCCATATTCATTTCAAAATCTTCAATTGCTTCCACTAATCCTTGCACTCCCGGAATTTCTTCTCTGTTTTCGTCAGCTAACTTAATTCTGATTAGACATTCATTTTTACTTTGAATGTAAGTGTTTTCTCCCGCAATTGCAAAAATTGAACACCTCGCGTTGTCTCTGTTGTCAGCGGTATTGAAATTTCAAACTGACTACTATATAACTTCTCTTCGTGTAAGTTTAATGCACACTTATTGGCCTTCAGACACTCGATACTTTCATCTTCCGTTATCACAAATTCCTGTTCAATCTCTGGTAGCCTTGGCTGCAACTGCACCAGAAAAGTTACTCTTCCTACTAGTCTAACAGCTGAGATATTAGCTGTTAACACTCGTTTCCTGTATGTTTGCAGATATCCGGGTTTGGCTAGTTTTTCGTATGTGGACCAACTCAAAAACGCTATACTAATTCCACTGTCTATTAATCCAACGCACTTGTTAGCATGAAGTATGATTTCTACATTTAGACATTTTATGGTATTTGTCAAACGAACTCTAACTACATTACAGTTCTCAGCCGGTTTCTTTTTGAAATGGCAGTTTCGTTTCAAGTGTTGGGAACTTCCACATAGGCAACAATTTCGACAATGTCTCGATTCTTGTCCTTCGTGTCCACATGCTCTGAAACTGAAACCCTGCCTGTTGTTCCTCCTAGACATTTCATCTGTTCCGAAAGACCTGTCCCGGTGACTAGGTCATGGCGTTGGAAATAGCTGCTGATCATTGAACCCACGATCTGTTGCTGTCCTCTATCACATCTCTCTTCATGCCACCGTCCCCGGAACTGCTTCGCTCCCTAGATTGGTTTCGACGGTTTTCTCGCTGTTTGTTATCTACTGACAATTGGTTCACAAGCTTGTTGACTGCCTCCACTAAATATTTTGTTTCATCCCGTCTAATTATCGCAATTTTCGGTGTTTGCTCTTCCTCTTCAGTTATTGTTACAGTTTCCAGATGCAAAGCTCGTTCCAAAATTGTTTCAATTTTCATATCCTTGTCGCCAATTGGCTTTCTGAGATCTAGCCTCATTTGACTATTGTTGATTCATTCTAGGAATCTTCTCAGAACCAGATGGTCTCTATTGTTCTGCGACCCCGTTGGGTAAGCTTTCAAAGCCAACTTCTCTAAATATCCCGGAAAATCTGTCAGTGTTTCCCCTGGTTCCTGTACGCGGCAAGCTAGCCGTCCCCAGAAAATGACCGGTTTTTCGCTATAGTGTTCTCGAAAAGTTTTTAACGCATTCATCATAATTTCCTCTTGTAGCGTGCGGTAGAGTGCGTTAGAACTCCGTGGCAGATTGTTGTCGCCTAAGTTCAAAGTAATGCGGCCGTTCATCATCTTCGCTGGCCGGATCTCCTTCACCTCTTTTCCACTTTTGTAGTTCCGCAAATAGCTCAAAATGCGTCACGTAGCTTTCCAAATCTTTTGAACAGGTGAACACTTCCGATAAGAGCATTCTAGATGTTGAGCCCGTTTACTGTTCATTTTATTGTTCCCCTTGTTGTATCGTACCCCATTAAAGCTTTGTTTAGTTGGTGAAAATAATAATTTATATAAATTAAATACCACGTTGATCGTCACTGGAATGTCTTTTCTCTTTTGATTTTTGAATTGTTTTAACACCTTCTTTATTTTACAGTTTATAAATTTTAGTTATAAAATCTAACGCCTATTTTAATATGGTATTTCCTTTTTTTCCTTAATTTCAAAGAAGTTTTAGTTTACAGTCTTATAGATGAATGTCTCACCTAATTTCTCTTTATCGTTTTAATATAATTTAGTTGAACACCGATTTATCCTGTTTTATTGATGTTTATAAAATTTTTTTGTTCTAATTACGCCCAGGATGATATTAATTGCTTTACCTTTCTTCTAATTTCTCCTGCTTCTTGTTACCTGATCACTTTTTTTCCTTTTTTTAAAATTATGTGTAGCTTCAGAATAGGTCATTATATCACTTTCAGAGTAAAAACAATGCAGTTGTTTTTATTGATTTTACAACGCAAATATCCTGCAGTTTTTTTTTATTAGTTTTGGTTCCGATGGTTATGCCGCTCGTTATCTGCAAGTCAGTTTTGGCAACTCAGATCGAAAGAAAAAATATTTCTTAGACTAACAAGACAAACGCAGTGGCAATCAGTTTCAATTATCAACAACATCAACTAAAGAAAATTCTTTATTTCTACTCATTAGGAATGATGCGCTCTTTTCATACAAAGAATTTTCTCTCTTCACTAACGAGTAAAAGTTAGCCCCACACGAGTATGTTTTCACTTGTGAAAACTGATTTCCAGCGACTGAATCCGCTGTGACTTCTGCAACTGACTTCCACAAAATTTGGTGGATATTTGTAGAAATTAGTGGAAGTTAGTGATTTGGTATCCCAAATCTTGTGTTTTGTGTGTTTATCTTGAACTTAATTCGATTTGCGAATTCTCGAGCTAAGTGATTTTTATTTGCGTCTTCCTACCGACAAATTTCTTAAAGTTTTCAAAATTTTAAATTTTAAATCTCTGTCGCCAGTGTAATATTCGTGCGCTGTGTACGGTTAAGGTTTGTGTTGGGGGGTTTTCTTAAGCCCTTTAAGTCGAGATTACCGATGAAAATTCTATAAGGCTAAGACGTTATTTTACTTATGAAGATGTAAATACTCAAACGTTTTAATAGAGAGTTAGAATTATTGATTGGAAATACAAGAAGTTTCAAAAGATGAAAGACATAAAGATATTTAGAGAAAGGCAGCTCAATAATATGAGGTTTCGAATATGGTCTTTGGTTTCGGTCCTATCAATGGTTGATTAATCTTAGGTTATTTTTACCCATTTTATTTAATCTCTTTGGGATTATCTCATAGTTATTTCTACCGCACCGGTCCCTGTTAGTTAAACTATCAGATAACAGGTTTACCTGCCTAATGAACTTCGTCGAGCTACAAACCACCCATGACGTCTCCCGTCAAGTTTAAATTCCGTGATGATTCCAATCAATATCTTTGATGCTTTTTTTATATTTTAAACATCCGGTTTACTCTTAGTAACGATCTCTTTTTGTCCTCCCATTTATTATGAAAATTTCGAATAGTGCGTTCAAAAGGTATTTTATGAGCATGTCATACTTTAAGTTTTATGATTTACTACAGACCCATGAAAATACAATGCACGCGCGGGAAAAAATTAACTGGAATTATCAAAAGACCATGCATGAACAGAAGTTGCTTATGAGAAGACTTACAAAGGACAATAAAAGACGATGCTCGAACCATGTGAAAGACATTTGTTCGAGCCATGGGAAAACCATGCTCAACCATAAAATCATTTTAAAATATTTTGATCATTCTATGAAGCGACCTTTGCGGAACTTTACAAAGAAAAATGGTCGTGAGACAGTGATATGTAGAGAAGTCGAAAATTTCGTGAATTTCTGAGTGATCTCTAATAACTAGCTGTATGCTATGATTTTGTTTGTTGAAGAAGATAAAGCACCACTCGTGCGGTTTTTTCCACCGTGCCAACATAGAATACCATAGTATCAACATAGTATCATTGGAATGTGACATCAAATGCAAAGTACAGCCAATGATACAAAAAATAAGCATTGATTAAAATAAGATGGCAAGAGCTAAACAATTCGATTTTAGTAAATTCATTCCGGCCGCTGTGCTCCTGAAACGTTGACGAACTAATGAAACAGTGGTATCAATGGCATGAAAAATTGTTGAACAGCAGTGTGCCTAAAACCAGATCACAAAGATCGAAGATGCCTCCATGGGTAAAAAGCAAAACCTCTCATCTAATGAAAAAACTGTCAAAACAAAGGAGAAAAATCTCAAAACGATTAAATTTGGCAAAAACTAATAGAGATTAGGAATATGGAATTTCATCTCCGTAATAATCTAGATGCAGAACAAAAGGAATTGTAATAAAAAAACTTTCAAGGCAGGAGATTTTCTGTTCTCCAGAAACGATCATGTAAAATACACTAAAACAGCAGAATCCCAGTGGCGATGCGCTACAGAGATTGAACAACAAACAAAGATAAACAAAAAACGAAATTTCTCTGTGAATTCTTCAAAAATGTTTTTACAGATATCAAGAAACGTTATCGATTTTAAAGACAATTTTTTTAAAAATACATTATTTGATGAAACGAATGTCAAACAAATACTTGAAAAACTGGATACAAACAAGACATGTGCTCCCGATTACGTGGGAAATCTTATTCTGAAAAAAACTAATATTACCTTGATTCTTAATTGGTTTCAAAACTGTTCTCTTAGAGGGCCAATTCCTGACCGCTTGGAAAATTTGTGGAGCAGAAACATTTTTTAAAGACAACGAGAAAGCTGAAACAGAGCAATAAAAACAGATCAGCTTATTCTGCAGTATCTCAAAAGTCCAAGAAAAACTGATAATTGACGAAACATACGAAACTGTCAGAAGTAATTTACAATAATTGCATCAAGGATTCGAATTTTTGTTTTGTCTGAAACTTTCCTTAAAAATTCTCAAATTATTTGACAAACAAAAAACAATATGTAAAATATAATGAAGCTAGCTCGGAATCAATTGATGTAACAAACGGAGAGCCCAAAAGATTGCTACCTGGGCCTTTCCTCTTTTAATCTATGAGAATGACATGCCGCAACAAGTAGAACAATGTGAAAAAGTTGGCTACACTGACGATTATAAATTTCTCACCACCAATCCAGCAGAACACCCCTCCGATATTTACAAAATTGAAAAAATGGTGCAAAAAGATCAAGATAGAATTAAACGAAATTAAATCTAACTTTTTTTTCTAAAAAAGCTATAATCTTAGGATAAACGGCAAAAAATTGATTCAAAACAAATATTTAACAGAAAGATTAAGAAGTCGTAATATCGACCAAACTGACCTCGAAATCTATTTGTGACGACCAGTGCACAAAAGCTTGGCAAGCGTACTATTTCCTGAAACGAAATTCGCCTACCAAAATCCAATGTAAAAATAGAAGTAAATGCATGTGGAAGCCATCTTTTACCGGTAATAAGCTACGCTTGACAGGTCTGTTGTGCAAAAAAAGTAAGCTACGAATAAGATTTCGAACGACCGGAAAATATCAACATTTTACCACTTTCAAGATACTTTGAACCTCACAACGTCGTTCTTTTACCATCTTTTCTCAACAAGAATTTTGATATAAATCTTTCAATAAGAGTAAATTCTGAGAAAAATACTATGACAAAAACAACGAACGATAACGCCCGATGAGAACTTGTGGAGAAGATCCAGCTGCCTTTAAACATAGTTTCCCATTAGACATGTACGTGACCATGCGAAATCAACAAATCGCAATCAACTAAGATCTAATGTAAATACTTTATCAAGAAACTCTCAGATTCAACTTCATGATCGTTGGTTTTCTTGTGCAATTGCGGACATTGCGTCCAAGTTCTTGTAAATCAACTTGAAAATCAACTTAGCTGTGAAGTGATGGGCCCAAGACATCAGTATGATTAAAAACCAAAACTAATACTCCTTCGACTACTAACATGCAGCATGTTGTCTGAATCTGTTCTCATTATACAAAAAGAACTAAACAATAGGACAGACATGAATTGATATGGTTGAAAAGGTGATTATATCACATGGACAATTCATTTAAGAAAATAATTTTCACAATGGGATAATCACACCGGGATAATGTTTATACAGGAATAATCATACATTTCTATCGTTTCGCACCATAACATCCTAAGAAAAAAATGACCGAAGGGACTGTACATAAGACTTCCAATGAAATGATTGGAAAACTTCTGGTTGTATTTCTTACTAAAAATAAAGAACTCTGGAGAAAAAACCATTGAACATTTGAATGGACATCCAGTATTGTCAATCAGACGTTGATTAACAATTAACAAAATAACTACAAAAAACGAGATACGAGAAAACCCGACAAGAAAAAATCATATCTTAACATAAACAAAATTTTCGCGAAAAAAGAACAGAAGTCGATGTTATTTGTGTAATACAGAGGAAAATTTGCTTGATTTTTTGAAGAAAAAAATTCTTCTACGTTAATTAATTTATTCTTACATACGAAGTTGAAACTGAAATCATCTTTTGATCAAATTTCGAAATTGCATGAGGCATATAGATTTAAATGTAACGAATGCAGTTCCATATATGGAACGATTGGAATTTTAGAGCTACAAATGAGAGATTCGCCGATAGGACATCTCCTTGAAAGTTGGTTGTGTAAGAGCACATAATTTTGAATGGGACCTATTACACAAACGTCCTGGGGCTGAAGAACTAATGGAAAATTAATAGATCTACATCAGTAATTTAACAGCGCAACTAAGTATGAAGACAGGAGCCGGAAATTGTAACTTCCAAAAAACATCTCCGAAACTGGAAAAACATTTTGGTACTTGTTTAATTGAAGTTAAGTCAACGCCAAAAACTCAAAGATAACAACAGATAGGATTGAAGAGAAAAATTCCTGTTTAGGAAAAGAAAAGAAATTAACAGGGGAGTTTCAAAAATTCCCCATAAAAACAAAATTTGCTGGTTCTATTGAAAGGAAACAGAACATTTTGAATGCTTTTACTGTTAATCGTTTTATAATTTCACTGTTTTTCTAACTCAATTCTTAAAATTCGACATAGTTAGAATAAAAATTTTAAGTGTTTTGTAAATTATGGTATTTTACTTTTACTGACAAAATTTAGTATTAATCAGCAATTGTTTTTCGCATCTCTAACAAAAATGGCTGTACAATTTCAATGGAAACAAAATTTTTTATCGAGCATATTATTTGCGAGAAAAATCAGTTTTCAATAACATTTGATTGATATTTGACTGATTCTTGACGGTTTTTCAATAACATGAATTTCTGTAATTTGATTTTTTATCAATGATGGCTCTCTAAATTAAACGAAGATATTTGTAACACTTGATATTTCACAGATATTATGAAGACGGCAATTAAAGCAAATGTCACTTATAATTTGGTAGATCAACTCGAGGTCGGCAGGTCAACTCCTATCAATATTTATGGAAGCTTACACTAATCAAACGTCAGAGCATCATAAAAAAAGCTAGTTCTCAGGCCTGAGGTCTATTCCTGGACTTATAAAAAACTCAACAATTAGTGCCGTGGAGTAGTATCAACGTTGTCCTAAAAAGAGTTGAGTTTCTTAATTAAGGATGCAAATGAAAAGAAATTGCCAATTGAAAAAAAATTTATCAGTGAAAAAACCTTTTGGTTTATAAATTCATTTTAAATTTTAATGAAATTGATGCAAAAATGAAAGAAAAAGTAAATAATTCACACACTGGTCTCTGACCAAATTTCTCTAATTCTGCGAATCGAGTTTAAATAAAAACGAATTTTAGAAACTATTACACAATTTTTCTACATTTAGTACTTCCAATGCATTATAATCTATGTTATTCATTCTTGATTTTTTGGGCACTTTGTGTTGTTTCTATGATCAAGAGTTTTCGACCTCAATTCTATGGGTGGTTTTTTCGCGGTCAGGCGTTGAAGAAGTTCTCTTTTTGGGGCCTAAATTTTTTTTTTCAAATTGCGAATGACTACGTTTGCTTTTCAACTATATTTTTACTGTCAAATGAGGCCCCGGTACACATTGAAATAGACTGTTTCGATTATCAACAGTTTTTCTGCCCCGCGCCATACGTCGAATATGTGCCAATCAAAATTACGCGCTGCACCCCAAAATTTAACGAGATTTCCTTCTTTTTCTTTTGACGCTCTGAAATAACAGTGGTACCAAACAGATTGGTTTGGCAAACATAGTTAGATTTGCGGACATTACATGCAACTTTATATACAACATTGGAATTTCAAGTTTCTATCAAAACCAAATTTTATTGGTTCCTCATAATTAGTTGGATATTTAATTCCTCATTTCTTCCAAAAAATTACTCAACATGAAAATGATTTATCTACCATACAGATTCCAGACGTCTTGATATGGGAAAATTTCCAGTAACTGATTGCATTGAAACACCAAATTTTATACCCTAGAATAGAAAAAATTTCGTTATGGTGCACGGCTACAGTAATTTAAGACAGCGCCATTATCAGTAGACTTTTGATGACAATAACAGCTGGTTTTCCTGTCATAATCTTTGTTTATTGACTGATATAAGAAATCGGGTTCCCTTTTTTGACAGTGTGCACTGTGAGTATATTGTCAATTTCGTTCAACAATATCAAACCGCACAGCCAATAATATTTGATCTTTCGAAAATCCAAAAACTTTCCTAACTGTTATATAAATGGATGTTTCACGCTCATTTTTCTTGGTTAAAATCCACTGAAAGTGGATTTTATGGGATGATCAAAAAATTTTTTTGTATGAATTGAATGTCAAGCATGGCACTCTCATGTTTCGGTCGAAAACTTAAATAGGATTTTTTAAAATCAAATATGGCCTTTTAATTGACCTAAAGGGTTTCTTCAAGAACATCTTTTGACTCAGCCTTGTCTTTTGATAATTCCAATTATAATTTTTCAATGGTCATTTTCACTCGAGCAATGAATTTTCATGTGTAGTCCGAAAACCATTTCATAGCCTTTAATAGTTCATCACTGGCGTTTCTTGGCTCGGTAGTTTTCTCTTCATAACCCGGGTCGAATTTTTCCGCCCAAATTGAATTAAGAGCGGGAATGCAATGGGTGGATTTTTTTAGGAAAATTCAGCTCAAAACATTTACGTCTTTTTGGGCTGCATTAAGCATCCAACGGGGTAAAATGGTGTAAGAGTGAGGGGGTAAAAAATTAATCCCACACTCTTACATCTTTTTGCTCTGTCAAGGGGGGTAAAATGAAGTAAGAGTTCGGGGATAATTTCTCCTTTACCCCTGAACACTTACATCATTTTACCCACCTTGAGAGACCATGCAAAAAGATGTAAGGGTGAGGGGTTAATGCAGCCCATTGGACTAATAATGTAATTCTTTTATCAAGAAACTCTCAGATTCAAATTCATGATCGTTGATTCTCTTGTGCAATTGCTGACATTGCATCCAAGTCCAATCTTGAAAATCAACTTAGCTGTGAAGTTTGATTAAAAACCAACACTAATATTCCTTCTGTTTCTAACATGTAGCATGTTGTATGAATCTGTTCTCATTGCGCAAAAAGAACTAAACAATAGGACAGACATGAATTGATATGGTTCAAAAGGTGATTATATCAGATGGACAATTCATCACAGAAACTAATTTTCACAATGGGATAATCATACCGGGATAACGTTAATACCGGATTAATCATACATTTCTATCGTTTCGCACCATAACATCCTAAGAAAAACATGACGGAAGGGACTGTACATAAGACTTCCAATGAAATGATTGGAAAACTTCTGGTTCTATTTTTTACTAAAAATATATCTTAACATAAACAAAATTTTCACGAAAGAAGAACAGAAGTCGATGGTATTTGTTTAATACAGAGGAAAATTTGCTTAATTTTTTGAAGAAAAAAATTCTTCTACGTTAATTAATTTTTTCTTACATACGAAGTTGAAACTTGTTTGCCAAACTGAAATCATCTTTTCATCAAAATTCGAAATTGCATGAGGCATATAGATTTAAATGTAACGAAGGCAGTTCCATATATGGTACAATTGGAATTTTAGAGGTACAAATGAGAGATTCGCCGATAGGACAACATCTCCTTGAAAGTTGGTTGTGTAACAGCACATAATTTTGAATGGGACCTATTACACAAACGTCCTGGGGCTGGAGAACTAATGGAAAATTAATAGATCTACATCAGTAATTTAACAGCGCAACTAGTTATGAAGAAAGGAAACCGAAATTGTACCGTCGAAAACATAGTCGAAATGCAAAATTTCATCTCCGAAATTTGAAAATTAAGTTAGTAAATTAATTGAAATTATGTCATCACCAAAAACTCAAAGATAACAACAGATGTGATTGAACTCAAAAACTCCTGTTTAGGAAAAGAAAATAAATTAACCGGAGAGTTTTAAATATAAATCACAAAAACAAAATTTGCTGGTTTAATTGGAAGTAAACAGAATAATTTGATTGCTTTTTCTGTTAATCGTTCTTAAGGTTTACTGTTTTTCTAAATCAATTTTTAGAATTAGACATAGTTATTCAAAAAAATTAAGTGTTTTGTAATTTAAGCTATTCTATTGTTAAACATTTTAAGAAAAACTTTATTATGAAGGCAAATTTCGATAGCGTTTTTTTACTTACAAAATTCAGTATTAATCCGCAACTGTTTTTGAATCTTCAACAAAAATGGTTGTACAATTTCCATGGAAAAAAATATTTTATTGAACATATTGATTGCGAGAAGAAACTGTTTTCAAATTTATTTAGATTGATTCTTGACAATTTTTCAATAACAAGTTTTTCTCTTCATTGATTTTTATCTATGATGGCTTTCTAAACTCAACAACGATATTTGTAACTTTTGAAATTTCACAGATATTATGAAGCCATCAATTAAAGCAATGCCACTTATAATTTGGTGGTTTAACTCGAGGTCGGCAGGTCAGCTCCTATAAATATTTATGGAAGCTTTCACTAATCAATCGTCCAAGCATCATAAAGATAGCTCTCAGGCCTGACGTCGATGCCTGGATTGATAGAAAAAACTAAGTTAGTGCCGTGAAGTATGGTCAATTCTGACCTACAATACGGTTGAGATTCTAAATTAAGGAAACTGCCAACTGAAAAAAATTTTAATCAGTGAAAAAAACATTTTGGTTTTCAATTTCGTTGTAAATTTCAATGAAATTGATGCACAATCAAAAGAAAGGTTAAATAATTCACACACACACTGGTCTGTGACCAAATTTCTCTAATTATGCAAATTGAGTTTAAATAAAAACGAATTTTAGGAATTCATAATTTTTGTACATTTAGTACCTCCAATGCATTATAATCTATGTTATTCATTTTTGAATTTTTGGGAACTTTGTGTTGTTTCTATGATCAAGAGTTTTCGACCTCAATTCTGTTGGTGGTTTTTTCGCGGTCAGCCGTTGAAGAAGGCCTCTTTTTCAGGCCTATTTTTTTCAAATTGCAAATGTCTACGTTTGCAATTCAACTATATGTTTGCTGTCAAATGAGGCCCCGTTACCGCACAGCCAATAATATTTGATCTTTCGAAAATCCAAAAACTTTCTTAGCTGCTCTATACAAGGATGTATCACGCTCATTTTTTTGGTTAAAATCCACTGAAAGTCTTTTTATGGGATGATCAGAAATATTTTCTATAGGAATTGAGTATTTGAGTGTGAAGCATTGTTTTCTCATGTTTCGGTTGAAAACTTAAAAATGAATTTTTTTTTAAATCGAGTATGGTCTTCAATATGATCTAGAAGGTCTTTTCAAGAACACCTTTTGATTCTGCCTGGTCTTTTGATAATTCTAATTATAATTTTCCGAGAGTCGTTTTCACTCAAGCAATGAGTTTTCATGGGTCGTGCGAAAAACATTTCATAGCCTTTAATAGTTCAGCACTGTCTTGTTTTCGGCTCGAGTAATTTTCTTTTCATAAGTCAATCACTGTATCTTCATTGAAACAGTTACAATTTTTTCGAAGCCGGGCATTCTTTTTTCACTGATTTGACGCATTTTGGCTCTTATTTATGCGGAACCTTTCAATGGAAATAAATTGTGTGTAGTGTCAGCTTAATAAGCCTGATTAAGAGACCTAGGAATGTCTGACGATAACCGTGCACATGGATTTGCGCATGTAGGCCGAACTGTTTTTGAATAGCTATGATGACACAGAGCAAACTCTCGGCCTTTTAATTAAAACAAAAGATCAAAGAGTCTTGGAATATTTTAAAATTGTTCGCGTTAACTTGTTAATTGATCACATAGAGGGTAAAAACGTTTTTGGGGGTACATCAGAAGATTCGCTCATAGCAGACGATGAAATGTACCCATGGAATTTAGCTCTCATTATCCATGAACTATTTAAATGTGATAGAAGTGCAATCAACACAAGAAACAAGTGCAAACTACACAACTAGGAACATTTGATCTTTCAGAAAGTCATAAATTTTTTCAACTTATTTATCCAACGGTGTGCCATGCCCATTTTTCTTAGTTAAAGTTTAGCCAGTATCTTTTCATCGGATGATCAAAATTTTTGTCATAGAAATTAGGGTCCTGCATCGTTTTCTCATGGCTCGAGCAAACGTTTTTCAATGCACTTTTTCGCTGAGATTGGATTTTCATTGATCTAGAAAGTCATTTCTTAAGCACACGTGGGTCAATTTTGGTCTTCCGCTAAACTAAGTCGAAGTTTTTTATTGTTCAAACTTTTTTTTATGAGCTGAGCGAAATTTTAAGTTTTCACTCAATTTCAGTAGAGCTTTTTTTCATCACTCTCTTTGTTTTTCAAACTGGATGCTCAAAGCACACTTGAGTAGTCCTGTTTACAGTGCGCACCACGTAATCTAATCGTCTTTCGAACAATTTCAATTCTTATGTGTCCTTTGTTTTTTCTGCAGAACGAGAACAGATTCTTAGCACTTGCTGCATTTTATAACCCTCATGAGTGCTCTGTCATTTTCAAGAAACAAAATTCTAGCGTACAACCAGTAATTTGCGGTCACACAAAATTCATGATTTTTGAACTTTCTACCCATCTTCTAATGACCAATTTTTTAGTAAAAGTTCAGCAAAGGTCTCTTCATGGGATGATCAGAAGTAATTTCAAAAGAATTTTTGGCCCAGTAAGGCTTTCTCATGGGTCGAACAAAAGTCTTTTACCTGGAGTTACTGGCGGAGAAGCTCTTTTCACAAACAACTTTGAGTCAAACATAGTCTTCCGATAATTCAATTTGCAATTCGTTTCAACCTGGTGTTGATGAGAATTGCAGCGCCATCTGCAAAAGCATCTGGGTTTCGGCGCTCATCCCGAACAATTGTTTTTAAAGTCTTTCTCTGTTACTTCTATGTTGTTCAGGAACTAGAAAGCAAACTTTGTTTATCTGTGGAGGTCTTGTCATCATTCTGAGTGACTTACAGCAGTGAACAATGCCTGCGCATAGAAAATGTTCATATCTCTTGCGTGGAGGATCAGTCAGGCGAGGATTAGCAAAAATGGTGGATGTAGCTGATAAGGCCGTTATCGTAATCATTGTAATCATACTTCGTTGCTAATCAAGTGGAGGTTAATGCAAACAGCGCAAATTGCTAGGCTTTTTAGACGGGAAATTCATCATCAGTTGAAGCAAAAAAAAAGAGAATTTAACAACACAATTTTATTTTTGAATGTTGACCTGACCCAAATTCGAGTCATGATAACTCCCTCTCAATGGTATTGAGAAACCTATCAATCTAATGCAGGGAAACGAAAAAATGCTTTTTAAAAATTTTTTCACAAAACTCAAAATTTGGATTATCGGCTTTTTTATGTGTTTTAAAGTTTTTTTTTTAATTTTCATTATTAAGCATTAGATTATCTCAAGCCTTATTTTGCAAATAGAGAATTCCAGTGTAAGCTGAACTGTTGTTGAACCACTGTGGTAACATGGAGCGAAAGTTCAGACTCTTAAGACCAAAAACATGGTCAAATTTTAGGACGTCTGAAACAAAATTACGCTTTGTACATATTATTTTTCAAATTATGTACAAAAAGCAAAGGCAACTTAACTTTTTTCGTTTATATGCTTGAAAATATTTATTTAGGTATATTAGAAAATTTACTCAAAGCTGACGATAAATTTTTCTTATTTACTTTAGCTCCCAGTACCCATGAACTTTCTAAAAGTGCTAGAATTGCAACTAAAGCGAAAAATAAAGTGAGTTGTATAATTTTCTAAGAGTTCTCCTGTTCTAAATACGACTAAATGTTGTTTTATTGTTGTTAAAAGGTTTCAAACAGCTGCTTGTCTGAAATGCTTTTTGAAAACAAAACATACAAATCCACCCATTTATTTCAGAATATATCATTTAACGTTGAGCAATTATTGACAAATACAGACAATTCATCAAGCAAATCTAGCCCAATCACTCTAATAGTTGACTATAAACTAGACCACGTTAATCTGTCAGGCAAAGAAATTCCGGACTGTGTTCTAAGAATATACGTTCTTGTTTTTGCAATAGACAGTTCAATATTGCCTACACGTGTTTGCAAGATAAAGAAAACTTTTCGTTTAGACTTTTACACGGAACTTTGGTGAAGATAAAAGCTTTGTTACTCACAGCGGTTATAGAAATGACAATCTTGGTTTTTTGTAGTTTAAGTTTATAGGCGTTGATAACAAAACAACTTCATATTACAAATATCTGATAGGGAAAAATGTGACATCAACTTTCTTTTGTTGTGACATCAATCCTCGTCAGCACTCCCATGGTTCAAAGTTAATGAGTTTTCAAAGGCCAATTATATGCTTAGTATGTTCATTTACCTCAGACTGAGCGCATTAGAAGAGTATGTTGCCGTTTAGAAAGTTTTTTTGAAGGAAAAACATCAAAACTGTTAAAAGAAATTTGCTTTGTCGAGGAAATGAAAAATTTGCCCTGTGAACGTGGAATAAATTGCTCTTTGCATAGTAGGAGACGAACCAAACTGTCAATTATATAAGAACAAACAGAACACTGTTTTTCAATCTTTTCCCTGGAAATGTTTCCTCTCAATTAGTATTGCTGGAGTTTTATTAATAATAATAGGCTGAAAATATTGGAATCTTTTTAAAAATGATAGGCTGATAAAGCTGAAAATATTGCCACAAACAAAAATGATGTGATCGAATGATTGTTGACGACAAAACAGAAACACAAAACTTTTGAGTTTTTGTGCTCTCAGATTCATTACAGTATTATGGTTAAAAAAAAGAAAGACCCTCTTTTGCTACTGGCGACTCACATTTCCATACAAGAAAAAAAATTTTTTGATATCATCAGAGAACTGTATCCCAACAAGAATATTTGTCCTGTAAAACACCCCGATGGGCTAATGTTGGCGGCAAGTGTATTTTAGCTCACACTTGACTTTAATTTGAGTCACTGTAATATTGAGTGTGTCTTCCCAGCTGTCATCAGCCCATCTACAAATGAAGACAACGCGGAATTCGTAAACTAATTACCCAATTATTGCAACGCCTTCGACTAACTCTCACAAAGAAATCAAATTTAAAAATTACAATCTCTATTCTTTTTAACCTCTGATATAAAGGTCATTGAT
The DNA here is from genome assembly GCF_964194025.1 of Convolutriloba macropyga. Lineage (NCBI taxonomy): Eukaryota > Metazoa > Xenacoelomorpha > Acoela > Convolutidae > Convolutriloba > Convolutriloba macropyga. The sequence goes on along the minus strand of NC_134471.1, from coordinate 16,724,383 downwards.
TTTTTTTCTAACAGATCGGTTACAACTTGTTTGTGCTATCAGAGTTCTATCAAAATTAATTGAGCTGAAATTTTATATTCCTCAGGGAATACTTTCAGGTTCTTTTTTTCAATATATACTGATGACGTCACACAGCAATTATGTAAAACTGGTTTAGACCTGCCCTGCAGTATGCCCATATTGTCGGTTGTTTTTCACCCATTAATTAATTTTGTAAACATTAATTTCTAGAAATTTTTTGTATCTAAAGTTTGGATGTGATTGCCAAAACGGAGTTTTCAGCCTTCTCTTGCAATAAAGATAAGAGGCTCAAGAGTTCCCGGCGTGTATTTGTAACAACAAATATAGTAAAAACCAAACCAAGTTAATTTTTTTGGTGCCGATATGAACAATTAATTTGGTTTTCAAACAGAGGTGAAAAAGTTATAAAAATACGTTTGTAGGTATCCACATTATGGAAACTCTACAACTTATATTTTCTACCACATAAGTTCTCATGCTCTTCTATGCACATGTCATTAGTCCTTTAAAGTAGTGATTTATGTTTTCTTCATGTCGATTAACAGTTGATGCTTTCTTTGAAAAACAAATCAATCGGTCTTTGAAGTAAGTTTTTTTTAGTTGTTTTTATTTTCAACTCCTCAAATGATACAAGACAACGTAAAATTGCTATCAGCATAAAACAGCTGATAGGGGTAAAATAACTACTAAAATACGGTGAAAAGATCAAGTTAAACCAGATCGCTTTGCCTCCGGCTTCTTATCGAATGAACAGGTTTACCAACCAAATAAGTTATGTAGGAATATTCCATCTGCTTCATCGTTTTGTAAATCATTTTTTAATCGAATAATGTTGAGGTGAAACTCACTACTCCTGCACTTGCGAGATAAAGGTATATGTTTACAGGTATTCATAAGTCCATTAAAATATCTTATAGTCGAGTTCGCAGCTGTTACTTTTAAATAACGTAGTTTTTTAGCTGTCTTTCTGTCGTGGATGATCATACGCGTCAAAAGAATTCAATAAGTTGAATTTTATATGAAAAATGGAACTGAATATGTACAAAATTTAGCCTCTATTTATAATAGTTATCTATAAAAAAAAAACAAAATACACAGAGCGAATTTAGGTGAGCTAAAAGCAATTTACTTGATTGGCATGTGACTAGATTTTAGTTCCCAAAACTGGACGTGATTTTCTGTTTTCATCAACACTTCATGAGAATCATATATGGCCTAGATAAAATCGAGTTGGGGGTCATTGGATGTTGGCATCGTATTTTTTTGGGTGGAAAAATTTACTTCTGAAATTTGATTGATAGATCAATAAGATAATGGTTGCGCCAAAATATAATTAGAATCGAGTCTGGTTTTGTGGCCACTATTTATTGAGATAGCACCAAAGTTCATCAAAAAATTCTTTTTTTGTTCTTTGAAGCTTTAATGATGAAAATTTCTACGTTTCTTTATGTTTCTTTGAAAACATCACACTTTCTTCTCCCTCTATATCAAAGTTGACGAGATCTCTTTGGTTCGCATGCCGTATTAGCAAGGGTGGACATAATTCTCTCGCTCTAAGAGAAAAGAATATTCCATACTTAAAGTTGAGCAAAAGAAGGTTCAGAGTTGCAGGAATCAAGTTAATTCATAGGGTAAATTTGTCTTTTTGTGTCAGCTTGAGCATTTTTTACTGCTTTTGGATTCCGATGTGTGATATCAGCAGAAAATGGTATTTCATTTCAAATAGAAGTTCAAATTGACAAAAACATGAAATTGAAAAAAAATACATTATTTACTTGTTTTCACTTAATTAACCCAACGCTTTCAACTAACTTTCACATCAAATATTGTTGAGAAATTTACATTCTCTAAACTTTTCAGCCTTTGCGACAATGGTCAATAAATTTTTATTCCGAATGGATTACAACAAATTTGTTTTGAATTTTTTTAAATTTTGGCTAGAGCTAAGAGAAAAGGTTCCCCAGGGAAGAATTTTATGTTCTCGCTTCTAAATTAATGATTTCACCGAGCAAGTATGTAAAACTGAAAAATTTTTGCAGTATGCTCATGATTGAGAGTAGTTCTTGTAGTCACAAAAACAGCAATTTTTGTTCGCAGATTAACAACAGGAGTCTTGAAACTTAATTTGGCATCAATATAATGACTGTGATTGGAAAAAAAGGAATTTTAGTCTTCGTGAATTAAAAAAATGTCCAGGAGTGTATTTGTAGGAACAGCAATAGCTGGAACACAAAGCAGTGTAAGTATGTAAGTGTCTCCACGGACAAAAGCTCGGATCTCAAACAGAAGTGAAAAAGACTACTGTTGGTGTCCAAATCATTGAGACTATAAGACACAGATTTTCCACAACAGTAAAACGCATGCTCTTTCATGCACTTGTCATTCACAACACTGTTTTATGCCTTCTTGAAATTCTTTCACCCTGGTTGTTTTTTAGGAAGCCTATCAATCTGCTCTGTTGGTGCATTCTTAAGATTTATTATCAAGTACTCAAATGATTCAAGAAATAGTAATAAATTGATCGGCGTAAGACAACTGATTGAGTTAGAAACCTTATTGTACTTCTTACAATACAATTGAATTATCAAAGACTTCTTTACACCAATTCAGTTTACCTACGTACTCTAATAGAACTAACGTACTTACTACTCTAATGATATATGTAGATAACTTTCCATCTGTTAACTTGTTTTTAGATCATTCTCTAGATATGTAGCTTTGGATTGGCACTCACTTCCATTACACCTGCCAGATAAACGTATCATTTTATAGGTATTTAAAATTCCTCTGATAAAAAATCTGATAAATGAATCCACAGCAGTTGCTGCTCAAAAAGGTAGCGAATGGCGTGATTTTCGCTTCAAATAAATTGTTCCCAATTAAACTTAAAAAGAAAAAATTTTTATATATATTTGATATTCACTTAAATTTAATGCTTATATAGCAAAAACTATTCCTATAAGATAAAATAGTTATTCTCTCTCCCTCTCTAAGAGAGCTGAAGAGGTCTGTTAGACTCGTTTGGCATGTCTTTTTGTAATAGCAATGTTGGGCAATAGTTTACTTCTTTCAATAAATCATAAAAACGCATACCTATATATAAAAGTAACAAAGAAACGATCTGCATTGGATGAGTCAAAGTAGTTTATTCTGTCTTTTTGGCCCCTTGACATATTCTGTGCGGTATGTGCGTCACTCTCCAATACCAGAGAGGCGAACTTTAGAGCTCATAAGATTATTGTCAAAGTTTTATGATATCTCTCGCATTTTCACCGGGCGAAAATCATTTTTTTAGAACGCTCAAAAATTTCAAGGTGGTATATGAAACGAAGTGTAGTTGATGAGAAGCCTCATGTCTCAGTGAAACGTATTGATAAATATCTGCACGGATTCAATAACATCAAAATTTTTGTGAGTTACTATGATCATTTAAAAAATTTAATCTGAAGTTACAAACTACTCCACTTAAAAAAAAACTAATAACAAGAACAAAACGCCGGACTTGATTCCAAATGTTTTTTGTGGGTGAGATGACCCCATCATACACAAATATTTGACTTGAGTATCAGAACTTCAAATATTCACAATTTTCTGAAAACTTAAATTATTGACCATGACCATAATATTAAGGTTGTGATTAAAGATTATTGTTTTTTTTTCAAATGCTAATTTTGTCGATTTTTTAATCCTTTTTGTTTCATCGCGGATTTGCTCAAATTTGATCACATGAATGCTTTTAATACCTAACTTACGGAACTGCATTTGTTCGCGAGGCGAGGTGGTCGAAATATGATTCGACAATTTTTTGTCTGGGGGGTGCTAGCTCGCAGACCATAAAAACACGGTCTGGAGTCAACTTTTGGATCACACTATTTCGAGTCATGATCTGACATCAACGAATTATAGTAGCAAAAAGGCTGGCACGCACGGCTTATTTCGAATTATAATCGGACTCAATCAAATCATAGTCCCTCTATTTCTTCCTAAATAGCCCTAATTTGGTTAATTAAACCGAAAAAAATCGAACCATAGTCTCTTTAATTCCCTCTCATAGTCGTATTATTTCGAAAAATAGGCCAGAATGATCGAAACAGTGCGAATCATAGTCTAATTAATTCCCTCACACAGTCGCATTATTTCGAAAAATGGGCCTAAATGATCGAAACAGCGCAAATCATAGTCTGCCTATGTGGATTGTTTGATTAGATGTTAGATAAAGAAAACTGCCCAGGAAACTTTAACTGACCCATCATTGAAGGGCTACTCTAACAATTTTTAATATACTCCTTCATAGAGTACGTCCAAAGGCAGATTTTAATCAGAGAAAACAAAATACTGACAGAAACGTTTGCTATGGAATTAATTTATGTGAAAAAGCGTACAGATGCTGAAAATTTATGAAATCGTACTGATTGATTGATGTATGAATGATCTTGGACGTTATGATGCATCATCCAGTTTTTAACAAGAGAGTGTTGGACGCCATTTTGAATTCCCCATTGGCTGTTTGTTTCGATTCCAAAAAATGTGCCTATAAAATGATCATTGGGCTGTGGGAATCTCTTTCTATGATACTGTTTAAATGATCTTTGCAATAATGGGAACAAAAATTTCAACTCGCCATCACAACATCACAACAGATAGATTCATATATCAATCAATTATTTGCATCACACGTGAAATTCCACTAACGTGTCGCTATGATATTTCAAGGTCATGATTACAGATTATTGATTTTTTCAAAAACTTATTTTGTCAATTTTTTAATCATTTTTGTTTTATTTGCTCAAGTTTGCTCCCAGCCAACCTATTAACACTTAACTTAATGAAAGCGGGCATCTCTTTCTGTGATACTGGTCAACGTATCGCTGAAATAATGGGAACCAAAACGTCAACTGTCCATCCCAACAAAGATTGATTTATCAATCAACTATTTCCAACTCACGTCAACTTCGACTGACGTGTCGCTAGAAAGTTATACTGTAAAACTGGAAAAAATTACTTTCAAGCAAAATGTAAGTAGATCACAGACAACAAAAACCGGACCATTGAAAAACATTTGCTTGTCTTGATCGTTTTGCTCATGCAGAAATAGGATCAATTTCGAGCTCCAATATACATTTGGGTTTCCGCAACGCACTGGGAAAAATAAAATCATTTCGAGGAAAATCAAAATTCTAAAGAATGTGTTCTTATTATCAACTTGTTGGCGTGATCATTGCATTCATTTCTTTTTTATAAACTCAGCAATAAAAAATGTTTCTCAATTTTGTGTCAAATAACTCTGATTTCGTGAGCAGGTTTTTTCCCAAAGTGAATGCAATTATCTTGCAACTGAAACTCAGAAGCTTGTTATAAACTAAGTATTTAACACACATACACACTGACAGACAGAGAAAGAGAGAGTGAGAAGAGAATGGAATGGGCGAAGTCAAGGCTCTTTCACAAGTGTTCCAATACCTACCGGAAATCTTGTTTTTACATGCTGAAGTTTGTAAATATTCTGTAAGTTCTGTTAGTTTTTCCTTTTCAGACAGCAATTTTTACTAGTGATTTTCTGTCTGATAGCTGTTTCTTTTGCCTATATGACTTTTCAAACTAAAAAGTTATTTCATGACAAAATTTTAGATCAAAACTTTTCTGAAAAACTCGAAACTCACTGTAATGCTTAAAATGCTCAAAATGAGAAGCCAAAAAATCAATAGACGAAAATCAGAACAAATATATCAAAAAATTTAAATTGTTTGCAATTGTACAATGTACTAATAACGAAACTCACATCTAAAGTTTTCGAAATTTACGAATTGTTAGTGTAATAAGGTTTTGCAACCGATGTAACAGAAGATTCTGATAAACTAGCATCTTTCATGTTTGTTGGTTGCAGCCAAATAATGATCTTTTCTGATTCAAAAATCTTAAACTTTTGTTTTTCAGCGTTTTCTTTTGTTCAGCAAAGCTAAACAATTTTTCTCAAGCTAAACACCTGAGACACGGGGGAGAGAATAAGTTTGTTGGTAATTTTTCTAACTTCATTTGAAGCTCTTTGCTGCGGCAACTGAGTTGCTTATTTGTTGTCGACTAGATTTATCCAATATAGAGATCCGGAGTTGTCACCAATTTTAATCCGCAGCTTTGGGGATTTAAACTTATCCAATGGAAAATAGTTCGGTGGCGGTGAAGCAAGCGGATAAGCAAGCAAGCCGAATTTCGAAAATGAGGTTCAGTAAGCCGAAAAAATTTGGGATAACCGTATTGTAAGGTGCCCCTGGCGGACCGGTCGGCAATAACCGGCCTGCGGTTTCTGGATTACATCCCAGAGCGGATGAGAAGCATGGTCATAGACCGCGGTCCGCTGAGGAGGCCCGTAGCCACTAAATGTCTATAAATTGACGTATTTTTGTTTATTTGGTGCTTTGGAATACATTATGCAGAATAAAACTATGCGCAGTGTTGATTTTAACGGTTGACAATGTATTATTTTGGATAGGTTACATAATTATTAAAAATTTTTTGGCTTGCTTTCATGTCGTGGCTTTATTTCTCTTTTTCCTGATCATATCCATTATCGGTCGACCACTGTCTTTTCATACACAAATATCGGTCGACCAGGGTCTTTTCATAAGTTGACCTATCAACTGGGGTGTAGACTAGTTTGACGTTTTCTGTACTTTTCGTTTTTGACAACTGCGCCAGAAAAAAACCTTAGCTTTTCACAAGTCTTAGACAACGCATTTAGATGCAACGAGGAAATTTTCCATTCCTTCTAAGTAATAATTACAAAAGTGAACCAATTTCAGTGAACGTTAGATTATGATACTTGTATAAGTAACACAAACAGAGATTGTCTCCGAAATTTATCACCAATATCGGTCGCCCTAAAGTCAACCATGACCATTAAGGTCGACCTAAAGTCTTATCGTGTCCATTATGGGTCGACCACAGTCTTTTCATACTTCTACCTCTCATCTGGGGTGGCTTACTTTTACTTCGGCTTACTTCGCGTTCACTAAATAGTTTACTTACAACTGCATTCGGAACCGTGCCTTCCCATTGCCATTCCGGATCGCCAAGCACAGTGTTGCTTGTAGAAAGCTGTCAGTAACTCGGGAGAAAATCGGTCCAACATAAAATTACGTAAATTTTTAAACCACGTGGGGTTTGAAATCTTGGTCATACCATCATAATAGGCTCGGTAAACATTCTTTTTTACATTTTATCGCTGTCGTTTTTTAACAAGGGTTGCTTCTTATCAATAATTCTTTTTGTTGGCCGCCTTGATTGGGACTGTTTGCCTGATGTTTTCTATCGTTGTGTTGCAGATTGTGCTTGGTCTACAATAATTTCTCCAAGGTGATCCAAGTGTGGTTGGTGTGACTAGTCTCTTTATTAGTTCACTCAATATTTAGAGAGGCTAAATGATAGTGTTAAATGATGCGGGGTCAAAATATGCGAAGCGGAAAGCTCGGACAATTAAAGGACTGTAACTTTTTATTGGATTGAAGCTAAGAAAACCCTTGGTGATAAAATATGTTCAAAATCGTGCCGAAGTGTGTAAGGTTTGAGCCAATAGCTAGTATTGTTGCTAACTTCTTGTCAAGGAAGCTCAACTAACTTACAATTCACCAGATCTTATGATCCGGCGGAACTTAAAGTAAATATCGGTTAAAAATCATTTAGAACATCATTGCTACTCGTTTCGACAAATTCTAAGCTCTTTTTTTAGGTTCAAAACTTGTTATTTGCTATCTGATGGCTCCTGTTGCCAATTTGAGTTGCCGTCATAATCGCCGGCCTTGTTTGTCATCTCGGAAACACCAGTTTAGAACAAGGGCACCAATTTCACTACATGTCTGTCGAATTCGCCATGTGCCATTTTGACTGTTGCTGATCCTACGACGCCATCGTCGCCTTTGATGACTTAGTAGACCCAACCCATTTTGTATTCACATCGTTTCACTGAATCATCTACCATCCAAACAAGTTCTCCCTCTTTCAGTATTCGCACATATTCTTGACCACTTCGATCTTTGGTTTCATTGGGGAAGATATTCACGAATCCATCTTTTCCAGATCATGTCGGCATATGCTTGAGCCATTTTGAAAATTTTGTTTGGATCATGGTACCGCTCGCTGGATGGCATTAAAGGTGCAGTAGCGTTTTCTCGTTTTCCCAAGAAATGATTAGGTGCGAGTCGAGTCCTGTGAAATCTTCTGAGTTATCACTTACTGCTGTCAGGGGTCGCGCTAAGTACCTTGACTGTGAGGCTTCGGTTGTCTACAATTGCAATCATAATTTTCTAGCAGCCTTGAGCCAGTCTTCCCCAGATACCACCAAAGTGTTGGCCTCCGAGAGGGTTGAATTTCCAAACAATCTGTTTCGGTGGTAAATCCCTTTCAATGTTAGTTTTGCGCCGTGCACCCTAGGAATGCCATCAGTTCCTTAACTGCTCCAACGAAGTTCGTGCAGTTGTCACTGATGACGGTACTGGGACAGCCACGTGTTGCAAGGAATCTTGTATTTGCAGGTAGACATGACTCGGTGCACAATAACTGTTCAATTTCGATGTGTACTGCTCTTACTGTTAGACCAATGAAGAAGCAGCACCTTCCTTCAAGGTGCGTCGTAGGAACATCACTTCGATGGGTCCTAAGTAGTCTACTCCAGTGTGGGTGAATGGGAAAACAGGCTCATCAAGTCGTACGACTTGACGCTTTGCTCTTAGCAAAGTTGATTGTTTGGCATGTTAATCAAATTTCGAATGCGTCATTTGATTTTTCACCCAAGCTGTTCCATTTTCCTCTATGAAGGGTGACAATTTGGCGAGGTTCATTTTTTTGAATTTTTTTACTGGCTTCTATCGACTTTGAAACAAAACGGAAGCTATCGGTTTGAACAAATTGAGAAAGCATTTGCTCTGCTTGATGGATCTCCTCTCCTTTGAGAGGTCCCTTCTGCTTCGTCTTGAATATCATGCAGTAGGCAATCAAATTTTTGATTCTATTTAACAGAAGCTATTAGCTTGTGTTTCTGTCGATACAGCACGGATAGCATGCTCGGGCTCGAGTTCGTCCTTTTGACAGCATGGCTTTGGCCAATTATCTTATTACCATCCTTTTGTAGCCATGTCGGCCTGCTCAACTACACGGACTCCCATGGTCCTTCAATTGACATTCCTCGGAATCCTATGTTGCTAGGGCTTTCGACACCTTCAACGTTTCTTCATTGATCCATTGACAATTTTTGCAAAATTTTCGCTGCTTTTTGGAACAAACAATTATTTCCGCTGCTTTGTTCGCAACGAACAAGAGTCGGTCCAATGATAGATGTTGTCAATTCTGACATCATAATTGTTGAAAATCTGTTTTCTGAGACGAACTCTGTAAGATGTAAGATGAGGCCTGGGGTTCTAACTTCGGTTTTTTCATGTGTTTGGTGGGTGCTAAACAACATTTCCCCATTATACAGGTCATTCTTAGCTTTGTTTCATTTTGCAAATATGACACAACGTACATTGCTTCTTCTGATTCATCTGTAAAGTTGTGATTCATCTTCTTGTTTCTCTCAACTCTGAGCACCATTGAATGAACGGTTTTGAGTGATCTGCCGTCAACTTTTTGTCCATGTTTGCACCATTGCTGCCGAAGTGCTTTTAAGTAGAAACCGCATTTGTATGGTAAAATGTGAAGATATCCCAAGGGGGTTGAACACTGCTGAGACAAACGATAGAACAACTCTCTGAGCTATTTTTGCTGGAAATTCTTGCTCAGATTCACGACAGACAATGAGACTATCTGTGTCCACTTCCAGTTTATTCCACGGATTGAAGATGATTGTTGTTCATTTTCGAAAATCTTCAAAGCTTTCGTTCACTTGTCTGTCTTTGGGATCTGTGACTTGACTTCATCGTCACTTGTTGTCCATTTTGTCAAATTCATTCCAACTTTCTTGAGGACTTCTCGGACTTTTGAGATTTGTTCTAATTACCTCTGAGGGGTTTGGACTGACTTAAGGAAGTTTTCAGTGTAGAAGTTTCGCTGAACCGTTTTAAAGATACTTTTGTTGTTCACTGCATCATCTTTCGCCAATTGGCGCAAAGCGTAATTTACACAAGTCGGCAAGTTTTTCTTCCTAAAATTGTTCCGTATGTCCTCGTAAACATCAATTTTTTTGCTGTAGGTCTTCTCGCCAGAGTAATCGTAGCCATCGGTTGTCGTCGCTTGAGACAGCCAGCGATTTGAAGAACCATTGCCTCTAGGTTGGCTGATAAAGCTACTTGGTGTTCTCAGAAGCAAAAAAAATTCGATAAGTCTCTGCAGCAGGTGTGATCAAGATATAATTTTGACAATAAAGACTACGCCATGATACTTTGCTGCGGCGTTGCACTCGCTTCTTTCTGACTTTTTCAATTGTATACGGGTTAATGACAGGATGACGTGACAATTGTATCGGATTTCATTCAGTTCAGTTTGGTCAACCTTCCGATCGTATCCGCTGTTGACATCCGTGTCAATGGTTTCCTAGTAGCGTTTCGTCTTCCTGCAGGAGTCGTTCTAGGGACTTGAATAACCCCATTGCAATGTAGAAGTTGTTCGTCAACTTCACTTCGTCCTCTCGCCATGGAAGAACAAGATCTTAATTTTTACCGTTGTTTGCTCCCGCGTCATGACTGCTCCATGTTCTTCTTTTGATTGAGGGGTGATATAGCAGTTTCAGGCGTAGGACTAGATATCCCACCACTTTCTCAACTGGTCTGCTAATTTATCATCTGCAATTTATGTTGCTGTTGTGACAAGAGTTAATGCTTTCTTTCCTGGTAACGGAGAACTTAATGCCCAACCAGTCTTTGATTTCACTCTCCAAGTATTCTGACTTCTTGAATTCAACAGTGTGATGGATGTCGTACCAATCTTGTCCAAGAATCACTAGAAACTCGTTTAGATGGTAGGTCTGATTTCTGATTTGTCAATTTCCTCAAAAGTGGATAATGGTTTTTCAACTGTTGCAGCTCCACAATTTGGTCAACTTCAGTTTTCGGGCACATAGAATTGCACTGTGGTCAATGGTCGAGACTTCTGAGGAGCTAAAACTGTTGTTCGCATTATTTCATGTTTGACATCCTGTAAGCCATGGACCCCGGCTAATCTAAGGACGCTTTAAGGCCATGATATTGAAGTTTCGGTACCACTGCCTTGTCTACAAGTGAGGTTGAGGATCCCGAAAAACACATTGATAGTTCAATTAGGTTTTGGTCTCTGCTCGTCAGTTTCATTCGCACCACTGGAAATCTTCCCTGAATGATGTAAGTTTTAACTGTCGTTGCATTATCCAAAACAAACTTTGTAGTCTTCTTCTTCTTCGCAAAGTCAATGTGTAAAAGTTTGTAGTGTTGTTTTCCACAACTGGTTACACTTCATGTCCTGCTTTTGCAGTCCTTCGACAGGTGACCTGGTCTCAAACAAATGAAACACAGTTGGAACTTCTGGACATTCTTGTGTGGTTCATTTACTTTCTTTGAATTGAACTTATCACAACTCCAAAAAGGGTTTTGTCTGTTCTTGAAGGGACATTCGAGGTTCATGGGGTTGCTTGAAATATCAGCATTTGAAGCAAAGTACTCGTCTTTGGGTTATCGCCGCTTTAAAATTTGTTTCTGTCAAACGACGATTTTGTCTGTGCTAACAGGTTCCCATGAATTACCAATTTAGAGGCATGCCTCTCTTTGAAAACAATCTTTTGGCTCTCAGTAATTGACGCTTTTGCATATACTGCAACCAATGTTCTCTCAGTCGCTGAGAATGTTTTTTCGTTTTTGAATTTAGCCCTGCTAGTGAATGTAGGTCGGAATTGTATCCCATTTGAGTTAAAGAGTTTAACACATTCGAAACCATATTTGCAAATTTGTCAATTTCCGTGAAATTGTCGTGCTGAACTGGGGAATGAGTATGCATTTTCTTGTATTGAGCATCGACTATGAAATCTGATCTGCCGTAATTTTAACAGAGTATATCTCAAGCATGGTTGTATGATTGTGAGCTGAATCCCATTACCGATTTTGCTGCTTTCGCTCAACCCAAGAGAAGGTTCTTTAGGTATTGCATCTTTTCAGTAGAGTTGATTTCTTTTTGATGGAAAACCACATCAAAAATCCCCTACCTCCTGAAAACTCAGTTAGTTCTAGTTGGGACAGGCCACCGGAACTACCACTTGATACTGGTTGATAAATAGCTTTTGGAGTTATTTCGTTCGCTATGCTCCTAATTTTGCTCTCGGCAGATGTGTTTCGAGAGGTGTTTATGTGAATCTGACTTCTGTTTGTTTTGGACTAATGACGTTCCTTGTTGCTGAAACAACGTCTTTGTCAACGGCGCTTCTGACTACTTTACTCTAAATGATATATGGATTTCTGTTTTTCTAGAACCATTGGCCCAATCAATGGCGATGAAAAGAGTCCTGTTTCCGGTTGAGATAGCTTGCTAGTTTTGGATAGGTGCTGAAACGCTTGTCGCCTATTGCTTGTGTGACATTCGTGGGAGAGCGACAACACAGTATGGAGAAAATGGCCTTCTAGGGCCAGACTATTGAGCCGCTGATTCCGCCCACCCTTCTGTTCTTTCTTGACTGCGTCTTGACCCAGCACTTTCTATCTCATCTGCCACTGATCTAGACGCTCTTGAGCTTCCTCGGGTCAGTTCAGGTTTTAGAAGTCTTTGATCGTAGTCGGTTTCAGCTTTTGTTTCAATTTCAAGGTTTTGCTCATGCTGTCGCAGACGCAGTTTGTCTTATTTTTGTTGCAAATTTAGACCAATCTCTTGTAATTATTGTTGTTGTTGACGTTGTTGCTGCTGTAGACTTAATTTTTCTTGTCCTTGACGTAATTCAATTTGTGCAGGTTCCATTTCTATTTGAGTTTTTTTGTCTCTCAGCTGTTGCTCTGCTTCTTGCTTAGCCAACAATTTTTCAAGTTCCATTTGCTCGACTTCACGTTGTCTCAACGAGAGGGACTTGGCAGAACCGAGTTCCTTTCTACTTTTTTTGTCAGCAGACTTCTGAGAGCAAAACTCAACAGTTTTTCCCTTTGAATTTGAAATGTCTTTATTGTTGCTAATTACCGTCAGGTTTGGATCATTTTTGCTACTTGATGTGGATGCCACTAGGGATGTTTGGCTTCCACAATCCTGTGCCCGTTCTGCTTGATCAGGTGTCGATTGTAACTCCTGCTATCGCTGACGTCCACAAGTCTTTGGCTGCCATCTTCTGGTTTTGTTATTCGAATCCATTTTGCCTAAACCTCATATAAATTTCAAAATAACTCTTCTAGTTGATTATACAACGTCTGTTTTTCGAAATCGCTTCAGTTTTTTGCCTTCAACTTCTTCTCCAAAATTGACAGTTCAATCAAAATGGAAGCAGCAGCTTCCACTAATTTGAATGCTCGGATTGTGTTTTTCCGGCAGTCCACGACTGTTGTGCGACAACTTTCAATATCTCGGAGAAACTGTATTTTGTCTACTACCCACCGCAAAATTTTATTCTATCTTTCTAACAAACGCTTGTGGTCATTGTCGAAGTTTTCAAAAAACTTTGTTTTTAGTTTTAACTTCTGCTGCTGTCTGTTGGTCTTCTGAGTTGTCGTAAGTCTCGAAGAAGCATCGATAGGAACTTTTGGCTGTCTTAGTTTTTTTTGTGTCAGGTAGCCTTCTAGCTCAGAGGGTTGTCTGGAGAATAACTTGAGTAGGTCAGCTTTTTTTGCTCGAACGTCTTGAATCGACCTCTAGTGTTCCAGTCAACTGTTTTTCAGCGTTTGCTGGGACTGTTGGTGGCCATCGTTGCTGGTTGTGCTTTGATCCACCTAATTGAATTGAAGAATCGTTGCTGTTTGCGCCACTGTTATTTTTGTCGTCCGGGTTGACGGACCAAAAGCTGCGGCTGCTCTGGATCCTCAGCAGAACTGAAAATTCACAGACTAATTCCTCACTTATTTGGATTGACTAATAAATTCGTTGAGAAAAAATTAGTCGCTCGGACGTTCAAAGGACTGTAACTTTGACTTTGATTGAATTTAAGATTATCCTTGGTGATGAAGTATGTTTAATATCCTGCTGGCTGAAATTTGAAAGGCTGCAGTCAATAGCTAGTATTGTTGCTAACTTCTTGAGAGAAAACTCAACTAACTTAGAATTCACCAGATCTAATGATACGCCGAAACTTAAAATAAATATCAGTTAAAAATCATTTCTAACATCTTTGCTACTCGTTTGTGATTGGTAAATCACGAAAGTGATTCGGATCAATATTTACTTAATGAATGTCAAATCAGTGCAATATTTGCTTTTGTTGACATAAGCAAGGCTGATACGTACTAACTCATTGATTTAGCAAATTTGACAATAAATAACAAAATAACAAAAGTGCACTTTTTGCTCCTTGTAAGTGCTAATAGCCACACTTGTGGGTTTGATGGGATAACATTCGTTGAATGCTTAGAGCTTAGCCTAACCGTGTGCTATAACCTCGGTTTGCTCAAGTTTTCCCTTCCCAAAACCTGGGGGTGTACATAATTTCGGTCCCAACTTGCAAAATTTTTCTGTTTTGACAATTTTTGAGTTTTGACAAATTTTAATTTTTTTTTGTTTGAACAGTTATTTCTTCCTGTCTAATGGTTCTTATTGCTGATTTGAAGTGGCGCCAAAACTTACAATCCAATAAAATAGATTTCATATAAATATTTCCAAGCTCTCTAAAGTCACTTCAGTTTGAAGTGTAGGACTTTAAAACCTACCGAAATCCGGTTATGCATTTTGTCCAGTTTCGTGAATCGATTAGAAGGAAAATGCGAATGAGCCGAAAGATCTCGCACACAAACTACTGTCTTCATAAATTGTTGTGAATTTTCTCAGGAGTTGCGAATATAACAGTAATATATGGTGCCTGCCATTGGCAGAGGTTAACCATAGTTAGCAAGCGTCGCAAACTCCAGTTTGACAAAGTTTTCGATTTACAGTTCTTGAAAGCATTTGAACCTCGAACTTGTTTTTGTTTTTCATTTCATTTCCATTTGGTATTTTTTAATAATGAGCATTCAATACTTCTTTTTGTTTAACGGTAAGTGAAAATTAATCTCACAAAATGATCACAGACAAAATACTCGTTACAAAAAAACGTCGGATCTATTTACAGAAGTCACCCTATAAGTTGGAAACTCATAAGAATCGAAAAACTCCACTGTTTGACTAAGCGGATGATTTTTGAAAACGATGACCCTTTCTATTCACTATCGGTTATAATATGCCCAGATTTTTACTCCATTATTCTTTCTCTGGCCTGATCAACCAAAACATTATCGTAAAAATTTATTCTGCGAGATTTTGCCAAGAATAATTTTTCGAATATAAATGCTTTAACTGAGTGTGGCGTGCACCAAATAGGAAACATTCAATTTTTCAACATTGGAATGTTCAATTTTGGTACGCCAAATGTTCATTTACGTGAACATTGCAAAGTGGAACAATATCAGGATCTATTCTGTCTTGCCCCCCCCCCCCCGAGTGTTTTTTCGTCCCCCCAGTTACATTGTTACAAAATATATGTTGTTATGTAGCACGTTACTAAGTAAAAAAAATAGCACGCGCGGCTGGAGGGTGGAACAGATATAAGCCCACTAAGCTCGGGGGGGAGGGCTCAAAACAGAATAGATCCCAATATCAAATAATGGTGGAAAAATGTTTAAAAATATCATTACCGCGATAATTTGCTCTGGAGTAGGATTAAGAAAACGCCCACAAATTTTAAAAAACTCTTAGTTTTGATTGCAGTTGTAATTTGTGATTTCCTCAAATACTTAAATTCTGCAATTTTTGAAAAGATGTTTCCTAAATTCTGGAAACATTTCGGGCTGAATTTTTACAATCAGTATGGTGATCATTCGGGTCTCATTGTCAAGAAAATGTTTTACAATGTTATATGAATGAACACGTAGATTGATAGATTGATGTGCTATTTGGTCTAAAAATTTATAGGTCTTATGAAAAGCACTCTTAATAATCAAAATGGTGACAAAAGTAGTGGGCATAACAATTTTACACCTCTGTGCTATGTTTTTTTAAACCATTACGTTCAATACAACAACAACGGGATCACGGGATCACAAACTGCAATATATCGGGGGGGGGGGTGCAAATAATTAAAATTTAAAAATTTTAAAAATTTTATTAACAGTTATTTTCGAGCAACATTGTTTGCTTGTTTTGCTGCTTTAAAACTTTTCCCGGCAAACGGCGCTTTCTTTTTGAACTTCTTTTTCTTCACTTTGTTCTCACTGTTCCTCACAGAACTCCCATGACTTAAAGTTGTCGCGTGGTCACTGTACATCGACAACTGCGGGGATGCCGGTAAAGGTGGCAACTCGCTCATATCCTCATCAAGTTCCGAGATGTGCTCGTTGATCTTCGAGGGCCGATTATATTCGGCAACTGTGTCAACTTCGCTCCCGAATGTTGTGACCTCCGACACGACACTCGACATCGTTGCTCGGATACTTTGCATAGTTCGCGTGTCATCATCATGCGTTACGAGTGACGCTCGCTTCGTCGACCGAGGCGACTTTGGTGGTTTCCCAACGACGTTATTATTTGACTTGGCAATGACAGAAATAACAGTCGAAGGCTCACGGTTCGGTTTCTTTAACTCGAACCCACCTGCTCGGAAGTCAAGATGCGGTTCTTGAATCATATGTTGGATGTTATCCGTCGTCAGTTCCGCGATGTTATCGTACAACTTCGGACCCAGATCCATCGTCTCCCGTTTGATCGGGCATCTGGGATCCGAGGGTTTTGACAACTTCTTTACCCGGTTCTCCATGGATGTCAAGCGATCGTCAGGAATCAAAACGACCTCACTTCGCTCCACGTTTGTCTCTGGTATCCAGATGGTTTTGTTCAAAAGGTGACGTTTCCAAAGATGCCGGATGAGAAGAATTAGGAGTAACAGGAGCAGAATGACTCCGAGGGCGATAACGACATAACACCAATAGCAGGGCGGTTCTGGTCCTGGAGTTACGGTTGTCGTCTAAACATATATCTATCAATCATAACCTGTCACCCGTCAAAACGTTAAATCAGCCAAAATGTTCGCCAAAATCAGCCAAAATCAGCCAAAGTTTTATAGGGAAAGCACATAGTAGGGATCTTACTTAGTCGGTAATTCAACATCTGCCAAGAAATAATGATCAAGTTTTGACGAGGCGTATCAAATTTCGGTTCAAGAACTTCAATTTACTTCAAGAACTTAGGATAAGTTGAGTCATAACAGACCTTTTTATCAGTGACGATATACGGTCGAGAAGTATTACCGACACCAATTCTTCATTCAAAATTTGCTATTGATATGGATATATAAAGGACTGATGGGTGCACTCTCGATAACTCCATCTTATATCTAATTGTTCAGAGGGAGACAATTTAATCTATTTAAACATTGTGTGAAACCCAAATGACAGAATAGTAAAATAAAAAATCATTTGTGTTACGAAACTATTTTTAATTAAGTACTCTAGAATTAACAAAATACCAGCAACTAAAAACATTTAGTTGCAAAAAGGCAGTTTTGATGATTGAGAAACTAAAAAAGTGGCTATTATTTCAAATGTTTTGTTTCGATAACCCTGTGTAATTTTTAGCTTGGAAACTAAAAAATTAATCGCGAAGTCAAACATAAAAATTCCCGAAAAGAAGAAGAAAATAAACATACTATTTTGTATTCACTTTATTTTACTCTAATTGTTCTGACCCACTTTAAGGGGGGGGGCAACTATATACTCAAATGGGTTTTTTTTGTTCAGACAATTTTGTCCGAGCGATATAATCATCGTAGAAAATTGTGAGTGGTATAATTAGAAAGCCCATCCAGCGTAGATTGTGGAATTTAAAAGATTTTTTTGATTTTCGATTTTTGGGGGGAGTTACAGAAGTTTAAATTTTTGTGAATAGCAGTCGATATTACCTTGTTTTAGTTCATATTTTCCGTGATTGTTCCAAATGTTCGTTAATTTTTGGTAGAATATGTTAACGGTATGTTTTACGTATGTAACGTAAAATATGTTAAATTATTAACGGAAATGTTATTTATTTTCTTTCTAAAGACGGGGTAGTGTTGCTAAATTGTTAGATTTGTGTTTTTGACAAGAATTAAAGCTAAATTTTTTCAAAAATAAGACTTTTTTCGTCAAAAACGGGAGCAAACACGCTTTTTTATCCCCTTTGTTCAAATTTGCTGAAAATGGACATCTTGAAACTGCACTCATATTCTTTGCAAGCTCAAAAAGAGCTAGCTGTGGTCCCGCCGGCTTTAAGAGTCTTCTGGAGTTATAATAATATTGCGTGTCTTTGGCAATTTGAAACTCCATAAAAGTATAAAATTCATGATTTTTTTGATATACTGCAAAATTGTGTTTAAGAATTGATCTTTTTCGCAACAATTTGAACAAATGAGCGTATTTTTAGCCGCGCAGCAAAATCAGGAGTGATGTTGATCTCAGCATAGATACAGGTTTTAAAAAATCTCAGCAAGTTTTTAAAAATTTTAGATTTTAGAGGGGCGCTGCCATTTATGAAAAATTTCCGCATTTAAGGTTTTTTATGTAAATTAATGATAAGAATATCAAACCAGGACTCAATTATTGACAGATCCTATTTACAAAAAAGAGACCCATTGATAGAGGCCCTATGATTTCAGAGTTAGGCTCATGGTTTTTATGGCTGACCAATTGTTTTCGTTAGTTTTAATGGACTTCTTAAGTTTTGCTTTCATTTTGTATGCTGTTTGTAGTCCATTGACTTAGTCTCCCCGATAAAAAATCCAATTGATTTTGTAATAAGCAAAAGTAAACATAGAAATTGTTTTCAGTTGTTATTTAATGTCTCTAATGACAGTTAATTCATTTGTTTAGGAAAATGTCAGTGAATTTTTAGACTTTTTAACCAATTCATCACATTTGTCACAACTTCAGGAGTAGTCTCAGTTTAAAACAGGAGAACCTCATTTCGTCTGAGTTATGAATTATTGTTCTTAACGGTTTTGTTATTAACTGAATGTTTCCTTGTTGAATTATCACATTGTCTCGAAATTATTGTCAGGTGCAATTGAAAGACAGGATAATTAGGAATAAAGCACAAGCTTTGAAATAAGGCGTATCTGAAAATGTTAGTTGTTTTGTAGAATATATGCTTTTTGGCTGAGAAACAGTTCTCTCGCAAAAGTTAGTGGATTTTTTGGATCTTTATCTATGTTTGTCTTTCTTTTTGTTGTTGTACGACATATATCTGATAATGACAGATCTCAATTGCATTCCTGGGACGTACAATTGAAACTTTTTAAAGACTTCGGTTTATAGCTATTCGATATAATAACTTTCAAATAATTTTTTTTAAAATAAAATTTTTTCAGCTGTCCTTTTTTTGCTTTTGATTTTGTCATCAAGTAATCAAGCTCACTAATAAAAATTTTCAACTACTTTTCTTTATTCAAAGATTATTTTCTTGGCTGGTTATATGTTTTGACTGATGACCAATTGTATAACCATTTAATTTCATAAAAAAATTTCGAGAGTTCTATACTGTTCAAATTTTCGGCCTATTTTATTGTGATGTCATCGTAGTGCTTTCATAAGGAGGACCAGTTGATGCTAACATGAGAAGCAAGTGACGATTTACAGTTCTTGCAAATAACAACATAAAATTATAATGCCTTGAACACTATGATTTCGTAAAAAATGTTTGTGATGTTTGGGCTTCTGCTTGTATTTGTTTTCATTTTGTAGTCTTGTGACTTAATCTCATTAATAATCAGCACAATTGGCTTTTTGAGGTGTTGCATCCTAATTGATCTACTTATTGAAATCCTATGTCGGTTATGGCTTTTGAAAATATTTGTTTTCAAAAACATAATTGTATTTTTGAGCTTCACCATTTTTAAATTGATTTCGGTCGATTTGTAGCTCAGTCTCCAGAAAGGCATGTAAAAACGCGTTTCCAGTGAGCTATATTTTGTTCTTTGTACGGTTTTAGTTCGAACCGTTTGTGTTCCGACTTTGTTACTACTCTTACTAAGAGATTTCATAAAATGTTTGAGATTATATATTTGTAAGTTTTAAAGGATTTTTTTCTTCTTTTTAAATTATAACATTAATGTTGAGTCCCATTGGATTTGAAATATTGTGCAATAGGAAGATTTTGACGCTCTTGGTAACATTTTTACTGTTTTAGCGGGTTGACTGCCATATTAGTTGCAAAGTTTACTTTAACTTTTTATTCTGCCGGTATTAATCTTTCTTTTTGTAATGATATGACGTACCCTGGATAATGACAGGTCTCAATTGCTTTCTATGCTGATATAAAGGAACGTTTTAGCGCTTTCAGTTAATATTTAATGATATTATAGATTTTGAAATAAATTATTTTAAGAAATGGAAACGTGTTTTTGAATTTCGAACCATTTTGCTCTATTTTGTCGACCTTTTACCGAGTCGCAAAGAAAACAGGTCCAAAATCTTTTCGAATGAAGTATAGCTTATTTTGTTTGATTTCGTTGGTATTTTTTAATTATAGACATCAAATTTTGGTCGTAATGAATGTTTGTTATTTGATTTTTATTATTGTATTTTCTAGTAGTCTTATTAACAACAGGTTCCATTGGCCCTCAAGCATTGCTTTATAGTATCCCTTTTGTGGTTGACTGAACGATATGTATGTTTTGAAGGTTTTCGCTTTCATTTGGTAGCCAATAGTGTGGATGAGTGAGGTCGGAAAATTATGTGCGTAAGCACATTAACGAGCCCCCTTGTTTTTCTTTTAGTATTAGTTCGACTTTGGAACTTTATATGGTATTGCTACTAAATACTTTGGTTTCCATCTGGTCGTCATAATGTTGTAATAAAAACGTATCGAAACAGTTCCCAAGTGATAAGTTTAGTACAAGAAAGATTTGTTTTCGAAAAAGTTTCACGTTGAGAGTGTTGGATAAAAAAAGATTTGCAAATCAATTGTTTTAATAACACAATAGATCAAATCAAAAAGTTCAGGTGTTTGCGCTTTAATGAAGATAACGCAACATCATTTATTAAACTAATCATAATTAGGTTATATTTTTGTTTGCGCAGAATCTAGACCATTATAGTAGTCACGTTAATAACTTCTATAAATTAAAGAATTGAAAATAAAAAATGACAATATGCAAATTTTTGATTAAAAAATTAGCTTTTCAAACAATTGCAACCATCCATTTTTTGGTAAAAAAAACGAAAAGAAGCGACAGCTCCACACTATTTTTGCTAACTAAGAAAAACTTGACGATCGGAACCCTGATAATAAATAAGGAAAAATTAATGAATTTTTTTCTCACTTCGCTGTTCAACGCTCAAGAATTGGTAGCAAATTAGTACGGTTTTTCAGAAAATCAATTTGTTTTCAATTCGAAATTTATAATTTAGATATTTTCCTCATTTTCAGCTCAGTCTATCTCTTTATTGTTAGAAAAATAAATTTAATAAGCTTGTCTATTAATTAGCTTTAGTAAAAATAATCCCATGTCGAAATAAATAGCAACTCGCAAAAAGTCAATGGTTTTTATCAAAACATTCAGATGTGATAATGGTACGAATTTGTTTTGATCGTCATTTGATTGTCATCAATATGAGGTTAACGACTCCAAAATTAGATTTGAATCATTTTTTTCTCATAAATAATTAAAGCTAAGTTTTCAGTTTAAAATCAGAAATAGGTTAAAGAAAAATGTGACGCTGCCTATGGAACAGAACAAATGGTTTCTTTAAACCATCGTTTTTTCTAACATTTGAATTGGACCAAAAATTGTCTTTTTTGTTATCGTTGTTATTGGTTTCTTGTAGTTTTGCTGCTATTTAACTTAAATTAAATTAGTTTTGTTTCACTTTCTGGAATCGCGTCAAATAAAATCATTGAATTGTTCAATGCAAATTTCTTGTCAGCATTTAAAGTTTTGAAAAAAAATCAACCATGGAATATAGTTAAATTTACCGGCAAAATTTAGAAAGCAAAATTAAGCAAGTTTGGAAAGCTCTATTTGTAATTATTAAATAGTTGTTGCTACCAGTTAAGCCTTGTTGAGGAAAACTTTTGGTTCAATAAAAAGCAAAGCCGTTAAATGACTAACGTGACTGTAGTTATTTTTCAAACGTGGAAATTTAAATTGCAATGATTAGACAGAAATAACTATTTTTATTATATGACAACTTACATATCAGATATTTTCGTTTTTTTTGTGGTATACAGATACATTTAATTTTATGGAACGAAAGAAAATCAACGTTTGATAAGTTTTAGTATTATTTTTATAAAAGTCACTTTATATCTTGAGCTTCGATAATTACTCGAAATTTACGAAATTCAAAAATGGTTCAGTTAACATATGCAACGTTTGAGTGATACATATATAATAATCGGCCAAAATGAACTGCACAAAAAGGGACCAATTGAGTTTATAGTTACTCCACGATTAAAATTGGTCGTAACAAAAATGAAAGTATGGTCCAAAAATATATCGGCTTTGCTCTAATTACTATCATCTTACAACACTAGTTGTTTTTGACGTAGTAGTCGTGATCTCGATTTCCTCCACAAAGTACTGGAATATAAAAAATATTTGCTTTAAACATTTGTTTCCTTCTAGTGTAATTAAAGTTTCAATTATTGGACCATAAGTTGTCTCTCTTTTTTTTTTACTAAAGTTGACATAAGATGACTTGTTTCACCTTGTGGAATCTGTAAAAAACGATGTTATTGAATTCTTTAGTGCACCTTAGGCAGGTTTTTTTCAGATCAGTCTGCTACATAATCGACACCCTTACTACCATTGCATTAATTAAATGATAAATTTTTGTAGTCATCTTACAACACTAGTTGTTGTAGACGTAGTAGTCGTGATCGCAATTTCCTCAACAAAGTACTGAAATACAAAATTGGGCACATTTGATTCTGTCTTGAGTGTGATGTTGCGTGACTCTACAATCAGAGAGGTGATCAGTTCCATGCCATCTGTTGAGCTCAAAGCTGCCCGTCCGTCGCTTCTTTTCGACCCTTAAACAGTTTAACATTGAAATCAGTTAAAACAGTTTAACATTAGAGTCAAAAAAATATTAAAACAGTTTAACATTAAAGTAAAAAATCAGTTAGAACAGTTTAACATTAAAGTAAAAAATCAATTGAAACAGTTTAACATTAAAGTTAAAACGGCCGCATCATGCAGCGAGAGAATTTGCATCGTACTTTCTTTTTGCTTCATCCACGCAATGCAAAAACTGAATTAAGCTGACTTGAAAAGAACAAAATAGATACAAATTTGGTTTCAAACCCTTGAAGAAATTATCCCCTCAAAAGCATACTTTATATTGTTAGCAATTATGTCCGACGACAACTCGGTGGAACAGACCATGAAACAGATTATCGAAAATCGACAGGAGGAAGTAGGAGTGCTTTGACAACAAAGTAAGGTTACGAACCAAAAGGTTAGAAAATCGGAAAATTTTGTCGACGAAATTGACGATAGACTCCGCGATCATGAAGCGTATACACGAAACGATAGTGTGCGAATCATGAACCCTCCCTTCAACGCCAGTAAAAACGAAACATTGGCGGAAGAAATCATAAAATTTTTTGAAAAATATTTGGATATTAAACGCATAACAGAGATTGAATTAGTGGCTTATCATGTTGTCCCTTCTCGCAGACCGTTACCAGCAGGAATTATGCCCACTGTGATCGTTAAGTTCGTTCAATTTCATAGGAAGGCATTGTTTATAATAAACCGACGCTAATTAAAAAGGTAAAAAAAACCCGTTGAATTAAGAAATATATACATCAACGAGCATCCTGGTCCCGTAGAACAAAGCATATTCTCCGAAGCTGAAAAACGTGGGCTTATTGTGACGTCAAGAAATTGCAAAATTTCAGTATTATGTTTAAAAATGGCAGCAATGAAAAAGATTTTGTGCGTGTGGACTATCTGAATGATCTCGACAAGTTGAAAAATCCTTTCAAAAAGCAAGCTCGGCAAAACATCACTAACACTCGAGAGTGCAAGCGAACCCATCATCGCATGGAGGAGGCCAGATTGCGAGCTGAAAGTTATGAAAAAATGTCACCAGAGGAAAAAAGGCAAATGATTAACAAAAAGTTCTTACCTGAAGCATAAAAAGGAAGAAAACTCTAAAAACCTAACCTTTATATTTCTGTTCTCGTTAGAACAACAATATATGTGTTGTCTTCTATGTAAGCGTCTCGATTGAGCAATCTCAAGATTTTCTTGGGCAAGTTAAACTAGATTTTAAAAAAGGGGCTGTGTATTGTTTTTTTGTGTTTAAGCAAAGTTAAATTTGATTTTTTTTTTAATTTTATTTTGTCAATGTTTTGTTCTGCGACTTCCGCGAAACAACAACAGTGACATTAAGGTATCTTCAAGAGATAGGATGTATTTCTGCGACTTTCTCGGAAAAACATTTGAGAATACTTTTGAGAACAATTACAGAAGTAAGTACAATTGTGTTCCTGCGATTTCAGCGGTGATACAATTGAACCTAAGAAAACAAGTTTTTTCTGCAATTTCCGTGGAAAAACCACACTGTGATGAAGTTTATTTTATGATTTAGTCAAACCAATGCAACTTCCGCGATGTTTCACGACTTATTACATGTGTACAACAGTTGTTTTTTATTTTTTAAATCACTTCTTGAATGAGAAGAGCATCTTTTTTTCTTCATCACTACTGTAATGCCTTAGCTTGCGATGGGTTAAAATAGATGAAAAACGTCTACTTTCTTTCTACTGCAGAATATACGATCACTGAGCAAAAATATTGAAGAACTTAGTCAATTGGTCTGCAAAACGACCGTTTGGTGGTAGCTATAATTGAAACTTGAACTACCAATGCAAATGAATTTATCAATGCACAATTATTCCAAAAAAAAACAATCAGGCAGTTATTTTATGAAATCGGAAAAAACGAGGAGGTGGTGTTGGAATCTACCTGAAAAAAATCTTGAAATTGAGGTAATAGGTTGTGAAATCAGCAATGCTACACAATTGCTTACCATTTTTGTACTTAGCAATACACCTCACTTTGCATTTACAATTGTGTACAAACTACATGATACAAAGGAAGATATTTTCGTTTAAACATTAAAATTACATCTTGACAATCTACCGAGAAAAAAAATTATACATAATGCTGTTTTCGGGGACTTCAATATTAATCTGTTAAACACTTCGTTCACGGGATCATGGTTAATAGAATTTATAGAGATCTATGATTTTTCTCTGAAAAACCATGAACCCACAAGCCAAGGAAGGTTTTCTACTTCTCTATTAAATTTGTGCTTCGTCAATTTTACACTTTACTTCGACGTTGACCAAATCAATAAAACCAACCCTTTCAGCGTTCTAGGTAAAACAGATAAATTTAAAATTTAAAATATCCCATCTGAGAAGATTTCATTGAGGGTTTGGAAAAAATCTGAAAACCAAACTCACTTAAATCAATTTTAAATTTGGATGTACATTGGTATTTATGATTGTGAAGAAGAACTCCAAAATTGGGAAATCAATAACGCTTTTGCATTGATCAACGGTTTATTAAGCGATGCATTGTCAAGGTTTTTTCCAAAAAACACTGAATCTAAATAGAAACAACAAAAACAAGGGTTCGATTAATGGAACCGAAAACGATGAGGTTTTTGAAGAACCAAACACTCTTGGGAACGCTACAAAAACCAGCTAAACCAAGTTACAAAACAAGTTGAGGAATCGAAAAAAACTTATCGGAATCTTTTAGTGATACCCTGGGACAAAAACCAAAGTTTTTTAAAGTCATGAAAAAACCTCAGCATATCGTAAATATTAACCGGCTTTGTATAAATAACTTAAACGCGATAGTTTGAACACATAAATGTTTTAAAATAGCTAAAGAAATTCCCATATTTAAATCAAAAAACAAGCTACTTTGCAGCAATTACTGTCCTATAACGTTGTTCCCTGTAATCAGCAAAAAAACGAGTTTTGAAAACAAGAATAGTTGCTTTTCTACAAAAATGTAGTCTCTTGCACTCCAGGCAGTTCGGTTTCCGAGAAAAATGAAGAATCAAAGAAGCGATTACAGGCTTAATTGAAAAAATCAGAGATTATTTTAACAAAAAAATAAAATATTTCTGCACGTTCCTTGACTTAAAGAAAGCATTTGACACTTTTGATCACAAATTGCTTCTAAAAAGTGTGCAGATTACGGTTTAGGAGGACCAGTGTTAGCACTTTTGCTAGACTATTTTTCCAAAACAGAGTACAATTTGTCATCGCTGCAGCCAAAAAGTCTAACTTGCAAAAGATACATACGGGTCTTCCCCAAGGTTCTGTGCTCGGTCCTAATCTCTTTCTTATATCTATATAAATGAAATTCCAGAAGATTTTTCAGAAATTCAAAAAAACATTATTTGCAGACGACAAATCAATACTTCAGAACTACAAACCTGATTTTGTAATTTTAATTACAAATGAAAACTTGAAGAAAAAATTAGCAACTGGTCTGAAAAATATAACTTTACGCTTAGCACGTCAAAAACACACAGAGAGTAATTTCCATGACTTTCTGGTAACATGTTGTGAATGGACATGAAAATGAAATTATTCACAGTTCCAAGTTCATAGGTTTGATAATTGGTCAGAAGCTAGAACTCTAAGCGCACTTAAAAGGAATTACAAAAGCAATAATACCAATGGTCAGTACAATAAAATGTTTTTCAAACATTTTTTTACCGTAAATGGTTGACTAAAATCTACATTACCTACATTCAACCAGTTATTCAGTACGGAGTATTAAACTATAGAACACAAAGTAAAACAAAAAATATTGAAAATTGAAAAATACCAGAGATTCATTAGAAGAACTACTATCTTTGTTTGAAGAGAAACGATTTAGTAGAATCTTTAGGAGTGAAACATAAACTAAGCACTTTGAGGGAACTCCACATATACGAACTTTGTGAATATCTTATAAAAACGTTTAATTGAGAAATAGCTGAAACAAAACATTTCTATATGGATCTTTTTAATGAAGAAGAAGTTAGGTTATTTCAATCAGATAAAAAAGAATCCAGTTGCAATTAAGCAAAACAACTAACCAAAATAAAAAAAGGTTATAGGTAACAGGGTGAGGCGACTTACTAATAAGATTGTAAATTTAGATAGAGGCATAATAAACAGTTTCATAAGACTGATTTTGTAACCGCCAAATTTTTCTTACATGATTTTCGGGACAATTACATATGCGGTACCAAAAAAACTTTATTGCACCTTTTGGTGAAAAATAGGTTATTCAATATCCAATTAAGATAACAGAAATGATTAAACTCTTATTCTGCTCAGTCGAGGCGTCGCTATACAGCCTTTTCAAGCTTTTGATGTCCTTGCAAGTACATTGTTTATGTTCTTGAAAATAATTTATTATTATTAAAAAATCAGTTAAAACAGCTTAACATTAGGTCAAAAATTAAGTTACAACATCTTAACATTAAAGTAATAAAAATCAGTTAAAACAGTTTAAAATTAAAGAAGAAAAATTCAGTTAAATCATTTCTCAATAAAGTCAAAGAAATAATCTCGCTTGTTCGTTCTAGTTAAATTTCATGAGAGTCAAATTGTAATAGCAGCATTGGCTCTCTAGCTCAGAGGCAATGGATCGCACGACTTACACTGACTTGATTGCTATAATTTGCAAGAATCAATAAGATTAATGAAATTGTCGACTTTAATAGTTTCATATAACTAAAGAAAACCGGTCCACTGAAATCAGTTCAAAAAACAGAAACGTTACAGCACAATCAAGCTCCGATTATAATGGACCACAAGACGGCTAGTGCGAGACTGTGCGCAGCACAGAAAGCTCTGGCATACTTCTAAACTTTGTCAAATCCTTTTCTTTGTTTTTGAAAAGAAGAATTTCGTCTTCTGTCGGTTTCTCAATTCTCAAAGTGTAGCAATTTTCTGGATCGATTTTTTGTATAACCCTGAAATTGAAATACTTTTGACAGATATTAAACCACTTACATTGTCAGTTATTTTGCATTATAAAGCAGCTTATCAAAAAGATTCTCAATACTAGAAGTCAGTTGTAAAACAACTATTCAATACAAACACATTTTCAAAAAGAATTTGCAGCGATTACATAACGCTCGAAGTAGAAAAAACATAAGCGTCTCTTTTTTTCTCCTCTAACACTTTTCTTCATTTAAAATTTCTGTTAGATCAAAGAACCAGATGAAAAATATTCGCATAACAAATGCTATCGACCATCACGAAATCATCAAAATTTAAAGTTTTGGTACTAAGCACTTTGAGGGAACTCCACATATACGAACTTTGTGAAGATCTTATAAAAGCGTTTAATTGCTTATAAAAGCACCATGTTTTATGCATTAAGAAATTAGTTTCAAAATGTCTTCAATTCATTTGTCCTATAGTCATACAATCTCAATTTTGGTACACATTAAATCAAAGAGAACCATTTTTTATGCATGTTTATGTGTCAAATAAAAGTATTTTGAAATAGAGTTTTTGACATTTTTCTTAAGGAAAGACTGAGCCTGAATTTTTTTGTACATTAATCAGCTTACAATGGTGGTTTATATATGGTAGATATATGCCTCAAAATCAACCAAGCAAAAGTTGCGAAGACGATGCATTCATCTTCGTTTTTCTCAGAAAACTCTTTTTGTCGTTATTTCTTGTTGCCAAATTTGGTATCAGTTTAGGTGATCAAGTACATGTAGAACTCATAGTTTCTTAGGGGACTCAATTTTTGCTCGTAACATATTTCATTGAAAAAAAATTTCTTGCCTCAATAACAAAACTTGTATTAAAAGATTCATAGAATCTCAATTCAATTGGATTGCTAAACAAAGTGACAGTTTTTGAACAGCACAAACAGCAGAGTCTACTCAGGCCTGAAGTCAAAGAACCTGAAAATCCTTTTTCCTTCTTTATTTAAATGGATTTCGTGTTTTTGTTGTCAATGTCTTTAATAAGAACAAACAATCGGAAGGTTTCAAAGCAGATTAAATTTGAGCAAATTTTAAATCTGTGCAAAATTTGCCACAAATTCTGAAGAGATTTCCAGGTCAAGTATTTTAAAAACGAGATAACTATCTGAAGTGATAAAAACGCTGAGATTTTTTTCTACAAAATGCGTTAAAAATTTTAGCGCAATATGCTCACCCGGTTCCTTTTCTCCGAGTCGCATTTGAGACAGTTCTGTTTAAGGAATATAATTTTACATGCAAAAAACAGAAATGAATACATTTTATGCAAGTGTGAAGTTTAAATTGAACGAATTGTAAGTTTGGTTCTTTGACAAATATTGCGCTTTTTAATAAAACTAGGTCACACTATTTTCCTATTTGTCCTATAGTCAAACAATCTCAATTTTTGTACAATTTAAATCAAAGAAAACATTTTTTGCATGTTTACGTGACACATAAAAAGTATTTTGAAATAAAGTTTTTGACATTTTTCTTAAGGAAAGACTGAGCCTGAATTTTTTTGTACATTAATCAGTTTACAATGGTAGTTTATGTATTATAATGAATCAATCAATTTTGTGTCATTGGAAGATATATGCTTCAAAGTCAACCAAGCAAAAGTTGCGAAGACGATACATTCATCTTCTTTTAAATAAATTTATTATAGCCTGCCAGAAGTGTGAATTTTGTTCACATGTGGGGTGGCGGGTTTTTACCACACAGACAACATCGGTCTATTGAAGATAAGACTCACTTTTTCTCTTCGCAGGATCATGAATCGTCATCACGAATTCGTCCCACGACTCTTCCTCAATCGTAATATCAATATTGCCGCTTGTTGAGGTGAGGTTCAAATGCAACCGAGTTGCACCCACAGGGTCCTGGTAGCTCCAGGTGACATTAGAGTACGGTTGGATGGCATTTGGACTCCAGGGTGACTTGGCCTCCAGCCAGTTACCCTCCACTATTTCCAAATCCAGCACAAAGCTTTGATACACAAAAACTGGAAAAGTAAAAAACATTGGTTACACACAAAATTGATGAAATTCATTGCAAAAGGTGCACGGAAAGTGCTTGTTTCAAAATTATTTTTATTTCAGCAAATTCATTTTGTGTAAAAAGATGTATTGGAAATCAAAATTAAACATATTTTGTTCCATGAATGGGACACAATTGACCTCTCGGGAAACCGGAAAAATGCGTTTTGTCTACAATCAATTTTTCTCTCATTTTATAGAAAGTTGATTCAAAAATTATTTTCGCATATATTCCAATTTATGTGTACTTTAATAACGAGTTCGTTTGACTTACATAAATTTTAGACATTTTATGTACAATATCACTCTACCTGCAAAAGCGTCTGTTTCTGCCTGTCCAGAATTCATGGTCAAAGTCAATTTATTGTGTCCAAATATAGCAACCTCGCTGACTTGCATAGAGGTCAATTGGTTATCAGGGTCTGTGACCTCCACCCTGACTCCAGAAGTAGTTACTGCCTGCACTGCCACAATCAAGAAATTTCTCGGGTTTGTAGTTGCAATCGTCCATTTGCAGAAGCGGGGATCCGAACCCTCAAAAATTAGACCCATAGATTGTGAGTGCTTTAATTTGAGCACATTTTTTGTGATCGTGTAAATTTTCTATTATTATCACGATCTGATGGTAAAGGTCTTCAGTAAGTGATGAACACATATGTGTTCAGAAATTTTTATACGGACCGTCAGATTAAGATAACAAATAAACTAGTAATTTTGAAGGCATAACTCAAATGGTTCCACGCTAGTGTAAAAATGGCCCGGGTTGAAGTTTTTTTGAATTCCTACCAGGTCAATATATGATTTCATACTTGATTGTTTAGTACGATCCCAGTATGAAATTCAGGAAATCATGCACGATTCTTGTAAAAATTATTGAGAAATTTTCTCTACCAAAAATAAAAATTATACCGTTTTTCGGCTTTCAAAGTTTTTGTATGATATCTATATGGTTTCCAGGAAATCTTATATGATCGTTTTATGACTATTAAAAAATCATACATGATTCTATATGATATGATACAATATCATATACGAAAGAGTATCATTAGAAAGTTGTATGATCGGTGGCCCGGGAAGTTTTGAGGATAGCAGTGAGGGATAATTCTAATTTCAATTAAAAAATCTTTCAGTTACTGCTTGTTACTATTACTTAAAAGCTGATCTTTAAATAATTTAAACATCAAAAAAGTGAACATCTTTAAAACTGACAAGTGCTGGTTTGCATTCTCAACAAAGATGAACTAAATGTCACGTAATAATTGTAGAACCCCACGAGACCGAATTGAGAGAAATTTGCTTTTCCCTGTTCGCAGTAGGCATGTTGTATATAATTGGCATATATTTAAGCTTGATGTAGCATATATTTAAGCACTTTTCTCAAAATGCAACATGACGTGTTTTGCAAAAAAGAGACTGCGAATAGATTACAATTACAGCGAATAACATTGTATGACAAAGAGAGTACAAAAAACTTGGTGTGCACAATGACAAAAACTAAGCTTAAAAAGGCACATAAGAGAAACCAGGAGCAAGCTTTAAAAAACAATCTATTGATTCTACCAATACAAAAATAGATTTAGAAGGGATACTTTGATTAAGTTATACAAACTCTATGTCCGACCAATTCTGCAGTATGGTGTACTAATGTATAGTTGCGCTAACAAATCGGAGCTTAAACAACTTAACTGGTCACAAAACCACAGTATCAGGATATTGAGACTGAAAAAAATCAACAGCGTCCTCATGGTCAGAGAGAAATTTAAACTACTGACACCTATGGAATTGCATCTGTACGAGTTGTTAAAATTGATGAGTAAGAGTTTAAGAAGACCAAGTTCTGACTGTGGCTATGGATCAAAGATCTTCAGCAATGAAGAATTCCGCAACATTCAGTCTGATGAGAAAAGACTAAAAACCGTAAAAGCCTTGAGGTTGACGACGTGCCAACAAAAAAATCTCTTATGTACCGAACAAGAAAATTGTTTAATTTTTTGGTTACTCTAGTTAAAAATATTGTAAGAGAAATTTTAGTGGTATACAAATCTGTTCTAGTTAATATCCTACATAACTTAAGAGACAATTACATACAGGGAAACGAAGTTTTGACGGGACAGTTCTGGTAACTTGATCAGTAGCGTAAGGTAACTTCTTTATTCTGCAAGCGTAATAGAGGCACTATCTTATTCTTATGGACTGGCTCAGGCCTTTTTGGTGACCGCTCAAATGTGTTGTATATTCATACACCAGTTCGGAAATAAATTATTTATTATTATTATGATGTAAAGTTTTCCTTCTGTAGGAAAATCAGCGCTGAAAAGATTGAAGAAATAGTTATTCCCAAAGATACCTGGTCGAATCCTATTGTTGAGCTGAAGTCTCCATCAGTAGGAGTGAAAATTAGTTCATCTCTGTACACTCCAGGCACCACAGTGACATTGCACACATTCTGCCTAGCAAATGACACTGTCCCAGTTGTAAGTGATGACGTCACATTCTTCAGAGGCCACAAATCACATGGACACTTCATCGTCACGTATGTTCTAAACAAATGATTTAAATGGAGACTAAGGGGGGGGGGGTGCTGAAATATTAATCATGATGTCTTCCAGGCAAAAAATGGCCAATAAAATGATCCAGAGAGAGAAAATTGAGTATTATTTGAAATTGTGTAAAATATTTTGACAATAAGCGCATTCATTTTCCAATGCTATAAGACTATACAAAAATTCACGACTCAAAAAATGCGACGATTCGAAACTCTGCGACTAAATCAGAAAAAAGTCAAAGCATTCAAAACATGTCAACAGAAAGCCGTGTCAATCTGAAAGATGAGGCATGTAGGAATATTTAAAATCTTAGCATTATGTCATTTTATAGGCACTGTACCTCAATCCTAGATATCATTTATGAAAGTCACAACTCTTTGCTACACCTAAGAATTAAAGTGCTTATAATTTACAAGCCCTAATGACCTTTTCAAGTCAGTTTTATACTGTTATCGGATAGTTAAACTAATACATAACTGACAGTACCGCAAAATCAATTCGAAAAAAATTAAGTTAGAATACAGAAAACCTTCGGAAACACCTTTTGTGTAAATCCCGATGTTTATTTCGATGCAGCACTCACTGAAAACGTACCATAATATTGAATTTTTTTCCTGCAGATTATTAAACACAAATGAGCGCATTGACTAAAAAATGCTGAAACTCACTTGAGTTCGTGGTAGAAAAACTCTGTAACTTGACCCCCATGCACGTGTCTCATCAGCTGACCTTCAACTTCATTTGACCTCTGCTCTACAAACTGAAACTGTACAAAAAATGGACTGGAAAATGAACTTCTGAATTTGCTCACGCTGTTAACCCAGTCAATGTTAATCCAACCCGGATACGACCAGTAAGTTGATCGCCGAATGAATCTGTAAACAAACCCGAACGGTCGAGTTTCGTTCCCGTTGTCGGCTATGTCTGTCCGAATCGTGAAGGACGAAAAGTCAAAAACCGAATAGTTTGAAGTCAGAAAGGAACCTGATTGGCCGACTGTAACGGTTCGGGATCCGGTATTTGTACTGAATTGATAATCAGTTATGGTCGCTCCATCAAACGTAAATACCACCCCACGCATGCTCCCTGAATCAGCTTGAACAAAGTATCTGCAATAATTAAGAGGCAGCAAATCTTCGGCAATGTTTTCAGGATGTTCAGGTGAGTAGATCACGCCTGAGTCAAGTCGAAAAGACAAGTCGCAAAATTGCTCGAAGTTTACTATCATACCTGGTATTTTTACCGAATCAACGAATGATACATAAAGAATGTTAGTCCACCATGACGTCATATAGGATGCTGTTTCGGTGCAAATTGAAGTCCGGCTGCCGGGCACATTTTGTTCCTCATAAACTATTGAGTATTCATCGCAGTTACTGTTATCGGTGTAAGTTGAGTTTTTGATCATGAAGTTGACATCTAGTTTCATCCACCGATACGGAGTAATAGCCCAGTGATATAAAGACGCATTAGCAAATTCCAAATTAATAATGTACTGTAATGTAGTCGTGATGTTGATTTCGGGAGAGGCGAAGAAACCAAATTTTCCGCGCAGCTCAGAGAAACCGTCATCTAAACAGAGCAATTAAGTGACCTCTGATCATAGACCCAGACCAGACGTTTTCCGGAGTTCTTATATTTTCTAGACCCTGTATTAATGGTCTGGAAACACACCTCAGACGCTCAATTTGAGTCTGATAATAGCTTAGGCAACTTCGGTCTGGGACTTCAAACTGGGCAACTATTTGTGTTCATGAAGTATCAGCTTCTCCATAGAAAGGAAAAAGATGATGGAAACTTACTTATCATAAAACGAGCCATTTAGGGAAACTTACCATTACGTCGTCGTTCCTACAAATTCAGTGGAGTTCGCGTTTGCGAACACGAGTGAAAATAATGTGTCACTCCATTTTGGGTGGGATAAAATAGGTCAAATTGTGGACAACAGTGACAAGAAAAGCTGCGGACAATCGTTACAGAACAATCACGTTTTTGGGTCACAAATGTCCGCAATTTATGAGTGGAGGAATCGTCATCAAGGTCCGCAATGTTTAGCATGGTTATTCGTTCCAAATCAATTTTTGCTGCGCTCTACATATGTTTTGCGGCCATTGATTAATTTTTAAATTAAAGTAAATAACGCTATTTTCAATTCATTTTAGATTGTCTGAATATGAATTGGACTCAGAGGCAATGTTTTTAATGGCTAACACTAATTGAAGCATCCAAAATTAGACTTTAAAATAATTAGCGTCAGACTGTTTTGATTCGAATTACAGGGTTCTTTTTTTTATTTATAGATAAAAGTAGCCTTCTGATTAATTTAATAAAAATCCTCAATGCTGCTTTTAAACCTACAGAAAAAATTAGCCTTTTGATTATGTTAATAAAACCCGCAGTGCTGTTTTTCTTGACGAATAAAATTGGTCTAACATAGATTGTGATAAAAATCTCTCAAAGCTGTTTCACATTATAGATAAAATTGGTCTTTTGATTAATTTAATGAAAATCTCTCAGTGCTAATTTAGTTTCACCAGCTGATATTCGGGTCATAAGAGAGACTTTTAACGGATTCTTAAAATGATACACCAAGTAAAAATAAAAAAATGTAAGAAACTTTCAAGTTTTTCTTTACTGCGATAAAGGATCTATATTGGAGCATCTAAATGAAACATCCAAATCTAGGTTTACCTTCTTTCGGAAACAAAATTAAAAGCAATTATAATCAATTAAAACAATTAAGCTAATTTCTAACTATAATTAGTTACTTTAAAACAATTAAAACAATTAAGCTAATTTCTAACTATAAGTAGTGTCGGATAATAGTGACGTCAATTGCGGATAATAGAGATTTTGAACTTAGCGACATTTAAGTTACGGACAACAACGACACGGATAATAGTTGCATTAAATGAGGATAATACTGAAATTAAAGTTGCGAAGAATAGCGACCCGGCGGAAATTGGGGACGTTTAAACCTCAGAAAGTAGTTACCTTAGCTGGGATATTAGGAACGTAATTGTCTGGACAAGAGTGACAAAAGTCTTTCCACCTTAATGGGCCATATACTGTCCGTTTTATGGCAAGTAAAGTACTATGTATGGTCCGTTTTATGGTAAGAAAGATGTCATTTTTGGTCCGGTTTATGGTAATTAGGGACCATATATGGTCTATTTTATGGTGAGTAAGAGACCATATATGGTTCTTTTTAAAGTACTATGTCCTATTTAAATATATAATTTTTTTGAATTTTTGCAGATGGGTTCCTATTTAAATTCAACTTGAATTTTAAAAAGACTTTAAAAACCCGAATCGTAAGCATATTTCAAAAAAACAAGACAACTTTTGACATTTTTGACATTTTGTGTTTGTTATTTGTGTTTCTCTTATATGAGCATCTATTTTACAAAACGCTTACTCCGAGTTTTGTTTGCCTTGAAGAAATTTTTGTGAAGAAACGTCAGTTAATTTTTTAATAATAAAGCCAGTGAAACGTAAACATATCGGGTTTTTAATTATATAATTTAGATTTCAAGGATTCAAAACAGACAAAAGAGACAAAAAAACCATACAAAACAGATCACTCAGCATTTTCTTTTAGTTGACTAAGAAGTTTGTCTAAAATGCCTGCTGTCACTGGCTAAGATTTGTTTGAAAACTGTTAAAGTAACGTGTTTCTGAGCAATGGCACAGACTCTTCAAATGATTCTTCAAAGCGCGAAACAAGTTCTCGTTGTTTTAAAATAGGTAAGGAGCGTCAACGAAATATTTCTCAGAAATCGGGTCCAGCCGAAAGAAAATAATATGTATTTTTGGGAAACCAATTTCACGATTGGTTGTGATAGATTCATTTCAAATCCGACGGGCCACTGAGGCACGGCCATGGCCCACTTGGCATGGAAAGATGCGGTAAAATACGTAAATTATTGCAATTAAACTATGTCAAATTTAGGTTAATTGAACGCATAAGGTTATATTGGTTTAAAAATCTCAACCAATCAGATTCGTTAAAAACTCTATTTTTTGGTACATCTAATTGTTGAAACGTCGCCAAATTTCTCACCTGATGCCTAAATATAAAAGCGATAATCGACTACAACGTCAACATTCTGCCCTGAAAACTCTATATACACTTTTAAAATCATTTCGTATTAATTTATATGTTTGGGCCTGAAGGATTCAAAGCAGGCAAAACAGACAACACTGCGAAACCAAACAGATCATTCAGTAGTATCTTTTAGTTGTCTATGAAGTTTGTCTAAAATGGCTGCTATCACTGGCTAAGATTTTTTTGCAAACTGTTAAAGTAACGTGTTTCTGACCAATGGCACAGACTCTTCAAATAATTCTTCAAAGCGCGAAACAAGTTCTCGATGTTTTAAAAAAGGTAAGGAGCGTTAACGAAATATTTCTCAGAAATCGGGTCAAGCCGAAAGAAAATAATATGTATTTTTGGGAAACTAAATTCACGATTGGTTGTGATAGATTCATATCAAATCCGACGGGCCACTGAGGCACCGCCATGGCCCACTTGGCATGGGAAGATGCGGTAAAATACGTAAATTATTGCAATTAAACTATGTCAATTTTAGGTTAATTGAACGCATAAATTTATATTGGTTTAAACACCTCAACCAATCAGATTCGTTAAAAATTCTATTTTTTTAAAACATCTAATTGTTGAAACGTTGCCAAATTTCTCACCTGATGCCTAAATATAAAAGCGATAATCGAATACAACGTCAACATTCTGCCCTGAAAACTCTATATACACTTTTAAAATCATTTCGTTTTAATTTATATGTTTAGGCTTGAAGGACTCAAAGCAGACAAAACTGCCAAACCAAACAGATCATTCAGTAGTTTCTTTTAGTTGTCTATGAAGTTTGTCTAAAAGGGCTGCTATCACTGGCTAAGATTTTTTGAAAACTGTTAAAGTAACGTGTTTCTGACCAATGGCACAGACTCTTCAAATAATTCTTCAAAGCGCGAAACAAGTTCTCGATGTTTTAAAAAAGGTAAGGAGCGTTAACGAAATATTTCTCAGAAATCGGGTCAAGCCGAAAGAAAATAATATGTGTTTTTGGAAAACTAAATTCACGATTGGTTGTGATAGATTCATATCAAATCCGACGGGCCACTGAGGCACGGCCATGGCCCTCTTGGCATGGCCAGATGCGGTAGAATACGTAAATTATTGCTATTGAACTATGTCAAATATAAATTAATTGAACGCATAAAGTTATATTGGTTTAAACATCTCAGCCAATCAGATTCGTTAAAAATTCTTTTTTTGGTACATCTAATTGTTGAAACGTCGCCACATTTCTCACCTGATGCCTAAATATAAAACCG
The DNA here is from genome assembly GCF_964194025.1 of Convolutriloba macropyga. NCBI lineage: Eukaryota > Metazoa > Xenacoelomorpha > Acoela > Convolutidae > Convolutriloba > Convolutriloba macropyga. The sequence continues at coordinate 16,686,334 of NC_134471.1, read as the reverse complement.
ATAATCGACTACAACGTCAATATTCTGCCTTGAAAACTCTAGATACACTATTAAAATCATTTCGTATTAATTAATATGTTCAGACTTGAAGAACTCAAAGCAGACAAAACAAACAAAACTGCCAAACCAAACAGATCATTCAGTAGTTTCTTTTAGTTGTCTATGAAGTTTGGTTAAAATGTCTGCTACCACTGGCTAAGATTTTTTTGAGAGCTGTTAAACTAACGTGTTTCTGACCAAAGCACAGACTCTTAAAATTACTCTTGAAAGCGCGAAAATAATTCTTGATATTTTAAAATAGGGAAGGAGCGTTAACGTAAATTTTTTCAGAAATCGTGTCAAGCCGAACGAGAAAAATATGTATTTTTTGTGAAATTGATTTTGGTGAAACGATTTGTTATGATAGACTTATATCAAATCCAATGTCCCACTGAGGCACGGAAATGGCCTTCAAAGTATAGCCAGATGCGGTATATTATGTAATTTATTGCAATTAGGCTATGTAAAATTCAATTTAATAGAACGCATGTTGTTTTGATCATCTCAACCAAAAAAATTTGTTGAAATATTTCTATTTTGATCAAAATTTAGGATTGGCCACGTAACATCAAATCATAGCAAGATCATAGAGAAAAATGATTTTGACTTTATGAGTAATATACGTTCCGCTTTATGATAAGTAAGGTACTACATATGGTCCGTTTTACGGTAAGTAAGGGAACATTTGTGTTCCGTTTTATAGTAAGTAAGGGACCATAAATTGTCTTTGTTATGTTAAGTAATGGACAATATATGGTCCTTTCTATGTTATATATAAATTTCTTGATATTTTGAAGATGGGTTCTTAATTAATTTTAGTTTTAATTTCAATTTTATAAAGTCTTTAAAAAGCAGAATCGTAAGCATATTTAAAAAAAAATTTGACATAACTTTTTCGCGCTTTTTTGAGATTTTCTGCTTTTCAGTTGCGTTTCTATTATATGAGAAGCTATTTTACCGCACGTCTACTCCGTTTTTGTGTGTCTTGAAGATATTATTTTGAGGAAACGCCAGTAAAGTTTTTAATCATAAAGCCAGTAAAACATAAAGACAGCGGATTTTTAAATCATTTAGTATTAATTTATATGTTTCGGCTTGAAGGACTCAAAACAGACAAAACAGGCAAAACTACCAAACCAAAAAGATTATTCAGTAGTTTCTTTTAGTTGTCTATGAAGTTTGTCGAAAATGGCTGCTATCACTGGCTAAGATTTTTTTGAAGGCTGTTAAACTAACGTGTTTCTGACCAATGGCACAGACTCTTCTAATAACTCTTCAAAGCGGGAAACAAGTTCTCGATGTTTTTTAAAATAGGTAAGGAGCGTTAACGAAATTTTTCTCAGAAATCGGGTCAAGCGGAAAGAAAATAAAATGTATTTTTGGAAAACTAATTTCACGATTGGTTGTGATAGATTCGTATCAAATCCGACGGGCCACTGAGGCACCGCCATGGCCCACTTGGCATGGGAAGATGCGGTAAAATACGTAAATTATTGCAATTAAACTATGTCAATTTTAGGTTAATTGAACGCATAAAGTTATATTGGTTTAAACATCTCAACCAATCAGATTCGTTAAAAATTCTATTTTTTTAAAACATCTAATTGTTGAAACGTCGCCAAATTTTTCACCTGATGCCTAAATATAAAAGCGATAATTGAATACAACGTCAACATTCTGCCCTGAAAACTCTATATACACTTTTAAAATCATTTCGTTTTAATTTATATGTCTAGGCTTGAAGGACTCAAAGCAGACAAAACTGCCAAACCAAACAGGTCATTCAGTAGTTTCTTTTAGTTGTCTATGAAGTTTGTCTAAAAGGGCTGCTATCACTGGCTAAGATTTTTTGAAAACTGTTAAACTAACGTGTTTCTGACCAATGGAACAGACTTTTCTAATAACTCTTCAAAGCGGGAAACAAGTTTTCGATGTTTTAAAATAGGTAAGGAGCGTTAACGAAATATTTATTAGAAATCGGGTCAAGCGGAAAGAAAATAATATGTGTTTTTGGAAAACTAAATTCACGATTGGTTGTGATAGATTCATATCAAATCCGACGGGCCACTGTGGCACGGCCATGGCCCTCTTGGCATGGCCAGATGCGGTAGAATACGTAAATTATTGCTATTGAACTATGTCAAATATAAATTAATTGAACGCATAAAGTTATATTGGTTTAAACATCTCAACCAATCAGATTCGTTAAAAAATCTATTTTTTGGTACATCTAATTGTTGAAACGTCGCCACATTTCTCACCTGATGCCTAAATATAAAACCGATAATCGACTACAACGTCAATATTCTGCCTTGAAAACTCTAGATACACTATTAAAATCATTTCGTATTAATTAATACGTTCAGACTTGAAGGACTCAAAGCAGACAAAACAAACAAAACTGCCGAACCAAACAGATCATTCAGTAGTTTCTTTTAGTTGTCTATGAAGTTTGGTTAAAATGTCTGCTACCACTGGCTAAGATTTTTTTGAGAGCTGTTAAACTAACTTGTTTCTGACCAAAGCACAGACTCTTAAAATTACTCTTGAAAGCGGGAAAATAATTCTTGATATTTTAAAATAGGGAAGGAGCGTTAACGCAAAATTTTTTCAGAAATCGTGTCAAGCCGAACGAGAAAAATATGTATTTTTTGTGAAATTGATTTTGGTGAAACGATTTGTTATGATAGACTTATATCAAATCCAATGTCCCACTGAGGCACGGAAATGGCCTTCAAAGTATGGCCGGATGCGGTATATTATGTAATTTATTGCAATTAGGCTATGTAAAATTTAATTTAATAGAACGCATGTTGTTTTGATCATCTCAACCAAAAAAATTTGTTGAAATATTTCTATTTTGATCAAAATTTAGGATTGGCCACGTAACATCAAATCATAGCAAGATCATAGAGAAAAACGATTTTGACTTTATGAGTAATATACGTTCCGTTTTATGATAAGTAAGGTACTACATATGGTCCGTTTTACGGTAAGTAAGGGACCATTTGTGTTCCGTTTTATAGTAAGTAAGGGACCATAAATTGTCTGTGTTATGATAAGTAATGGACAATATATGGTCCTTTCTATGTTATATATAAATTTCTTGATATTTTGAAGATGGGTTCTTAATTAATTTTAGTTTTAATTTCAATTTTATAAAGTCTTTAAAAAGCAGAATCGTAAGCATATTTAAAAAAATATTTGACATAACTTTTTCGCGCTTTTTTGAGATTTTCTGCTTTTTAGTTGCGTTTCTATTATATGAGAAGCTATTTTACCGCACGTCTACTCCGTTTTTGTGTGTCTTGAAGATATTATTTTGAGGAAACGCCAGTAAAGTTTTTAATCATAAAGCCAGTAAAACATAAAGACAGCGGATTTTTAAATCATTTAGTATTAATTTATATGTTTCGGCTTGAAGGACTCAAAACAGACAAAACAGGCAAAACTACCAAACCAAACAGATCATTCAGTAGTTTCTTTTAGTTGTCTATGAAGTTTGTCTAAAATGTCTGCTACCACTGGCTAAGGTATTTTTAAAGCTGTTAAACTAACGTGTTTCGGACCAATGGCACAGACTCTTCTAATAACTCTTCAAAGCGGGAAACAAGTTCTCGATGTTTTTTAAAATAGGTAAGGAGCGTTAAAGAAATTTTTCTCAGAAATCGGGTCAAGCGGAAAGAAAATAAAATGCATTTTTTGAAAACTAATTTCACGATTGAATGTGATAGATTCGTATCAAATCCGACGGGCCACTGAGACACGGCCATGGCCCTCTTGGCATGGCGAGATGCGGTAAAATACGTAAAATATTGCAATTAGGCTATGTCAAATTTAGGTTAATTGAACGCATAAAATTATATTGGTTCAAACATCTCAACCAATCAGATTCGTTAAAAGTTCTATTTTTTGGTACGTCTAATTATTGAATTGTCGTCACATTTCTCACCTGATGCGTAAATATGAAATCGATAATTGATTACAACGTCCAACATTCTGCCCTGAAAACTCTAGATACACTTTTTAAATCATTTCGTGTTAATTTATATGTTTAGGCTTGAAGGACTCAAAGCAGACAAAACAGACAAAACTGCCAAACCAAACAGATCATTCAGTAGTTTCTTTTAGTTGTCTATGAAGTTTGTCTAAAATGTCTGCTACCACTGGCTAAAATTTTTTTGAAAGCTGTTAAACTAACGTGTTTCTGACCAAATGACAGACTCCTAAAATTACTCTTCAAAGCGCGAAAGTAATTGTCGATGTTTTAAAATAGGGAAGGAGCGTTAACGTAAACTCTTTCAGAAATCGTGTCAAGCTGAACGAGAAAAATTTGTATTCTTTTGAATTTGATTTTGGTGAAACGATTTGTTATGATAGACTTATATCACATCCAACGTCCCACTGAGGCACGGAAATGACCTTCAAAGTATGGCCAGATGCGGTATTTTATGTAAAATATTGCAATTAGGCTATGTAAAATTTAATTTAATTGAGCGCATGTTGTTTTGAACATCTCAGTCAAAAAAAATTGTTGAAATATTTCTATTTTGATCAAAATGTAGGATTGGCCACGTAACATCAAATCATAGCAAGATCATAGAGAAAAACAATTCTGACTTAATGAGTAAAATAAGTTCCGTTTTATGATAACTACATATGGTCCGTTTTATGGTAAGTAAAGGACCATTTGTGTTCCGTTTTATAGTAAGTAAAGGACCATAAATTCTCTGTGTTATGTTAAGTAAAGGACAATATATGGTTCTTTTTATGTTATATATAAATTTCTTGAAATTTTGCAGATGGGTTCTTAATTATATTTAATTTTAATTTTAATTTTTTAAAGTCTTTAAAAACCAGAATCGTAAGCATATTTCAAAAAAGGTTTGACACAACTTTTTCGCGCTTTTTTGAGATTTTCTGCTTTTTAGTTGCGTTTCTATTATATGAGAAGCTATTTTACCGTACGCCTACTCCTTTTTTGTTTGTCTTGAAGATAATTTTTTGAAGAAACGCCAGTAAAGTTTTTAATCATTAAGCCAGTGAAACGTAAAGACAGTGGATTTTTAAATCATTTCGTAATAATTTATATGTTTATGCCTGAAGGACTCAAAACAGACAAAACAGACAAAACTACCAAACCAAACAGATCATTCAGTAGTTTCTTTTAGTTGTCTATGAAGTTTGTCTAAAATGGCTGCTATCACTGGCTAAGATTTTTTTGAAGGCTGTTAAACTAACGTGTTTCTGACCAATGGCACAGACTCTTCTAATAACTCTTCAAAGCGCGAAACAAGTTCTCGATGTTTTAAAATAGAGAAGGAGCATTTACGAAATATTTCTCAGAAATCGGGACAGGCCGAAAGAAAAGAATATATATTTTTGGGGAAACTGATTTCGCGATTGGTTGTGATAGATTCATTTCAAATCCGACGGGCCACTGAGGCACGGCCATGGCCCACTTGGCATGGAAAGATGCGGTAAAATACGTAAAATATTGCAATTAGGCTATGTCAAATTTAGGTTAACTGAACGCCTAAAGTTATATTGTTTTAAACATCCTAACCAATCAGATTAGTTGAAAATTCTATTTTTGATTCGTCTAATTGTTGAAACGTCACCTGAAGCATTTCTCTTACCTGAAGGATAACTATAAAATCGATAATCGATTACAACGTCGACATTCTGTCCTGAAAACTCCAAATGCACGCTTTCCGAACTGTACAGCCATAATTCAAATTCAGTAGATGTTGCTGCATCTTTCGGCTCCATCTCTGTCGATTCATCAGGCGTAATAATCAAAAGAGAATTGGCTTGTGACAAAACTGTCAACGATTTCCCAGAATCAGCTGTTTTTATTAAATTGTATAAACTGCCAGTTGGCTTAAAAGAGAACCTTAAGCCGAAAGCGGATGCCATTTCATACACCAAACCAGTATCAAAAACCAGCTCGCTTTCGGAATTATGATCAACTGCAATTTTTCCATAAGGGTTCCAGAAATCAACGGGGTTCTGCGTTCCTTCAAAAATGGGGAAGAAAAAGAACAAAAATAAAATTTTGATAATGAACAATTTCATTTTTGAATTGGTATTTCATAAATCATCCTCTATTCTTTGTTTTTGAAAAATCAATTAGCGAGCGTTTTCATGACACTGATTTTCCATTTAGATTTTACAGAAATTTTACTGCTGATAAAAAGCAATTTTGTGTTCGCATTTTTTATATTCCATTTCTTTAATCGTCCATTTGGAAAATGTTCAAATTTAAAAATCGTTTCTTGAAATTGACTTTCAAATCAGCATAAAGAGTTCAAGTGAATCCATTAATTACTCAAAATAATTCCTAAGTTCAGATCTTCAAGGAATCACAGGACCTGTTTAGTTTGCGAACTTTTGGATTCTCTGATTTCAAGACCGGATCCCTGATTTTAACTAGAGAAACCAACGGTTTTCGCTTATAGTTTAATAGCTGCACATACAAGTCAAGTTGTTTATTTTTTAGAAAAAATGTCCTAGAAATTAAGATCAACAACTCCCAATAGTTTGCTGTCCCAAGACAAAGAATTTCAAATATTGGATCTATTCTGTCCCCCCCCCCCCCCCCCGGCTTTGTGGGCTTATATTTTTACACCCCCATCCCCCCCCAGGCGCACGTGCTGTTTTTTTACATAGTAACGTGCTATACAACAACATATAATTTTGTAACTTTGGGCGTAAATAACACTTGGGGGGGGGGACAGAATAGATCCTAAATATTAATGACAAAAAAGAAAGCAAACTTTCCTTAAAAAAGGAGTTTAATAAAATTTTCAAAGTCATTCTCATTAACTCTGCTACACGAATTGAAGAGCACTGCTGTTTTCACATAAAAATGGAAAAACAAAAGTGAAGCTCATGTTAGTAGAATGCAGAACCAGGCGGTGCTAAAGACTTTGAATTGCTCTTTTTTATTATCCAGTTACAAAGTTCATCTTAATATTGTGTTATCTTGGTAACCAGAAGCTGAAATTGATTAAATTGATATCAAAACTTCTTACCCATTGTAAGTGTATCTACGCGCAATGGCTGACAAACCTGGCCTTGGAAATTATTCGATGTCAATGTTAACGTTGGCAACGAAGAGAACAATCTCATTCGAACACTGACAAATTTTGTTTTGAAATTTGTTTTAATTTTTTTTAAAAGAAGTTGACAGCATTGCAAACTTATACATGAGGTTAAAATTATATTGCCAAATGGCGTCCTAACTGTTTTAAATCCCATTTGCTCTCGCGTTGTGCTTTTCAGACTTAAAAAAGCCTTTCAGAAACTAGGTTTATCCATTCACACGGCGCTCTCTTTTTTCCAAATGTGTTTACTCTGTACTTTGAGGGATGCCATTTATTTTCCTGTATTGAAAAAATCATGTCGTGTTTTCTCGGTAATAAGTTTTCTCGTGTTTTTCACACTTCAAACAGCCGTTCATAACCTATAAGTTTATCCATTCACACGGCGCTCTCTTTTTTCCAAATGTGTTTACTCTGTACTTTGAGGGATGCGATTTATTTTCCTGTATTGAAAAAATCATGTCGTGTTTTCTCGGTAATAAGTTTTCTCGTGTTTTTCAGACTTCAAACAGCCGTTCAGAACCTATAAGTTTATCCATTTACACGGCACTCTCTTTTTTCCAAATGAGTTTATTCTGTACTCTGAGTGATGCGATTTATTTTCCTGCATTGAAAAATCATGTCGTGTTTTCTCGGTAATAAGTTTTCTCGTGTTTTTCAGACTTCAAACAGCTGTAGTTTGAAGGATGCGATTTATTTTCCTGTATTGAAAAAATCATGGTGTGTTTTCTCCGTAATAAATTTTCTCGTGTTTTTTAGACTTCAAATAGCTGTACTTCGAAGGATGGGATTTATTTTCCTGTATTGAAAAAATCAAGTCGTGTTTTCTCAGTAATAAGTTTTCACGTGTTTTTCAGACTTCAAACAACTGTACTTTGAAGGATGCGATTTATTTTCCTGTATTGAGAAAATCATGTCGTGTTTTCTCGGTAAAAAATTTTCTCGTGTTTTTCAGACTTCAAACAGCTGTACTTTAAAGGATGCGATTTATTTTCCTGTTTTGAAAAAATGTCGAGTTTTCTCGGTAATAAGTAGACATGTGCGAAACATTCAGCCTAAGAATTAAACGTACTCGTGCTAAAATATTACTGAAAAATAATAAAAAAATATATTTTTCTTATAAAGTCTTTAAAAGTTCTATTTACAAAATAATGAAAAAAATCAGTGAAATGAACTAGCATATAACTTTGATTTCTTCAGTTTCGTTTAAACGAAAGTTTGTGAAATTGCAAATTTTTCTGAGTTGGAAGAAGGAATTTATGAGAAACAATTATTCTTCTTTTTGCATCATAATTTATTATCACATTTTCAATATTTAGCGACATTATATCAATATGACAGGATTTATTTCAACTGTTTGAGCAATCACAATTAAATTTATATGAATTTAAAAACACTGCTCATGTTTATTTGGTCTGTTACAGAAAAAATCTAGGAACTAATTTCTTGGTTAAAAATTATAAAAAAGCGTTTTAATTAAAAGTTTTTTTATGAATCTCACATAATACACCAATTGATAACAGCATTGCTTGGTCAGGATACCTTTTCACGTTTTCATATCTTCTTTTAATGATGGTTTTGATAACGCAAGGCATATTTATCTCATTAGAGCAATACTTGTTTTAATGACAGAATAAATATTTATCAAATATGTCAGAAATGTGCACAAAACATGATTTTTGGCGTGATGCAAGAGATTGCTAACTAAGACTTAAAAGTTTGCTGTAAAAATGAACACGCGACAATTGTTTTAAAATTATTTTTATTGAGCTAATGCTCTTTCGCGTTAACAAGATAGAGCACAAATTCTTGATCATTTTGAATCTGTAACAATATTTTGACAAAAAAATTGATATAGAACTAAGCTCTGGTATACATATACTGCAGCTAAAATTGAACAACCTAAATTAAAAGTTTAAGGAAACCAACACACAATATTGATTGAATTTAGCAAGCTCACATAGGATTTATTTTGACAAAGGACGGTTGCCACTTACGGTTACCAAAATTATTGACGATTGATTGAATTATGCCGGTAATGATCTAACTTACTGTTATTTTTAATTAAAAAAGGCAACAATACTTTTCGTCATTTTTTTTTATAGAAAGGCCTTTCGAAGAAGAGTTCTTTTTCACTTTGCTCATATCCCTCGCAATTAATGGTGTTTAAAGCTTAATCGGAAAATTTTTGTTCTGAAAACCATTGTTCTGAAAAATTTAATATCTTACAGCACCTTTCACGCAAAATCGGGATGGCAAATGTTGAATTACAATATATCAAAACAAGACGGTCTGGAGACTCTTAATTTCTTCTAAAGTTCTTTTATGATCATGAATTCTCCAAAAATGAGCAATAATTTAACGACAAAATTCTTGGAACAAAGTAAACACAGCAGAAAAATTCAGCGCTGTTGCAAATTATTTTGAACCGATAAATATTTAAGATGAAACCCAAAAATAATCTAGTGTCTGAGAATATTATACAAGTCAACGACTCGTTAAATCAGTGCTAATTGCTAATATGATGTCAAAAAATTCTCCAAAGAAACACTGTTTATCCATACGCGATGTAGTCAAAGGCCTCCACAGTGAAACTTTTTCACTGGAAAATTTTTGAATCGAAAAGTTTAATTGGTAAACATAAGAGTTCTTGTCTTTGTTCATAATCATTGTCTTTGTTCTTACTGTTCCGGCGCTAATTAGTGTGGGGAAGAACTATATGCTCAACTGAGAATGTTTTTTAGTTCAGTCCTTATATAGTAGTTATTTGTGAGGGGCAAAAATTTTTTAAAAAAACAGGCAATTGGTAAATATATAAATAAGAAATCAATTATCCTATCGAGTAAAAGCGATTTGGAACACTAAATTTGACAGATTTTTGTCTATTCAAATTAGTTTACTGTAATTTTTACTTGCAATGTTGTTTTCTGTCTGTTTCAAAAAGTTTTGTTGATTTTCGGAGCAATTAAATATTTTTAACAGCCGGGGAGTAATGGGGAGGAGTGTTACTGACTTCGAACTTCCAGTGATCCTAAGAAACTGGCATTGTTTAATCATGACATTTGTGACAATTTTTTCGACTTCTTGACGTCAATCACAGATTAAAGTTTTAGTGGGATTTTAATCCGAAAAGAAATCGAACAGACAAAGAAAGTAGTTCAAAAACGTTATTTTCTTGTCAAAAAGGAACACGAAATTGGGGATCTATTCTGCCCCCCCCCCCCCCCCCCCAGTGTTTTTATGACCCCAGTTACAAATTGTATGTTGTTATATAGCACGTTACTATGGAAGAAAATAGCACGTGCGCCTGGGGGTCATAAAAGATTTATGCTCACTAAGCTGGGGGGGGGGGGGGGGGGCAAACAGAATAGATCCGAAATTGCGAAATTGGCATAAGAACTAATTTTGGGGTCTTGAGAGTTTTTCTTGTCATATGCGGTAGTTGGACTTCTATGTTGCAGAATTTTTGCTCTGATCTCTCCCAGCAAGTTCATATTTGTGTTCCAATATCGATTTTTTTATTTTGTTGGAATCAATCAATGAGGCGCAATTGATGTTTGTCTTTGACACTGTGTTTTAATTAATTTGTTAATTAATATTCGTTTTTTGTCCATCTTCAATTTATTCAATACCTTTTGGTCTCAAGACTCTAAAGAGGGGTTAATTAACACAACCAAAAAGAAGTTTCAGTTGACAGTCGAAAGTTTATAACACCTTATTTCACCTCTATCGAAAAAAAAGACTTCTTTTTAAATTTTTGCCCCATTGGTCTTTATTATTGCCACTTTGTTATTTAGTCTAATGAGGACAGAACCCAAGTGCATTGAGGCGAAATTAAATTGAAATGCTTCAATGATTTTTACTACCATTTAGCAATTCTCTGACTGTGATGCTTTTTCTTAAACAAAAATCTCTATTTAATGTTTGACTTAATTGCCGATGTTTTTGTCGACAAAAATGTTTTAATCTCAATTTCAAATAATCTCAACTGCGCTGTTCTTGCATTATGAAGTTCATTTATGTTTTCAGTTTATACTTAGGCGTTTATGCACTAAGAGTTCAAATTCTCCACAGTAGTTGTGACATCAGTACTGACTTTAATATCAGCACTGATTTCTTGGCATTGCTTTCGCGTGTCATTAGCATGATCTTGTGTTTTTGTTTTTTTTGTCCTTGAAGACAATTAGGAAAAATATTCAGCGCTCTCAAACAATAAATTATCTGAAACGACAGCTTTGATTTGTGGTTACTTTTTTTCTAATTTGTAGTCTGGCTAATCTAAATCTGACCTGACCAATAGTCTTAAAAACATATAGCAACTTGACAAATGTGGAGTATCATTTAAACAGGTTTCAGATCGAAAAATAACAGATCTCCTCATCGGCCATCATTTGGTTGATAATGTTCAGTTTGCTTATTGTTTGTAGTCTATAGCTAGCGCAAAATGTTTCGCGACTATTTTTTCGATCTCTATAGCTATTTTGTTAAAATATCATTTATTTTTGTCAATTTTTTGTGGTTTTTATCAAATTAGGCTGGGCTGCTACATATCTCACGATATGGGATCTCTTTATGTATGATAGTCTAACTTGACAAAAGATATAACAAATCGAAGGCAAAGATATATGCCTAAGACCTGTCTGTGCTATAAGCCTCAATTAAAAATTGATGGGGGGCTGAAAGTGTTTAATTTATAAAAGAGTAATTATAAAATTACAGCTTACTAATTACCAGTTGCCTAGTTGTGATATCGAGATGAGCTGCGTAGCGATCGACCAGTTCTTCTTGTTAGTCGGATAGTTGTTAAGAATTTAGAGCTATTTATCGAAAAAAGGAAAGCAGTTGTCTGCTGCTGATTTCTGGTTCTTGTTTCTTTCTCTCTAATTTTTATCCGTCCCACATCGCTGAGAGAATTTACAAATTCATCTCAGCTCAGTTTGGGCCGATAGGGAGCGAATAATAAACTCACGTTCATATGGAGGTGCTTCTTAATTTTCCTATTGGCCGAGAAGGCAAGGGAATTAGCTCTTTTTTATCTCACGGAAAAATTATTGAAACTCCAAAAAAAAAAAATAAAAATCTAAAAAGCTGAGATCATCAATTATTGATCACGTAGGCCCCTGTTTTCTGCTTTTCCCCTCTTCTAAAACCATAAACAATTATGGTTTTCTTGGGGGCTTTTTATGAGACACTATTTTCTTTTCCCCTGAAGCAATCTGCTTCATCTTTATTGAAATTGGGGGAAGAGATCTGCATTGCAACTGTCAAAAGCCGAAGTAATTTAAGTCAAAAGAAAATGTGGTTTTACAGGCCGCCTACGCTCAACAACGTAACGTACATTTTCTATCCTGGATATAAGCGAGGAGATCCAGGCCTAAATTTGTGTTATTTAAATAAGTCGAACTGAGTTGCTAAAATACTTGTGTTTTGGTAGTCTTAACGAGCGTTAATTTGTTTAACGCTTGGTAAAAGAATGGTTAATTAACACCTAAATACGTTCGTTCTAATGCGGGATTAATTATCCGTTCATTTGTACCGGCTCTCGTAATACTACAGCTCACCCCGATTTTTAGTAAGAAACAAATTTTATAAATTAATCTACATCATACGAAACTTTGAAATGAAGGTCAGGTAAGTTCTGAGGTTTGTTCAAGCTTCCGTTGATTGGGGCTGTAATCAATTTAGTTGGAGGTTGCCAATGTAGGTTGGTTGCGAAGGTTGCAGGAGTTGGTTAGTTACGAGGTTTGATGGCGTCGTAATATAAAATCAATCGCAAAGGGCGATAATGTTGTGCTATAAAAACGATCGCAAAAGGCGATAAAGCTGTGCTAAAAAAAACGATCGCAAAAGGCAATAAAGGAACTGGAGTGGTGAGATACAAAATAAATCGCAATGGGCGATGACCATGTTAGTTAAAGACTTCTGGTGGTAAGATGACCGGGCTTGTTACCGGACTGTCATCGTCTTCGATTAAAAGAACTTCTTGTATATCGACTTCAATAGGTTTGTCTTTATCCATCGACTGTCGTTTTTTGTGTTTTTTCACCTTTCTTTTGAGTTCGGAAGTTTTGGCTTTTTGTTCTACGTTTTCCTTCATTAATTGAGTTATTTTCTTTCCTAGCTCACCATTTTTTTCTCCAAGTTTTTTGTTGGCATTTGTTATTTCTAAATGTTTCAAAGAAAACGTTTTTAACCTTAATTGCGAGTTCGATTCGCTGGTTTTCTGGAGTTGATGGGCAACAACATATTGGCGCCGCCAATAGTCGTTAGGTTGTTTTTTCTCCTCTGGTAGTTTTTGTGACTCCAATTTTAGTTGTTCGAATTTCCGTTGCAATTCTGGCAACTCTATTTCCTTTTGGAATAGCTCCAGCCTAAGTGTGGTGTTTTCTTCTATTAGCTCACTGGTATTGATATTCGTCAATTCTGGCATCTCAGCAGGAAAAGCAGAAATTGCATCATAGGGGACTTCAATGTATACGTCGAGCAAGTTATATCTAAGGGTATAGGTGCCCTTCTTAGGATCGCAAATTTTAATTCTCCATTTGTTGTTATCTGCGGGAAGCGAGAAAGTTTTCAGAACTGGAAGTTTTTCGCTGTTGGCTAATAGTTGTTGATGTCCATTTAACTGGATGATGTTTATTTTATCAGCAACCTCAAATTTGTTGTAGTTTGGTTTTAGGAAATAGAGAAGGGTGTTAACGTACCTCGGGTTCTCTTTGTTCATGTCCTCCTCTCGCGGTTTCAAAAATTTCAAGCATTCTGATGGTATTTTTCTGATAACGTCGTGAACGAGATCTTCAATGTTGTTAAGCTTAATAATTTTGTTTTTGTGACTACTAATTTGTTGGGTTGTGATTGTCCTCTTTCTGCTAGCTTGCCAGTTGTATTGGGGGTGATATCCCGAGCTGTCTTTGGCCGTTGGGGATTCTGTGATTCAAGGTTTGAATGGTGGGCTTGAGAAAGCGGGAATTGTTGGTTGATGGATCTGTGCTTGTTGTTGATTGTCAGATGGTGTCGGCGTTTGACTTTGAACGGGAATAATGACGCTTGGGATCTTCTTGGCTGCCTTTTCTAGTTGTTTCCGCTTCTTGTTGATAATCTAAAATTTTTTCTTTTGGTTAGCCTGTGTCCTCAATTATCACACATTATGGCTTCTATTTCATGTTTGCAAAAGTATTGCTAATATAAAAAAGTATTCTATTGTAAAAATGTTTTTGTAAGGTTTTGTTGCTAATTGCTTTATTTAAAAATTATAATGCTAAATGCATTTGTTATTAAAGTTTGGTAGAAAAATTTTTGTTTTGCTAACTGCAAAGTTTATTTAATGAAGGAGGGGGGAATAATAAAAAAAATTTTCATACTTATGCTAGGCAGGCAGCCCTGGCACAAGTACGTCTTTCTCCGCTGCCCGGAGGTGTGATTTTTGGGGCGCGTATCACACTAACACAGCTGCAGCGACCCGTGCAGCTGGGGAGACAACCTTGCTGGACTGAAAGAAAGAGATTGTTTTCATCATTTTTCAATTATCGTGCTAGTGTTCCACCGTAGATATAGGCCCATAAGATAAATTTTATTCCCGATTCAAGGAAGGAAAGAAGAATTTGAAATATGGCGCATAAGATTAGGATGGTTATGGAAATGGCCATGAAGGAGCTTATTAAATGGATGAAACTTTGGCTAGACATTCCAAATTATGTAGGTTCTAGAGCCAGGGAGGGCAAGCTGGAGAAAGCTGAGGTAACCCCTTCCCGAGGAAAAGGTGAAAAAAGATATTTTTGACTCGAGTTGTTTTTTGGTTTATTAAACAACGTCGTCTAAAAAATTTTTGCAAATGGGACACTTTGTCTGCTTATTTATACATACTCGACAGAATCGGTGATCCTCATGTTGGGAAAAATGTGGGTGTTTTGTTACTCCTAATTCTTTTTTCATTTTTTTGCATAAATTGAATCGGAAGTAGGATGTGATCAGGACGGGAAGACAAGGTCGAAGACAGATGGGACATTTAGTGTTTGGGTATCTTTTAAAAAAGGCCTTTCTGCAAGGAATGCATACATTGTGAGGAGTTTCTTTGGGGAATTGTTTGTGTAGTTTTTCTATGATAACGGTTTTGCGAGAACTTATTGGGCAAAAAATGACCTTATTGGGATAAAGCCAACAAAAACTGTCAAGTAGGGATTGTGAGAGACCCATTGAGTGACTGTTTTTCTTAGACAAAAACAGGAAAATCTTTGAGAAATTGAAGTAGGATGAGATTAATGAGGAATGATATGGCAAGTAAGGTAATTAAGATTAGGATAAATATTTTTGTGAGATCTAGATCGGTCATCCTCCGTATCTGGAAAAAATTTGGCCAATTGCAGAAAGGAGATATTAGTTGATAAGAAATGATATTGCCAATGCGCTTAGCAGAACAAATAAAAGAATAAACAATATTATGGGGTGCATTTTGTCATATCATTGAGTAGTGTAGAACTATGTTGAAGGAGGTGACTTGTTCCTGGTAAAAACTGAATTGAACTAGGGATATCGAATGGATTAACAGCAAAAGCAGGAAAGCAATTGAATTTTTGGAAGTTTTTGGACGCATTTTAGACTATGTGATTATTTTTTCGCAAAATCTTTTGCGCAAATTTTCTACGCAAAATTTACAATAGTTGACGGGCTTATAATCACTGTGATGAAAAGTTTTTGCAAAAGAGTATTGAAATCTTGTTTGTTTGCAAATATCACAATAAAACCAGTTAAAGATTGAAAAGATAACATTAAATCTAGAGCATTTAGGGCAAAAATCATAACCAATATTTTTTATAACATATTGATAACAGAGCAGAAACATCACGTGGGGTAGTTCGTCTGGGAAGTTTTCATGTAATTTTTTGAAAACAACCGTTTCGCGTTTGCAGCACAAACAAATTAATGTGACAGGTTTGGATTCTTCAGTATTGGTTTATTTGTCAATAGTATTCATTTTCGAAAGAGTGGCAATGCAGGGGATTATGTTTAAGCTGGTACGGTTGGAGGAGTTGGTTGTTGAATACTTTGGGATTTTATTGTTTGGTCTATTACTAATAAAACTATGAACATCAAAAAGTTGAAAGGAATACATACAACTACGAGGAAAACGGTTAAAAAGAAAGAAAAAGCTGCTGCAATAGTCATGAGGGCCATTAACAAAAAATAAAAAATCAAGTATTTTAGGTGTACACATTTTGAATAGTTTGCAAACGTAGGAAGTTTTGAATCGAGGATTTTACCACGGATTGTTCGGATTAATTGTTTGTTTACATAAAAGGTATTTTGTAGTTAAGAAGGTCATACACTGCAAACAAAATAATGGCAATTACTGATTGTAGAAATGGGAGTTACGCAAATGAGGCAATTAGGTTGGTTCCAATAATTAAATAACTCATTTCGACAGGGGATGCAAGCAAAATGGGAAGGTTGACCGTCTGGGTTTTTGTGCAATTTTTTGAATTGACGGCAAGGGAGGTAACAAATGGGGCATTCGAATTCTGGGGTTGAGTCAGTTTGTGGTTATTGAGAGAATATTTTCAAATGTTTCCCATTATATGGATAAATTAGAAAAATTTTGGTATGAGACTTCTAATTCATGGTGTTCAAGTTCATTGGGGATAGTTACATTTAAATCTGCAATAGCAAAAAAGAAATTCCAGTGCTTCTTGTTTGGATAAATGTAATAATGATTAATGGTACCTGTTGTTAGGAACATATAAGTTATTTTGATACAGGCTTTATACTGTATGTAACAAATAGTAAACCATCTTTCTACGTTAACAATTTTAACTTTTTCCTTACCAACGAACAAAATCATTGTTTTTAACAACTCAAAAAAACGATGAAGAAGTAACAAACTTATTTGAATATAGATGAATTAACAGAAAGGGAGATAGAAAGGAAGAAAAAAAATTAAAGGGAAAAAAATTTTTTCTGTAAACTGATTTCTTTGAAGAGCGCCCAAGTTGACTGGGAAGTCTTCTTCGCTATCAATGAGTGCTAGAAAAAATTCCCAGTGCATCATTCTCATGGTGACTCGATTAGAACCCTCGCATCCACTTTCGTTGTCTGTACAATGAATTATTATACGGGGTTTTCTCTGCGGTGGAAGTTTCAGTGAACGATCTCTCGAGGGACTACTTTGACTAGGCGCTCACCAAAATGGAACAACATTACAGAAGATCTAAATTAAAAGGGATTTTTGAGCCATTGAAAGCTTGGGATCTATTTATAAAAAAATTTCCAATACGGGGAAGATGGTGTTAAGGTAATAGTGCCATCAGTCCAAGTGTTTAAATAATCAAAATGGATTATTAGTTGTGGGATTACTCTGTTGAATTTTGTCGTGACAAATGATTTTTCAAAAAATTGAATTTGTACAAGGCAGTTTTAGTATGAGATAATCATTATTGTTTTTAATTGTTAATTGTTTCCAACTCGTTAGTGATTGAATTTTTTTGACAAGAATCAGTTTTTGGCAGATCAAAATAAATATTGTGAGGTACACAGTTAGGATTTTCTAGAATAAAGAGGAAGAATTTCCAATGGAGTGAGAGAGTGTTAATACTTATTAAACAAAATTTTTAACTTTGGATCTTTTTGAGTGTTATTAGCATGGTAGGTACAGGAGTTGGGTATGCATTGAAAGATCGTTGAATTTTGTGCAACTCTACAAATTTATTGTTAACAGAAAATATCATATTTTGGAATTGAACTTAAGCAATTGGATGTAGATTGGATGTTGAACTTGAAATATCGAGTTCTGTTTGTAAGCTAGAAAAAAGGTGAAATCGGCGAATTGAGGATGGGTAATGAAGATTGTAAAAAGTCTGTAAATATTTGTCATAGGCTTTTTCACGAAAGTCATTATACTTATAGCAGAAACCTTGTATACGGCTAAAAATTCAAAATTTTGATTTCCGATTCAGACCTGTTGGTTTCTATTAGTTAGATGAATCATGTTTTCTGGTCTAGTTCATTAGGCAAACTGTTAGGATCAAATTCTGCTAAATACACGAAATAGTTCCAATACAACAAAAGAGGGGTTAAAATAACACTGTCGTTTTCCCAAGTGTCCCAAAACTCGAATTTCATAATAATTTGAAGGAAAATGTCTCCGTTATTTTCTTCAAATGTTTTCTTTATTTGATAGATTGTAACAAGTCGATCTTGAAATAAAAAGTACAATAATGGAAGCGTTTTAATTAATATTTAGTTTGTTTTTCATTTCAAATCTATGTATTGACGTATGCTTATTTGTAAACAAAAGGATAAAAAGTCGTCAATTATTTCTGAAAGTAGGACTATTGACAACGATTGCTATCTATAAATAATCTATCAATCGGATTCCCTGTAGCAAAAACGGAGTAAGGGGAGGCAAAAGATAGACATAATTGCGATTAAAAAGTTGAAATTGGATTACAAGAAATAAAAACAAAGAAAGGATTCCGCACATTTCTCTCAATATTGAACTAACAAGGGAATTCAAAATTTAGTAAGATTGTTCTTCAGGCGCTTTGAAACAATTTTGTAGTCGATTCCAAAGTTTACAAAAGTAATTGTGTTATCAATCAGAGCTCTTAACAACAAGAAATATTGAAAATTTGAATGCGGTACGTCCAGATCAATAATGCCACTGGAATAGAAAGATGCAACTCTAATAGTTACAGTAGTTCCTAAAGTAGAAATGCTTGATGATAAGATTTGTCCGGCGTATTGTCCAAATCGAATGAATAAAGCGTTAGGCTGTTTAATGAATTTGGGCTGCATAACATAGCATCCCTGAGGTGTATCTAAACAAGATATTAATTATTTTACAGTGTCTAATACAAATAATTTTTATGATTTTTGAGACAAATTATTTTTTTTTTATAAAAGGATGACTTTTTTGTCTTAGTCACAGCTTTAAGGGGGTGCCACCACACTTCGAAGGGTAGACTCATTTTGTGGTTGTGGATGATGTGACTCGCGACTCGGGTATGTTATTTTATTATTTTCAGTACGACAACGCTCATCAATTTTAGTTTCTCTTGGTTGATCCTCAACGCATGTGTAATTTTTTTCTATTGTGCTGTAGGGTTGATAGTTATTAGGCGGTAAAAATTGATTGATGTTTTGTGGAGCCGGCGGTGTGGTTTCGTTAGAAAATACCGGTGTAAAGAACGATAAGATACAAAGATTATAAGTTGCTCCTAATAGAATTTTCCAAAAACCCATTGTTTTGTATGATATTTGTGGATTTCGAACGCTCTTATGATAGTTACAATTACATCAGTAAGGAATTAACTCCAAATTTTTCCAAATGGAAAATGATAATTCCAAAAAAATGCCTTTGAACTGCTCCGTAAAAAATGTAGGTGAGAGCAGAGTCTAGATAAATTTGTCTATTTATGCCCATCGCGGACGCATAGATATCTTTTTGTGAGTAGTCTATACTTCTTCTTTCTAGAACTTCTCTCGAAATTTTTGTCAAAACTGATTTTGATGCTTCCGAATGCAAGATTTTGTCCCAAAAAGATTTTAGTTGATTTGGTGTGTAAATTCAGGCACGTTGTGATTCGTAACAGGTAAATTTTGGAACAGAACTAACAACTCTTGAAGAGAATATTTTTGGCGGTTGTAAAGGAACAGGTGCTGGCATCAAATGGTACCATGAATTATCATTATCAATATCTAATTGGTAGGCATTTTTGTAGCCTCCAATACAGTTTACTTCGTTAGCAAATGGATAGGTTTGTCGAGTAATTGGATCGACGGACATTGTCCTATCATCATAGTGAAGAGGAATACTACCAAAACACTGATCAAGAACCTGAAGTGGTGAGTTTCGTTTTAGACAGTGGTACAGCCAACCTATGCAACCATCTGTGTCTAAGAACATCGAACGGTTGCCAGTTAACATGTATCAAGCTAAACGATTATGTTGGATAGCCTGCATAAGTGTCATTTGTTTTTGAGTTCGATCAAGTTCGCATTGCTCTATGACCAAACCTTTCCATGCTTGTTTTGTTTGCATGTAATTATGATATATGACAAAATCCATATTTACCGCAAGGTTAAGATCATAGTCTAACTTGTTTTTGTCTAAGTGTTCCCATGCAACAAAACCATTGTCGGAAGTTCGAATCTGGTCATCTGAAGGCTTCCTATTAAATCCATTTACAATTCGGCTGTTGTCAGAATCAATACGAAGGTTATAAAAAAATTGTTGAGTTTTTGACTTATAAAGTTTGCCAGTCTTCAAATTAAATCCGCCTGTATAAGAAACATATAAAGAATCTAAATTTGTTCTGTAAATAAACTCAGGTTTTCCACACACTTTTTCTTTTTCATCAACTACTCTAACTTTTATATCCATTTCAGCAGGAGGATACGTTCTTGGGCCTTCATAGGGCGTCTCCAATTTTTCATCTTTCACTATGAAATACTGTACGTTACCATGTTCGTTTTCATGTTTAAGCTTTTTAGCATTCTGTGAAAATCTTTTAGTAACTATACATTTTTCCGGTGCCTCCCAATTGTATGCAAAGAGTTCAAGTGATGTCGAATGACAACCTGCTTCTGAGAGGGCACAAGGAAGTTTTAGTCCTTGACTGTTATAGCTAGTTCTGTCATTAAGATCAATATCGAGTACGGTTTCTTGCATCAGGGTTTCAAAAGAAAACTGTTTAATTTGACCACGATTATCACAAGATGTTGATGAATCATCTTCAACTCTCTGGTTTTTAGAGGAAACAGTTTTTATTCCATGTTGTATGTCAGTTTCCATGTCATCATCATCAAACTCTGTAACATTAATTTTTTCAGTTTTGTTAGCATTTAAACATTGTTCAGGCGAAACAATAATATCGTACAATTGTATGTGTACAATTGATGAATGCGAAAACATGACACAATTATAACGAATGAGCATCGCAGTGACTTTGCACATAAGAGCTTTGAAAAAGGTCCGATAAGACCGCTGACGAAGTGTTACATGTGTATCAACCATCTGAGTGTATTCGGGTGTGATTTTGCAAGGAGAAACTTGTGTTAGAGCATACATTTTGTTTTCTTTCATTTTAGAACAGTCATAATGAATGACCCTAAGTTTGTTAGATACATCACTTTTATCGTCAAGGAGAGTTTCAGTAGAGTTAATAACTAAAAAAGGAGTACAAAAGTAGGAAAGACTTAAAACTAAATAAGAAAAACAGATTTTTTCAAAACAAGGATATTATTTCATCCTGTTCTTTTTCTTAGCGTTTCAAGCCGGAGGTTAAGGCTAAGAAATGTAGTAATAGGCACGTCCAGTAAATGTTGACCGGGTTTCTAGTACCTAAAACAAAATAAATAAATCCGGCTTGAGATAACGTGATGGCGGCTTAGTCGAGCGACTAGAAGTTCGCCTATGATTATTATTATTTTCTAAAGTTTGCAAATTAGAGGTTCCTTGTTCCGATCTACTAGGGCGGAAAGGACTTAAATTTGGATCTAGAGGTATTCTAGAATTGTTCAGCGGGCAAGGAGTTGAGCTCCTTGTTCGACTGTCACTGGGCAAATTTAATGGAACTGGAGGGTGGTTGTCACGACCACCTGAACTTTCTTCGTTAAATCCAGAGTCAAAATTGGTAGAAGTTCGATCAAGGTCAAGGTTCTGCACAGGCGGATCTCTTCTTATGAAATTCTTCACTGGGAAATATTCGGTGTTAGTTGGGCCTTGAAAAGAGAATTTAGTCAAAGGACAGTTGAGTTTATTCATTTGGCTCGTCATCAAGTTATTATAAAATGTGTCGCAGTTTTTTTTTATCAAACCATATTCTAGGGTTAACCCTGGAATAGTTTCCGTAGCTGGGTAGTACTCGATTAGGTGATTCCTATGAGCTACTTTTCTGGTAGCCGGGATGTTATCTAAAGTTATTTCGTAGTTGACATTGGTTAATTTTTTAGCTACAGTGTGCGGGCCTGATCTTAGTTCGTGTAGTTTTTTTGACGTTCCTAACTCCATTTGATGATTTTCCATTAAAACTTTTTGTCCAATTTCCAGTGGCCTACCTATCTTGTGTTTATTTCTGTTTTTATGTGCGCGGTTATTACTTTTTTAGGCGTTATTGTATCTTTTTCAGGCGTTATTGTATCTTTGTTTAAATTGGTTTTCTCGCATGAGCAATGAATTGTTTATGGTAGGTTTTAGGAGTTTGTCAATTTCTGTGTTTTTCGAAGTTTGCAAGGTATGCCTGTGAAGGGGCAGGTCCTTACAAAACTCGGAGGAGCATGTGAGTTGTGAATTTCGTAGGAGTCCTAACTTAAGTGACAGATGTTTCTGTGGTTTTTGTTCCGAACACAATGTCATAAGGTGAGATTCCAGTACTAGCATTTGGAACCGTGTTATGAGAAAAAGCAAATTTTGGTGCCAATTCATCCCATTTGCCTCGAGCTTGTTTAAGAAAAATTCGGAAATGTGCTCCTAGAAGTTTGTTTTGGATCTCGAATTTACCATTAGTCCAAGGTGAATACGCAGTTCGAGGTGCAGGTGTTATGCCTAGTTCAAGAATATAACTCGTAAAATATTGGTTCACGAATGCCGAACCCTTATCATACACAAGTTTTTGTGGTATTCCAAAAGACAAAATAAAATTTTCTAAAGCTTTTGTGGTATCTACAGCATCTGTGGAACGTACAGGGTATACCTGAATGAAACGTGAAAATGAATAGACAATAACTAGGCAATGATGTTTACCGTTCGATGGAGGATTTTAAGGTCCCTTGTGATCAATGTGGACCGTATGAAAGGGGAATGGGACTGTATCAGTCCATTTATCAAGAGGTGCTTCGTGGATGTCTCTCCGTTTTTGTTTATTTTTTTTTGGCAATCAAGACAATCAGCAATCAAGTTTTCAATTCACTTATACATTCCGGGCCAATAAAATTTTTTTTACGTTAGCAAGTGTCTTATCTAATCCCACATGTCCTGACAATTCACAATGAGCTAACTGAAATGCTTTAAAGACAATGAGAATGGTACACAGATATTTAAACAATCAATATCTGGTTCGTCTGTTTGTTGTTGAATACATAAGATGTTCCCTACAAAACTCAACTTTTTAAATTTATTAATGTACGGCATTATGGGTTTAGATTGTCGGAATTCAATTTTCTTTTCATCTTTTCTATTGTTAGTCCTTAATTGGCGGATTTGTTGTATCACGGTCTTTTAATTTTTCTTGACAAATTACCGATGTATTTAAATCAATTTCTTTAGAGAAGGTTGTCAGTTTATCAATGAGTTCTCTTTTATTTTTGGGTTTTCGGGAAATTTTTTAGCTACTTCGGTTTTATCTATACATGTACTATTTTTCACGAGAAAAAGTTTATCATATTCTAATGGGAACCTATACTCCGAGTCAGTTGTATTAGTTTGATCAATGTAGAGTTCATCAAAATTTAAGTCCGGCGGCCGGTTCTCATTGAACAGCTCAAACTCCGAAATTGGGTCAAAATATTGTTCGGATGTCTCCTCTTCCTGGTAGGAAGGGATTTCTGTATAGTGGTCAGACATTTCGTCCTCCTCCTGTTCTGATACAGGGGTTATTTCATGTTCGCGGTGACCTCTGTAATAGTTATTTGATGAACCATACGAGAATTCTTCGGAAATATTATTTATTGAACAGAGTCTGTTTTGATGGTTGTCGTACTTTTGTTTTACGATTTTGTCGTTTTTGAAAACAATTATGTCGATTCCTGTTGAGCTTTGTTTTAAGATTGGAAAAAATCTTCTACTGGTCCCTTTTCATTATCACGCAACATGAATTAATTTTCCTCGCTACAATGCTCGTCGTAAAAACTATTGTCTTTTGGTATCTTTTTATGTTTAAGTTGATACTTGTCAAGGTCTTTAATTTTTACATTACAAATTAGGATGTCGGGAAAAGCTAAGTGTTTTTCCTTCGGTCCAGAAAATTCTGAAATTGAGAAATTACTAACTGGTATCTGAAAAACCTGTTAGAAAGTTTTCCTCTTCTACCTCATAGGTACATTAAAGGCCTATGGTCTGTGTACACGTATACGGGATGGGGAGAACCAATTAAGTAATGCCCATACGTTTGTAATGCAGAAATTACACCGCAAAGTTCGCGTGCTGTAGTGCTCATTTTTTGTTCTACTTTAGTGTAAATTCTAGAGTTAAAAGACAGTATTCGTTTCCCTTCTGGAAATTTCTGGACGAGAATTGAGCCTATGGAAGAAGCGTCTACATGCACGTGGAAAGGGTGTTTAGTATCAGGTATTGCTAAGATAGTATCTTCGCTAATCCTGTCTTTAATGTTATTAAACAGTTTTTGGTGTTCCGTTGTCCAGACAAACTTAGTTTCTGTGCAGGTTAGGTCAAAGATTGGTTTGCAGTCAACGTGCAAATTTTTGATGTACATGCTGTAGAATCCTAAGCAACCTATAACTCTCATGACATCACGTTTGTTTTCAGGCGGCTTGAGTGCTTTTAAATCTGCTACTCGCTTCTTGACTGGCTTTATTCCATCTTTACCTACTACGTGTCCTAAGAACTGTACTGTCCTAAGGAAAAATTTAGTCTTTTTTCAGGTTGAGCTTTTAACCCTGATTTCTTTAAGAGTTCATGGTACTTGTCAATTATTTCAAACATTTCTGTTTCATCCTGTGATTGCATGATGGTGTCATCAATGTACGTTATAGCTTGTTTTTTTTCTGATTAATTGTGCAAAATGAATTCTCATTATACGGCCGAAGAAATTAGGTAGGCCGCATAGTCCATAAATTCCGCGTTCAAATGTGCATTGCTTTGAACCAGTTACAAAACTTACCAGCTGTTTGGTTTCCTCAGTTAGAGGCACTTGGTTATAAGCTGAACAAAGATCACTGGTTATGAAGAAATTACCTTTAATTCTAGTTAATAGGCTTCCGATTGGTTCCAGTGGCTATGAATTTCGGCTAAGATCTGTTATTGAATTCAAATATTGGTCGTCTTTAACCAGTTTTACTGTGTTCCCCTTGGGTAAGATTATGATTGGATTAATAAATTCTGAACCATTTCTTTATCATTACCCATTTCCCGGATTATACCTGTTTTATACAGTTGTTCCAAAAGGTTTTCTAGTTTTTCCTGATAATGTAATGGTACTTTGGACGGTCTCTGTTTTGTTAAAGTTGAATTTGGTAAAAGTTTGACATGAAATTTTTGCTTTATTTTTCCAATATCGTATTTGTGTTGAGAATAAACGTCCCTTTTTTTAATTAGAGTTCTCAGTAATTTGTCTAAGTTTTTGTCATTGATGTCAGCTTGACTGAAATCAAATTTTTTGAGAAACGTTTGATCGGTTTTGTCAAATCTGTTAAGTTTTTCCTTGGGAAGCTCAACGGGTCTGGTGTTCTCATCAGTTGTTTCTAATTGCGGCTTAAGATCCTTAAGGTCGTCGCTAAAGTCAGTTTCCAATTCGTAGTTGTTGGTAAAATCTTGCTGTCTTTTGCGCTTTTCTGCTTTCTTTTGTCTTTCAAGGGTTTTGTTGGTTTCAAAGAAGTTTTGAATTTTTGAAATTTTTGGACCTTGTTTTTCACTAACATGGAATATTTGATCCCAATTATTGTCACTGTTCATTAGGTGGTTTTTGAAGGCAACGTTGTCAACTACAGAATAATTTGTGTCTTGTTAAATTTCAATGTCCTCCAAAGTGTGCCCAATAGGACCCTTTTGAATGAAAACCTTGTTGTTTTGAGGATTGTTTAGCATTATTGGTAGTTCGTTTTCTTTTCTAAAACACTGAACATTGTAATTATAAATACGTTGAGCTTGCAGTTCACTTCCAATTACTAAAGAGGTTCCTTTCCAATTCGTTTGGTGGTCTAATTGATATTACGTGAGTTGATTGTGGAGCTAATGGTAGCTGCTGATCAAGAGTTACAATTTTGTAGGAACTAACGTACGGATAGCTTCTGGTTTGGTACCTAGATAGTTTGACGGCTACTTCAGGGTACATTTTCAAGTCAATTTTTGGAGTGCTTATGTCAATGGATTTTACAGTGGATTCAAGGAAGTCCATTCCCAACAAGTTCGGCTTACAACCATCTTTGCCTGAAAACCATGCGGTAACTTTCACTTGATACTTTCCTTCAAGGTCGAAAGAAGTTTTAAAAGTTATTTGACCTAGCAGTTTTAGTTTCTCACCATTAACCGTTAAGTATAATTTTTTGAAGCTTTCATCTCAATGTGTTGTGTTTTGCACAGTTCAATGTAATTGTGGTAATTAATTATAGAGCCTGATGCTCCTGTGTCCAATGAAAACTGTGTTTCTAAACCGTTATTTTTATTTTTGTCTCCGACGGATTGATATAAATTAATATAAATATGTGAATAACTTGTTTTGCTATTAGTAGTGTTTATGAACGAAGACCTATCTAGTTTAAATACTCGTCGTTGTAATAGCCTCCGGGAGTTTCGCTGGTAAAGTGGACTCGAGGGCTTCGCCCATCACTGCTATCTCTTGAATGAGTAGCATTGCTTTGTCTAGTAGGTGTCCTATCACAATCCTGGTCTCTACTCTTATCACGATATCGATTATCTGATCTCGGGGGAGCGTTGCTCTGTCTATCCCTACTATTTTGCCTATTGCTATCTCTACAAGAGTTGTTTCTATAGTTACTTTGTCGTTTCTGTGACCGGCCATCGTTGGATGATGATTGATAATTGTTGGAAGAGTTTGATGAGTATGGTGATCGATGTCGGTATTCTGACCTAGAGTTGTTTTGGTAATTTGATTGATTTTGGTTATAATTATTTCTGTGTCGGGTTTCCAGGATTTCAGGATTTTCAATAAATTTAGTAAATTCTAAAAGTTAAGGTCCTCAGGTGCATAAATTATATAGAATTTAGCGGGGGAATTGTGTTCAAACACGTAGAAAATAGCTAGGAAGGTAATTCCGTCAGTGATGAATCGTGTTATTTTACCCCTTTTAGTGTTTTCTATTGCTGTTAGATTAAGATTTTCTACAATAACCATACCAGTTTGGTCCATGCACTATTTAAAACCTCTATTGGTGAAAATTTTCGTGAGAAACCGGCTCAACTAGGGGAAATTCTCATCAATTTATGCTATTTCCAGGCTACAAATCTATGTTGGTGGGATAAAATTTAGTTTAAAATTGGTTATTCTTTGTTAAATTAGGGCCAAATTGAGATTTATATGGCCGAAATTAGGCTAAATAGGTTTTGGGGGAATGATTTTTGGTTAAATTCTGACTAAAAAAGTGTGAAAGTACTTCAATTATTATATAAATAAACTAAAAATTGGACATAGATTACACCCACCGGGGTCAGAACAATTTTACAAGAGCAAAGAATCTGTTGCCTGTTAGTATTTTAGTGTAAATTTACTGTATTTTGGCTGCAAATTTGAGATAAATTACTCTATTTGTTTGTCTATTAGTGTGCTTTCACTTCTGTGGTTGTGATTATTTTACCATCTTAATCCGATCGGATAGAAAAACAAAAACTCTCGGCGCACCAGTTATCAAATTAGTCTGGGCTGCTACAGATCTCACGATACGGGATCACTTTATGTATGCCAGTCTAACTTGACAAAAAATATAACAAATCGAAGCAAAGATATATGCTTAAGACCTGTCTGTGCTACAAGTCTCAGTTTAAAATTGTTGGGGGGCTGAAAGTGTTTAATTTATAAAAGAGTAATTATAATATTACAGCTTACTAAATACCAGTTGCGTAGTTGTGATATCGAGATGAGCTGCGTAGCGATCGATCAGTTCCTCTTGTTAGTCGGATAGTTGTTAAGAATTTAGAGCTATTTATCGAAAAAAGGAAAGCAGTTGTCTGCTGCTGATTTCTGATTCTTGTTTCTGTCTCTCTAATTTTTATCCGTCCCACTTCGCTGAGAGAATTTACAAATTCATCTCAGCTCGGTTTGGACCGATAGGAAGCGAATCACAAACTCACGTTCATAGTGAGGTGCTTCTTAATTTTCTTATTGGCCGAGAAGGCAAGAGAATTAGCTCTTTTTTATCTCACGGAAAAATTATTGAAACTCCAAAAAATAATCAAAATCTAAAAAGCTGAGAGCATCAATTATTGATCACGTAGGCGCCTGTTTTCTGCTTTTCCCCTCTTCTAAAACCGCAACATTTATGGTTTTCTTGGGGGCTTTTTATGAGACACTATTGTCTTTTCCCCTGAAGCAATCTGCTTCATCTTTATTGAACTTGGGGGAAGAGATCTGCATTGCAACTGTCAAAAGCAGAAGTAGTTTAAATCAAAAGAAAGTGTGGTTATACAGGCCGCCTACGCTCAACAACGCACATTTTTTATCCTGGATATAAACGAGGAGATCCAGGCCTAAAGTTGTGTTATTTTAATAAGTCGAACTGAGTTGTTAAAATACTTGTGTACTGGTAGTCTTAACGAGCGTTAATTTGTTTAACGCTTGGTAAAAGAATGGTTAATTAACACCTAAATACGTTCGTTCTAATGCGGGATTAATTATCCGTTCATTTGTACCGGCTCTCGTAATACTACATTTTTCACATGCATTGATGGTTTTTTGCTGTTAGACTTTGATAGTTTATTGCAACCCAAAAACAATTTCAAAAATCTTCTCAACATAAAAATCTTGATTTTATGAGATTGTCGAATATTTTGATATAAATGTTTATACGTAGCTTTGACGCCACTATTTTTCAAAATAAGTTTGATTTCTGCGGCTGTTTTTTCTGCTGTTTTCGTCGCTGTCTAGCAACAATTTTTGGTGCCGTTTTTTGCAATGTTGCGGTTTAGTACTGAGAAATAACTAAATAAATAGGTACTGTTCAAACTGGTTGTATTTGTTTGTATGTCTTCCTCTATCTGTGCGTTATTGGTCATTGAAGAGCATAATCTAACTTTTAAAAACTAGATTAATGATAGAAAATTAGTTATTTTTGTACTTAGATCTGAATCCATTTTGCAATGTGTGTACGCAAGATAGTTCAATTTAACCTCACTGTTATTTCTTTAGTTTCTGATGAAATTTCCGATCTTCAGCAGCTTCGAAGAGAAAACATTTAACCGAAAAAAATTGCATATTATTTGATTTTTTCGACTAATTATCCATAATCTTAAAAAATTTCAATCCGGAATGACTTCATTACGCCTCCAAGAGTAAAAATTGCTGCTTTTTTATTACGGTGGCCAATGCTTCAATCAACTTAAAATCTTTATTTACTACTTAAGATCAAATTAATAAACAAAGTTTCTCGAAAGCCATCTTACTGATAAGTGTTCATTTGAAATTTTTCGTTTTTATACCGCAATTAGTAATCGGAGGGAGTTTTTTACAATTATTACATGTGAGCGTTTTTTTTATTCCATTCTAATTGGCGTGTTGTTAACAGCTGGGATTTAGTGACCAAAACGAGTCAAATAAAGAGTACGTTCTCTGCCGTGATGCAGCACGTCACATACTTTTTCACCCCTACTTCATCGCTTTTCCCAAAAAAGTTCATTCCGTTTCCGTTTCCCGTGTCGAATTTTTACCCCAGAAAAGATGTAAGAGTATGGGTAATAGGGGATAAAACGATGCAAGAGTAGGGGGGTAATGGGGAATGGGGGGGGGGGGTAAAACGATGCAAGTGTAGGGGGTAATGGGGGGGGGTAAAAACGATGAAAGTGTAGGGGGGTAATGGGGGGGGGGGGGTAATTGTGGTAAAAACGATGCAAGAGTAGGAGGTAGTGGGGGTAAAACGATGCAAGAGTGGGGGCGGGGGAACGATCAAACTAACCATTTTTGGGAAAGTAGAACCGGTAGTCTATATCAACGTCGATGCTGTCCCCCACTGACGTCACAAACTGGATGTTAGCATTGATGGAACTGAGAACGAACATCTCGTAGGGAGATGTTTTTGTTCCAGAATTGTAGTGGTTCCTACTGGACTGACCACCATCTGAGCCGGTGTTGGCAGGGTCAACATCGTGTATGAGTCGTCGTTGGAGTCTGCGATGAATGTTGAATACAAGAAGGACAGAGGGTGGAAAGTTTATCTTCAGGGCGAACGCTGGGGAATCCTCGACAACGGCGCTTAAGTTGAAAAAACACCTGAAATTGAGTATGTTTGGTTTAATTATCCTCTATTGCTAGGCTGAGTAATTTCAAATTTTGGCTTGTGATGGGCGAACTTATATAGTTTTATCTCTGATCAGACCAGGTTTTCGGAGAAAAACCCACGGAAAAAACCCCCCCTTGAGTATTAACGAGGTGAACATTTGATTTAGCCCGTTTGGCAATGCCTCGCGAAACAGGGCCATGACTTAGCGGCCCGCGGGACTTGATATGAAACTATCACAACGAAAGAAAATTATCACGACCAAAAAACTCAAATTTAAAATGAGGTTTATTTCCGTGGGGGTTTTATTTGCTATCTAGAATTATGTGGGAGAGGTTTTTTCCGTGGGGGTTTATTTCCCAGACCCGATCAGACGATGTTACAGACTTATTCTCCTTACAAAAGAGCGCAGACTGCACCCTTTCATCTGATAATGGGACCATTTGAGACCATAATGAGACAAAATATAACCATTTTTTGGTTTTATTAGGTTATCGCACTGCATTCCGGTACGCATATTGGTTGATCTTCTCATCAGATGCTAAAAACCTGGAGTGTGTGAGCCTGATTTCATAGACGTCGAAATTTAAAGAGTGTAGAATTAGTCTGATGAGAAAGTCCAATTGGAAATCAAAACGGTTGTTTTTGGTCACACACTTTTTTCTTAACTAATATGGAAAACAAAAATGATAATACGTGTTTTTAAAGACGCAATGATAATTTGGATAGAAATAGGAGTTGCTCATTTGCAGTGAGAACATAGTGCAAAAATTGAATCTCTTCATTGACAAATTTAATGCCAGTTTACATTCCAGTTTGAAATTGCAACATTTTTTGCCCACTCATAAAATGATAAGGAATTCTTAGAGTTTTAATGAAACTGTATCAACTGACCACTGACTTTATACAATCATTATAATTTTATTTACCAAGAATAAAAAGAATCCTTTTTTTTGAAATGATATTGGATCTTTTCAGTTTGCCCCC